>NC_136507.1:55419773-55654773 GCF_053919585.1 Euprymna scolopes | reverse complement strand
AACTAACAATAATAGAAAATGATTTTTTACGCTTTTTCTTCCTCGAAACAAGACATATTGCCACTTAGAACGTAATGGGTTACTATTTGGGCTCGTGTCTAATAAGTAACTATGGAGAGTTTAGAAGCGAAACGCTTGGTCTAATTACATTAAAACTTCTACAGGTAAATGCAGTCATAGAAACGCAGGAAACGGGGAGGGGGATTTTAATGTTAGTAGTTCTCTCGAACTACTGTGGAACCCCGGGATACGGTATTAAAATTATTGAAAAAATATAGTACAGCACATAATGCACATATATATAATAAGTAATGATATTATATTAACACCATAAGGCGAGGAAAATGCCATAACCAGGGACCGGAAAAAACATCGTATCCCACATTGTAACCTGAAAAAACGTATCCTAGTGTCGTCGTCGTATCTCGGGGTTCTATTGTACTTATAAAAGTAGGAGGCTTTCCGGCATCTAGTGACCTTGAGTGAAGGAGTGGAATTTTGATGCTTGTCATGTTAGTCGGGAGTTTGTACGTCGAAGGAGTCACTAATGCTACGAGTTCATTCGTGCGCATTCAATTAAGGCACTTTAAAAAAAAAGAACAGGGATGCAAAATTGAGGCTATAGGAGAGAAACTAGAGTTTGGATTAAAGTACCATAATAGTATTTATAAATAAACTGTTCTGCGCGATTATATATATATATATATATATATATATATATATATATATATATATATATATATATATATATATAGTCTTTGAAGGTTTTAACCTTGAAAACTATACAAAAAATATTTTTTTATCATTCGTTAGAAAACCATCTAGTCAATAAGTCATTTAATCACCTGCAATCACTGCATCAACTCGCTCTCGAATTTACTATAATACCAATAATTTATTTTTCAAGGGATCATCAATTGTTTACCATGAAACACTGTTTATATGTTTTATATATATATCGATTATAAAGATTAATAATTATGAATCAGATTCAGCAGGAAAAACAAACAAAATCAACTTGAGTGTACGATCGTTTCGGAAACGATGTTCATTTTATTTTACAATTAACAATAATCATTGAATAATTGTATTTGAATATTCATCCCCTCATCAGCACAAAAGGGGGGGATTTAAGACACCAAAATAAAACTCGCATTTTGTAGTAAGTTAGGTGGATGGTCCTTATTGAGATTCATTAGGTAATTTGTTTTAAGTTGTTCAGTAAATTTTGTGTGGCTGCACCCGTTTCTTGGGCTCGATATGTATATATATATATATATATATATATATATATATATATATATATATATATATATATATATATATATATATATATTATTAGAAATACACTTTTTAGAAGCACGGAGAAAATGAAATTCAAAAGATAAAATTAGAAGAACGATCGCGTGCGAATATTTATTTCTTTAAATAAATAAATATTCATTTATTTAAAATTTAAAATTTCGGATTATAACAAAGCCCTCATTAGACTATTTAAGAAAAAACGATACAATACATCTTTTCTTGTTTTTTCTTACTTGCCATGATGTCGTTTGGCAGAGTTTATTTGTCGAAGATGGTGATTGTGTATTGTCCAGTGGATAGCGCCCGTTCTCGCGCAAATGTGTAGTATTTGTAGTAATCCACTTTTTAGAAACACAGAGAAAATAGAATTCACAACATAAGGTGAGAGGAACGACCATATCCCGATGAGACAATTTGTCAGCAATAACCAAAAGTATTCGTCAGGCGACGTAATAAAGTTCGTGTACCATTGTCTGTTCTCTGGTTCTCAAACATTGATCGAGAACCAGACACTTTCAGTGGTACACGGACATTATTGCGTCGCCTGACGAATACTTTTGGTTATTGCCGACCAATTGTCTGTAACATTAGCATGTTCAATGTAGCGACTATGTAACAGTTGTTTATATAAATAAATATATTATAATTTGCTCTTTTTATTGAGCATAACTTCGTTTCAATTCACGAGTTTTCCTCTTGACTACCTTAAACTTGGTATATATATATATATATATATATATATATATATATATATATATATATATATATATATATATATATATATATAATTGTACGGGTTTTTTTTTGTGAGAATTTTTTTTTCTGGTATGGAAAAATGTTATTGTATGTAAACTGTTTTATGAAATGTTAAAATGTATGTTTTTTTAGATGGAAAAAAAAAATAAACACAAGTGTTGTCTTGGGGTGATGGGATTCTATGATTTCGAGTAGGATCAATATGGAAAAATCCATGGATGGAATCCCGATATGGTTCGCTGAGAAAGGCAGTCGCGGTTACCGACCTGGAAAAAAAGTTTTTCCAATATAACAAATCGAAATGTGTTTCTGTCCAGCGTCAGGGAGCAATTGGAGTTCCCTTGACGTGGCATAAGTGGCAGTAGAGAAAATGGCAGAAAAGGCCATAATAGAAATCACTCGGATAAGTAAACGGTGATAATTTTTTTTTTCAGAAAACCCCAAATTTAGTTTCCATCGATTGTTATTTTGTGTTGAATTTTGTTTTATGAAGGATTGTCTGAAAATTTTAAGTGAGTCGTTGTTTTGTTTTGGAAATGACTATGAATTTTAATTGTAAATGTCTATGTATTTTTTGTAAACGACTGTGATTTAAAAAATTTTTTATTTTTATTTTTGAGATTCTGTGAGGTGATCAAAGGTTATGTAAACTGACCTCAAAATGTGCTGACGTGGACAATTTTGGGTTTCCACGAATCTATGTTTTTGTTATTTGTAATTTTTATTGGTGAGATGAGACTTTGTGAATGATTGTAAGATTTCACTTCCACCTTCTGCAGGACATCTGGAGAAAGTGAAATAAAAACTATAGAACTAATTCCTTGTCTTGGAGTGATTGAATCTTAATCCAAAAACAGGTATCAAGTCTCCCTCCAGGATGAGAAATTTCCAGATGGTCCAACATCGAAGAAGCAGAGGTAGGTTCTGAAAATACATGTCACTCACACGCGATTCCCTTTATGATAATCAAACACACAACCCTCTTTATAGAGCAACAATATAACAAACACTCAATTTGGTGCCGTAACTGACCAGACCACCTAGCAAGGGTGGGTTTAAAAGAAAAAAGAAAAAAAAAGAACTTCAGTTACCACGAAAAATGTCTGGAAAAAAAAGAAAAAAGAAAGAACAATAGAAAAAAAGCAATACACACGTACAACCTTTTCACGAAGAAAGAAAAGGAAGACATACAGACACACAGATGTAAAACTTCATATATAAAAAATAGTTTTAAAAAAATGTTTATCGTATTAGGAATTAGCTCGTTATGAACGAAGAAAAATATCACTTAATGTAAAAATTAGAAGGGAAAACAAAGAATTGCGTTATTCTGTTTAAAGCAATGGACCGATGAGACAGTAAGAAAATGTAATGGGAACACGCACAAATGAAATTGTTTGGAAATGTGTCAATCATAACTTGAAATATTTACACCGTTGCAAAAAGAGAAAATGGCCATCGCTTGTCTTGAACTGGGTTTAAAAAAAAAAAGAAAAGAAAAAAAAAGAATTGATGCTCTTTTTCAGGCGAGACTGTTCTCTAAATCGTGAATATTGTTTTTCCAGTTTTAACGGCATTTTTGAACATTTTTTGTTAAGGACTGAAGAAGGTTGTTTTATGTAATTACTTAGAAGTTAATGTTCATTGTTAGAAAAAATGTGTATTGATGATTTGATATTGTATTATATAATGTATAATTGTTGTTTTCCAGTGGTCTGCAAAATAGTAATGAAAAAATCAAAAAAAAAAAAATCAGAAGATTAGATTAAGATAAAATGGTCGGTCTAGTCAAATTAGAATTTAAAAAAGCGGCAGGTTTAAATTTACGTAGGCGGTTAACTACTTTTCTTTTTGGAAGAGATTCACAGGACCCTGCAAGGGGGATTTTTTTTAAATAGGTTTTTCGATTATGAAAAATGCTATTTTCGCCGTCTGTATGTAGCTTGTGACGGTTAAAATATCATATTCTTCGCATACAATAAAGACGGGAGACTGCATGCCTATGGGCTTAAAAGCATAATTGTGCGGGTTTTTTCTTGTTCTTGGACATGTATTTTTTTCGCAGAAGGAGGAGTGGATTTTGCCTTGTGGGATTTATTGATATAATAATTAATTTATAAGTAAGAACATGTTAATTAATTAATAATGAAAGCAATAATAATGATAAAATGTTAAAAAAGAGAAACAAATAAGATTAAGCAGTGTACGAAAAAAAAGACACACTACTGGGTTGAATAAGGGGTCAACTAGTACTTAAGTTTGGAAGAGTCGATATTTATTCTAATTTTCGAAATGGTTGTAGAATTTTTTTGTGTCGTTATTTCGTGGGATTTTTCTCCGGATGCGTAATTCGGCGGGAGACATAGGAAAATGCTCTCGTAATATTATAAGAAAAATCTTTTATCTCGTATGAGTCATGAGCTTTGATAAGAGATATAGTGATCTCTGCATGATCCTAAGATGCGAGATGGAAGCCATGGGGTCACAGAGAGTTGTTGACCTACGAGGGCGCAAGGATTCGCGCCACATGGTATTATTTGTAGATGTAATTTTATTTATTTTATTTATGATTTAGTGAATAATGGTATGACAGTTCCTTTGTCAGTGGGGTCAGTTTAGGATTCCCTTAGTAAAAGTGGGTAGTAAAAAAAAATGTATGTCTTCGTCATACATTTTTATAAATAAGGGGGAAAGGAATGTTAAAGAATGGATAGAGACAGAGAGAATGTTAAGGAATAGAGAGAGGGAGAGAGAGGAAGAGGTGAGTTATAGTGTAGACACGTTGGCCGGAAGTAAAAGATCAGTTGATTTGATTGCGTGTGAGTAATGTGATCAGGTTAGCTGAATCGTTGAGATTTGATTTGGACTCAGAAGACAACGGACGGCTTCCCGTTGTCTCCTCCTCTTCACTTTATGATAATCAAACACACAACCCTCTTTATAGAGCAACAATATAACATATATATATATAAACTAGAAAGACACCCGCCTAAGAAATGTTTTTAATTACTCTTTCATATGACTTGCTTTCGCATATATATGTATGTATACATGTGAGTATGTGTGTGTGTATGCATATGTTCACAAATAAGACGAACATAGGGTAAATTCTGTTAGCAGAAATCACCGTCCTTTTCTTCACTCCCGTCACTCCGACTCTGAACATTTTAATATTTTAAATAAATAAATGATTTTTTTCTCGTAATAGTACTGCTAAAATTAAAACATTTGACTGAACTTACCTATGATATCTATTTCTGCCTCTTTTTTTACATAGGAATCACCACTTATCAAGGCCCGGAGACCACTCGAGGATAAGGGTTAATGGGTATACATTAGTCAATGTGATTATAGCATAGTAAAGATAAGTAGTGGGAATTTTGTAAATTGGATTACTTAGGGGGATGGTTCATCAAGAACTTGTTTACATTGGACTTGAAGACAATCAGATAGTAGTCAGCTGGAAAGCAGGCAAACGGAAGAGAGTTCTACATGTGCACATTTCTAAAAAAGAAACTTTGTTCATGGAATCTACATTTAGGTTTAGGCACAGATAAAGAGTGTGAGAAATTATTGATAGTGGTTTTGGTTAGACGAGTGTTTTTCGTGCTCTCTCCTTTCTTTCTTTTCTCTAACGCTTTCTCTTTCTCTCCCTCTTTCTCTATCTTTCTCTCTCTATATATATATAGAGAGAGATAGACATACACACATACATACATGCATACATACATACATACATACATGCGTACGCACAAAGAACTTTATTTAAAACGTTTTTATAAGAAAACATCATTTTTCTAATTTAATATCAATCGCTTGGATTTGGTAAAAAATAATTCGAGCGCCGACTGTTAAGCTTGACAGTTAAGTTTCAATCCTGGCTTGAGTCACCTGCTTATCTAGTCGCAGTACAAAGCTGTAATACAACGAAACACTGTCTGCTGTGAATGACTACATTGTTGTCGTTGCTCATGAATAGAACTCCCGTAAAGAAATCGACAATTGTCACTTGTGGCATTACTGATCGAGCTCTCCGACAATTGACAATGCTTACATTGATTTTGCATTAAGATTAAGCTTACATTCATTAGGTACCGGGTTATAGTGCTGACGATTGAGTTTCAATCTTGGCTGGTGGCATTTGCTTGCCTAACCGCACCAAAGAGCTATGATACCGTCTGTCCGAGAACAACTATATATATATATATATATATATATATATATATATATATATATATATATATATATATATATATCGTCATTTACATGCAGTTGTTTCCTTGTGTAACCATTCATAAGCGTGGATATACATTGTGTTGAAAGCTGAAATTTAAAACACGACTGCGAGTACAATAATGGACGTCTTTACTACTGAGCCATTTTTGCACACCACAAATATAGGAGAAATTATAATGCTTTTGCTTACATTAATGGTTCCGGAGAACTCTATTCAAATAAATATGTGTGTGTGTGTGTGTGTGTGTGTGTGTGTGTGTGTGTGTGTGTGTGTGTGTGTGTGTGTGCGTTTATGTATATGTGTAAGTAGTTTCGTGTGCCATATATATTGTTAGATCTCTATAACCGATTGATATGCAGACTTATAAAAAATATCAACACGTTGATATAACGGAATGTATGAAATAGTGATATGAATTGACTAATATGTGAATAGATTGAAACAAAGAGAGAAAAAGAAGTCTCATTGATCGCAAGCCGGCGTTGCAAATAATCGGATGACCTAAACACTACCATACCCCGCTGGCCGATAGAAAATATAATTTGGCGCAGCACTCTGTTCGTTGCTTTCGCACTATTAATTTGATAGATGCCACAAGAGACCCAAAGAGCAAAAGGGCACGCCTGAAAATTCTTCATCGGTGCCAAACAATTGTTATCGATGCCTTCCTACAGACTTGCGCGTCAAAGAAAAATTAAAGGTAATCAAAGAAACGCATTATCGTTTGCGCATGCGTAGGCGGAAGCTGATTTATGCCTCCGGCCACAGACTGACGAAGGGTCAGTTTCTCTCACCATGAAAACAACGGAACAAAAAAATAAACTTGGGAAAATTTCGTCGATTTGCGATTTTCGTTTACACTAGTTATGTTTCAGACGGAGTTCATATTCCTGATTATTGCCATTTAATACATAATAATATGTCCTCATTACTAAGGCCAAAAGCCACTCGAGAATAATCTGGTGCGGCATTTACCCTATGCAGATTGAGCCGACTTTCTCTAAACGAGGAAGTTTCTAAGGTATATGAAATCAACGAGATCCCTTGTTCAGGGGGAAATGTAGGCGTTAATTTCTTTTTTTTCCTTTTGCAACGAGGTTTCACTGTGGTCCTGCATGTAAAGCCTAGTATTCCGGAATGATCACCCACCTGATACTAACCAGGTTAAACGACGCATAACCCCGTTGATCTAACGAGGAGACGGGAAAATGAGTTTGTCAGCTGTAATCAGGCGATTTAGGGAACTTGATGATATCATAATAGTTTTAGGGCAATGATTGTTTTTTTTTAAGGTTTAACACAGAACTGAGCCCTGCTGTCACATGCAACTCTTGCATAAAGAGTAGCAAATTTTCTTGGTCATAGTTGATGCTTTTTCACCTAGGTCGGCACTGCGTTGCCTGGATCTTGCTACACCCATCTTTAGTTTATCGAGAAATTCCATTATACAAACACAATTAAAATGCTATGGTCTTTCAAGCTAGCAAATTCTTTCACACATGTGCGTACCGATGCTCAACATAACGTCTCTCGACTTTCAAGATATTCAACGAAAACTGAGTTGCAGTTAATATTTCCGAACGTTTAAATCCGGCATATATCACCATTAAGAAGATCGCTTACTTACAATGCTCTGCTGCTTTTCTATCACTATGTATTAAAACCACTAATCAGTGAATACTTCAAATGTTTCTGAAAAAAAATTGACAGAGGAGTTTAGTACAAACTATTCCTCAGACAGACAGACAAGGTCACTTATATATATATATATATATATATATATATATATATATATATATATATATATATATATATATATATATGTATGTATTAATATACTCCGAATTTCAAGATGTTGTCCAATTTTTTCCAGCATCTTAAAATGTTCAATTCTTGATAGCACCTGTTTCGTAGCACAAAATCTATATATCTATAAAAGTGAATGTGTCTGTGTCTGTGTGTCTGTGTGTGTGTGTGTCTGTCTGTGTGTCTGTGTACATTTTCCTACGAAATAACTCTGTCAATTTAAAGTCTACAGACTCGAAATTGTATATACAGGGTACTAAGATTTGGGAAAGTCTATGTGATCGGTTTCGGCCAGAAATTTGGCTATTAAGGGGTCAAAGTTCAACGATTTGACCTTTGAGAACTCTACCAAACTCCTCCGACAATTTTCGGTCTAAACACTTGAAATTTTAGATATAGGTTCCTTGGATATGGATCTAACTAAATAACTTAATTTGATCCCAAAACAATAAATGTTAAGAGGTCATAATAGGGGTCAAAGTTTAAAAAATTGACCGTTTTTGGTTTGTTTTTTTTTTTTTTTTTTTTTGCTCAGCATACACCTCCAAACACCCGGGTAACGCCGGGAACTCATGCTAGTCATTTATATAATTATTAAATCATTTTTTGCATTTATTTCGTCTTATTCTTCAGAGGAACAGGAACATCAACTTTTAAAAAAATAAAGGAATATGGTATTTTTACAATTTTTTTTTTTTTTAAATACAAAAGAATGTTTTTGATGTACGTAACGAAAATGTCATGTTCCAAATACATATCGTATATTATATATCGGCTTATTTCTTACACTCCAACAATCACGAAAATAGATCAAGTAATGTCATTTTGTATTGGATTCACTTCTAAACTAATTAAACAGTCATTATGGATTTTAATTATGTGTATATGTTTATATATTTCTATGTATTGGATTAACTCCTAAACTAATTAACCGATCATTATGAATTTTAATTATGTGTATATGTTTATATATTTCTATGTATTGGATTCACTTGTAAACTAATTAACTGATCATTATGAATTATATGTATTCTATATGTTTGTATATTTGTATAGATGTCATATTTCAAAAATGACATACAATGATCACTTACTTTTTTAATGTATTTATGCATACAATAATAGTACCAAAGTAATAAGGTACTTGTACAGTATAGTACTCATATGAAAATCTATGTAAAATCATCGCATAGCTTCATCTTGATATTAGAAATAAGGTACTTGTGTAGTATAGTACTCATATGAAAAAACAAAGAAGATTTTACCTGTGGCGTACATAAAAGTTATTAAAACTGGAAATCACGTTAAATTTTCGAGTAGCATGACTTGCATATGAGAAATTAGGTGCTTCTCCACTAAAACACCCAGATGAAGAAACAATCAAATACTTACCCCTGACGTGCAGAAAATTGAGCACAACAGAAAATTTCATAAAATTATCGAGTTTTTTTTTATTTTAAAATTAGAAAAAAGGTACTTGTTCAGTATCCTACACAAGAAATAAGGTACTTGTACAGTATAGTACCCATATGAGAAACAAGGAAATCTTACCTGTGACGTACATAAAAGTAATCAAAACCGAAAATCATGATATATATTCGGGTAGCATGACGTTTATATAATAAGGTGCTTCTTTACTATAGCACTCTGCTGTAAAAACAAACTATCACCTGCGACATACGGAAAAGTTGGCACAATAGAAAACTAAGTAAAATCATCACCTTTATATAAGAAATAAGGTACTTGTACACTATCCTACCCAAGACATAAGGTACTTGTGCAGTATAGTACTCATATGAAAATTCTACTTGTAACGTGCATAAAAGTTATTAAAACCGAAAATCACATTATATATTCGAGTAGTACGACTTTTAAAACAAATAAGGTGCTTCTTCATGATAGCACCCAGATGAAAAAACAAATTCTTACAAGACGCACAGAAAATTTAACACAGCAGAAAATTACTTAAAAGTATTCAATTCTTTCGTTTTGAAATTAGAAAAAAAAATACTTGTACAGTATCCCACCCAGAAAATAAGGTACTTATACAGTATAGTACCCATATGAAAAACAAAGAAAATCTTACGTGTGAGTACATAAGTTATCAAAACAGAAAATCATGTAATAAATTTTAGTTGTATGACAATTATATAAGAAATAAGGTGCTTCTTCACTATAGTACTGATGTAAAAACAAGCAAACTCTTACTTGTGACATATAGAAAAGTAAGCCCAACAGAAAATTATGTAAAATGTTTGAAATATGTGTTGTACACTACCCGCCTTAGGTAAGGAATTTTTTTTCCATATACGTGCTGTAAATTTCCTGTTCTAGGGAAGGTAAAATTATTTCATACATATGTTGTATAATACCCGTCCTAGGGTAGGTAAAATATTCCTTTGCTCAAGACGAGAAATGATAAAGAATAAAAGTGATATTCTCTTGAAGGTTGAAAGTTCAATCCTTAGTGTGGGTGACCGAAAAATACATTTGCGAATTACTTACGCCATCTATCCAGTCGTGGCTGACGAAACAAGAGCACGCTACCCCCGTGATGTAAATAAATGGATTCCGCTCGAAATTCCGTCCAAATTCCTGAGTTCGACAAAAACATTCCTGAGTTCGACAAAATGCACCAGAAGAAGGTCGGAGGTTATATCGACCAAAACGTTGTGAAAATCACACTGAAGATGAGAACAGTAGTCCGATGAATAATAATACAAATAACCAATCCTCATCTCAAAAATTCAGAAACGTAGTACATAGACATTAAAAATTCCTCTATCCTAAGAATAACAGGTATGTTCAAAATCAACTTCATTTTCTCATTGTTTCATACGAGCAACGCCGGGTGGCCTTGCTAGTCCTATATATAATCGTTTAAATTATTCATTATTTCCCTATCAAACACATCAAGCTTATATTTACCCCCTATTAGCTCATTACGTTTATTTACGCATTATGCGTTAGTATTTCTACCTACTCTGTAATATATATATATATATATATATATATATATATATATATATATATATATATATATATATATATATATATATATATAATGTATCTTTTTTATTAGGGTATGTTTCCTATTTGCTTGCCTCCCCATGAGGACAGAGTTAGACACCAAGGTCGGTTTTTAATGTGGGGGGAGGAACAAAAATTAAAATTGTCTCAGTCGTGAAGGATGTCTCCTCCACTAAGCGACAACGAAATCTCTTATGCTGTTAAGTATTTAAGATGGTTCATTCCATGGAGTATTCTTTATTTTTTCTTTAAGTTCCTTTATATAGAATGCTAGTGATATTGCAGTTTTATTTGTATAGATAATGCACATGCTTTCCTTATTGCTGCCATATGGCGGCTATAATTAAATTCAAACGAGCCTGTAGAACCAACATACACTGCAGATATATCCGCTACTATAACCTTATAATTATAAACGATACTTTTTGTCAGACATTCACCTTTTAGTGGACATTTCTCTATTTTCCCACAATTACTATTCTTAAGTTTTCCTCGTTTTAGATTTGTTAGAAGATTTTGTATTTTTAATGTTTGTCATAGTAGAGTAAGACATCTTAAGTGCTATTGAGTACTTTACTAAGTGTCGCGTTTTCCTTAATATTATTATCTATAATTTTATAAAATTCCTTATGCATATCAGCGTTGTACATGCTCGCTGAATGGAATATTGAACCAAAGTTTCTTATTTCTCTTAATTTTCTTTTCCTATTATTTTTATTACTAGTATTTTTATTACTAGTATTTATTTATTATTATCAGTATTAACCATCTTTCCAATACCGTTTACTTCCAAGTCACTAGTAATAATATTATTACTTGTTTCTGTGCTAGCATTTGCGAGGTTCATGTTATTACTTCCTGTTCTACTTTCAGCTTTTCTAAAGGACATATCATACGCGATTATATCAAATTGTATTCTATCCCTATTTATGTCTTTCAACCATTCAATAATGTCCTTAATGGAAACTCACATACCAAATGTGATGCGATTTTTAATTTTCTGAATCGTTCTATCTAAAATCTTCTTACTTAACGTTATTATTGCAGCACGCTCCGTATTCTGCATAAGTACAAAAAAGTTTGCATTGCAGTTTTGCATGGTGCTGAACTCAAGTTTAAATATGTTAAGGGCTTGAAAACTTTTGGAGCTAAATGAGGGGATGATAGACTCGGTCAAAGATGCCCTCTCGATTGAACAGATAACCCTGCTTGCTGCGTGCTTTGAAAACACAGTGGCATACATATTCATTTTTTGTAGATTTTTTTGGTGTTTTGCCTTCATATTTGCATGAAGGCGTCCTTATGACGATGGCGGTTATGTTTAAATTCTCTGGTCCCTAGAAAACACATCTTCCTCCGTTCTCTGGAATCTCCTGCTGTACTCTCCCATGAACTCAGAGAAATCCCACAACGCTTCAGGTTGTCTTTTAGTTTATCTTTGTAACGAAGCAGGGGATGCCCTATAGTCAGTTGCCCATAAAAAAGTTGTTTAGGAACTCTTGAATGATCCATTCTCACAAGATGACCCGACCACCGCATTTGTATCTTGATCAAAAATGATTCAATACCAGTGATTTCACATCTCCAGTAATTCGCCATTTGGAGCATTATCCTGCCATCCAGCATTGCAAACAGAACAAGGATATCTCATATGGAAAGAATCAAGCTGATTTATATGCTTGCGGTACAAAGTCCACGTTTTGGCACCGTATAGAAGAGTAGGCAGAACAACAGATTTGTAGACTGCCACCTTCACTTTTGGAGATACAGCCTGACTGTTCCAGAGTCTGTGTCGCAACCTACTAAATGCCTCACAAGGTTTATTAATTTTACTTTGGATGTCGTTTACAAATTTAGATCCGAGGTATGTAAAAGAAGATACTGTTTTCAAATCTTCATCATCAATATATACCACTGGTTGTGAAGAGGGCATGGCGTTTGGTTTTGGTTGGTGAATAATTTCAGTCTTTTTATGCTAATTGTAAGACCGAAGGCACCAGAAAAGCTATTGAGGATATTCTGCATGTCATCAAGACTATGGGTTCTAAGAGCACAGTCATCAGCATTAAGAAGATCAAGTACAGTCTGCACAGAAGTCCTGGCTTTTGGCCAGAACTGTTTCTGGTTAAATAATCATCCACTTGATCGATACTCAACATGTACACCTTCCGAGGTGTTCTTGAAAGCTGTCTCAAGCATCATCGAAAGAAAAGAGCAAATATGATCGGAGCAAGGTCACATCCTTGTTTAGTTCCATTTGAGACTCCAAATAGTCCACTTTGTTCACAGCCAGATCGTACTGTGTCCACCATACCCCAGTGAAAGGAGATAATCACATTCAACATCCTGTCTGGAATACTATGCCTCCTCAAAACAGTCACCAGGGCATCCCTAGAGATGGTAGCAAATGCCTTTGTGAGATGACGAATGTAATAAAAAAGTCCTTATTCTGTTCCCTCACTTTCTCCTGTAGCTGCTGAAGGCTGAAGATTATGTCACCAGTACTTCTTCCTGCCCTAAAACTACACTGGGTTTCTGGGAGCACAGTTTTTTAGATTGAACCATTGAGTCTGTTTAAGATTACACGAGCAAGAATCTTACCAGCAACGGATAAAAGATAAATTCCTATATGGTTATCACACTGACAGCTATTTCCTTTGTGCTTAAATTAATGAAAACAGGGCACTTAGTTTCCTGATTAACAGTCGGCTTCCACATTTGTACGCTTCTGCAGGTATGCTGCCATCACTTGGAGCCTTACCATTTGAAAGTTGTTTTACAGCGCATTCAATCTCCGACATGGATGGATTATCAGCAAGCGCCTTGATAGTTGGCCTCTGAAGAATATCATTAATTACTCTACGATCCACTGTCGATTCTCTGTTTAAAATACTTGAAAAGCATTCAGCCCAGCGTTTAGTAATTTCTTTCTTAATTAGTAAGGAGAATACCATCCGACGAAAATATTGGAGATGCCCCCCTTGAAATGGGACCAAACACCCCCTTGAGATTTTTATAGGATGATTTAAAATCAAACTCATCTGCCGCATTTTGTAAGATCTTAGCTTTCACCTCCCACCAGTTTTGTTCCATTTTCCGGAGCTGCGATAGCGCCAATCTTTTGGCCAACCTAAAAGCCTTGTGTTTCACTGAAGAATTTTTGTCACACTTGATGGATTTGATTTTTTTTTTTTACACGATGGTCACCACTTATCAAGGCCCGGAAGCCACTCAGGAATAAGGGTTATTGCAAGTACATCACGTTAGTGAGGAGATTTAATAAAGTGTTTACTTAAGAGGGTGGTTCATTAGGAATTTGTTTACGTTGGATTTGAAGACATCAAGTTGTAGTCAGGTGGGAAGCAGGCAGACGAAACAGAGTTCCACAGACGTGCAGTTCTAAGAAAGAAGCTTTGTTCATGGAATCTACGTTTTGATTTAGGCACAGATAAAGAGTGGGGGAAATTTTTCACAGTGGATTCAGCTAGACGTGAAGGATTGGCGAGGGGGGACCAGAGATTGGAGTTCAGACGAGCACCTGCCATGAAAACAACGATAAAACAAGGATAGGCTCGCAACATCTCTTCTGTGGGAGAGAGGTTGCAGGGTAGAGAAAAGGGCATCCCCACTAAGCCACAAAGTCTATTTTGTACTCTGTCAAGGCAGGATAGGCTGTTTTTAGCAGCTCCTGCCCAGATATGGCAGCAGTATTCCATCCTTGGATGTACTTGGCTTTTATATAGATAGAGAATTGCATCAGTAGTGAGATATCTTCTGGAGCTGTAGAAGGATCCCACCATCTTTCCAGCGACCTTGGCAACAGACTTGATGTACGTGTTCCATTTCAGATCAGGAGTAAAGGACAAACCCAGAAGCTTGTCAAAACATGGGGCTTCTCCTAGACGAGAGCCATCCATTTCAATTGATGCCAGATGGGGATCAGAGCGTTGATGATGCAAAGATAGGAGTTTGGTTTTTGATGCATTAAAGGTAAGCAGCCATGTCTTCCCCCACTGAACCACGCGCTCGAGATCAGAGGAGAGAGAATCAGAGAGAACTTTGTCATTTACAGCCTTTGATGTGTTGCCGTAGATGGTTGTGTCATCAGCATAGATGTCAACGAATGATTTAAGTATGTGTTTAGAGAGATCATTGATGTAGATCAGGACGAGAGTTGGGCCCAGGATTGACCCTTGAGGGACTCCAGCATTAATACTGCAGGCCTCTGATTTTTGTCCATCGACCACTACTCTTATGAGCCTATCGGAGAGAAATGATTTAATGATTGAGAAAACATTTCCAGTTATACCGTAGCTGGAAATCTTGTGAAGTAGGCCCTTATGCCATACCTTGTCGAAGGCCTTTGATATGTCAAGAGCAATTGCCCTTGAAAGGAAGCCTTTGTCAAGAGATTCACTAATCCTGTGAGATTTAACTGTTAGCATATCTGCGGTAGATCTTGCAGAACGAAAACCATATTGTGTGTTACTAAGAAGGTTATTTCTGCTGAGGTGGTTGACTATTTCTCTATTTAATATGGATTCCAGCAACTTACTCATAACACACGGGAGACTTATTGGTCTGTACTGAGATGGAGATGACTTATCACCTGAATTCTTAAATACAGGGCATACTGATGAGGTCTTCCAGGGAGTCGGAAAGCACTTCTCCTTAAGGCAACGTTTAAACAGTTGCGTAAGTATAGGAACAAGTTCTGGTTGAAGCTTTTTTAACACTATAATTGGGATGCCGTCAGGGCCAGTTGCTTTACTGGAATCAATGTTCTTGACTAGCTTGGCGACCTCATGCACAGATATTTGTATGTTACCTTGCGTATTCTGTGTTATAGGAGGAAATATGGTGAGTTGATGGCCTTCGTCACATAGAGTATAATTTGCTGCAAAGTTCTTGGCAAATATAAATGCAGTGGTGTAAGCAAGTGCAACCCGGAAGAACATATAGGGTAAATTAGGATCTCCTCTAGAAATATCCATGCCACACGGGAAGCCATCTTTAATGTAGGCACATATTCCATGCCCATGGTGATCTTAGTGGTCAGATTTAGAAGTTAATGCGATAATGCTTGTTATTAAACAAAGGGAGGATAGTTGGATCATTTTCATCAAACCAATCTTGATTTTTCCTTCGAACATATCCTAATGACTCTTTGGCAGATTCATATACTGCAGTTTTAAACTCTCTATACGATACCTCAATGTCATTCCCACATACAACGGAGGACATCTTTTCATCAACAGCCTTTTGAAATGAGTGCATTCTCTCCTTAACATTCAACTTGCCTATATCAATTTTCTTGATGGAAGTATTACGTGGATTTCGAACAGGGCGCTTGATTTTCATCCTGACTGTGGAGCAGATCAATTTATGGTCTGACCAACATTCCGTAAGAGAACATCATTTGAGTTGACTTTACCAATTCCATGTGAACCAATGGCATTTCTCCAAAATTGTGTATCACTACCTCCACGAGCATTGAAGTCACCCAAGACAAATAGCTTATCCTGTATAAAGACCTTGTTAATCTGTTCACGTAAAGAGGAGTAAAAGCTCTCTTTTAGCTCATCAGATCAATTGAGTGTAGTTGCACAGTAACTAAAAAATGTGGAATATTTGTCCTTTCCTACTGCAATGCGCAAAGACATAAGTCTGTTATTTATACCAACAGGCAGGGGCTCAAGATTTTTGGCAATATCATTCCCGATGGCAAAACCAACACCAGATTCACGTTTCTCAGAACTTGGTTTTCCAATCCAATAAAAAGTGTATCTACCTTCAACTTCCTCTAGCTGTCCTGCATCAGCAAACCGTGTTTCAGAAAGAGCTGCAACAGAAATTTTATGATGCCTTAACACACGTACTATGATAGCGGTTTTTCGTTCAGGATTCTTTTTGTTATCCTGGAGTGTTCTTACATTCCAAGTTGCAATGGACATATTCGTTCCAAGTATTTTGTTTCTATTCTTTATTTGGGCGCAAATATTGGATGTCCAGACATATGCGCCTGATGACAAGGACAAGAGCAAATAAACATTTTGTAGGTCACCTTTTATAGACACCTCTCCAGGAGGAAGGTAGAAGTACAATCTTATAAAGGGCTGCTTTGTTATGAAAGGAGGACAGGAGTCAGACAATTACTTGCAGGTGTTGTGAAAAACGGCCACCTACATTGTGTAATGTTAATGTTAATGACTACTAGTGAAATCCTTAATCTATTCCCATCACAATCCAATCATCGCCATAGGATTTATTGATTTATTGTTAGTTATAATAAAAAAAGCACATATCGATGTCACAAACCTTAGACAAACGAGTGAAAATTGTTCACTGAACAACCAGCATTATGATTTCTTTTAAGTGAGCATGGCTTGTGCTAAACAAAGCACACTCTCTCCATCGAATTAACATGGTCTGTACAGGTGCACGTTGTGCCACACGTCAGATGATAAAAACGATCGCAGGATTTTCTAGTAAGAGTATTCCATCTCCTAGATCAATTGTGAGCCAAAGCTAAAGGGTCTGCCCCACCCTGGTAAGCTTTCTGTGCAGCTGGGCACCATACCTGCTATTATTTTGTCTTTGACATTTACTGCTAACTCAGTCTAGTGGACACTTTGCCCAGTGGTGCTGCACCAACGCCGTCCTCTCACAAGATTTGGCAGGCCTGCTGAGACCAGTACCCAGGGTATAGCTCTTGGAGCAAGCAAGTGAGAGATTTAGGAGATGAGTGAGTACCAGTGATCTCTGAGCACCCTATTCGGTGCAGCAGCCAGAGATTCAAAGGTATATATATATATAGATAGATAGATAGATAGAGAGAGAGAGAGAGAGAGAGAGAGAGAGAGAGATTAATGAGCTAGAGAAAAAATTCAATTCTGTAAGAGACTTATCAGGATATTATAAAGCTCAACAAATTTCATTGGAGCTTATATAAGAAAACAATAAAAAATAAAAAAACACTATATAAAAACTATATATTGGTGAATACAGAATGGTTCATTTATTTAATAATGGCGAACAAACATTTAGTTGAAGGGTGGAGGTATAGAGAGTTTTCTCTATCGTCTAACTAAATGTTTGAACACCCTTATTAAATAAATGAACCATTATATATTCACCAATATATAGTTTTTCTGACAACACTTTTAATTCTAATGAGTCGTAGACGATGAAACACGTGTCCGTGGATAATTATATTTTAAAAATAATATATATATATATGTATATATATATATATATATATATATATATATATATATATCATCTTATCTCTGTCGTCTTTCAGGACGCTTCAATGTATGTATATATATATATATATATATATATATATATATATATATATATATGAACAAATGAATAATAAAACATGTTAAAAAACATCTTGAAAAAGAGTTAAAAACATATTTAATTTTAAAAAGGAAGCACAAGATATGTGAATAGTCCTTAATCCGCGGAGTTTCGAAGAAATACTCTCCTTCTCATCAGAGGGCAGGAATTAGCAAAATTCGGGATCGGATTTTACATGTAAAAGTATTTAATGAAACCACAATTATATATATATATATATATATATAGGGTTGAAAGATATACATGGAACAGAACCGAATAGACAATAATCTAGGTTGTTACTATCAGCGAGGAGACGCAAACATGTCGAGTCCCTCATTGTCCAAGTGAAGAATGGACATGTTGTTGTAAATGATGCCAAGATAATGGTGAGGATTCGATTAGGTTCGACATTTTGATGAGGGTAGATATGTTAAAGGCTTAACGCGAAATGTTCATCTTGAAATGAAAGCTTTTAAATTCCTGAAAAGCTAGTTTCTGTTTGTGCGGTTGAACATGATTTTCAAGTGAAGTTTGGGTGGAAAGTAGTGTCGGGACGATTAATCAGAATCGGTATCGGGAATCGAGAGAATCATAATTTTTTGGAATATTGGAAATAAACTGAAATGTTGTGTATACTTATTAATCAATGCATAATACTTATTGTTTAAATTTAACAATTGTTTACCAACTTTGCATAACACTAAATTAAGTGTAATATAGTCCACATTACGACCCCTTCGGCTGACAGCTGTTTTCAAAAATTTATAATGATCGGTTGAATAGTTTAGAAGTGAATGCGGTATCTAGAAACATATAAACGCATGCACATACCCAACTTGATATAAATAGAGACTTTTTCATGGGTAAGTTTTTTAGTCATGGGTTTTCCTAGGAATCATTGATCTGTAAAGTTTGTTCGGTGAAGTAATTTTCTCAGGTCACCTGAACTTTAAAAAAATCGATTCATACATTCACAAACATTTCTGCGGTTAGGCAACTCCGACACATACAAGAAGAACAAAGCCACTTTTCATGGCAGTCAGGGCAACTAATGTGAGAAATGTTTACAGAACTTTGACTTTGTGTGTTCAGTTAAAAATAAAATTTTACTAGTTTTTCAGGCTCGAGTCTTACATAGATTTATTTTCCGTTCATGTTTAACTCTTTTCCCAAGAGTTCTGCTCGGCTTCGTGATGAAACATGAAATGACCAATTGATACCTCTGTTCTTCCTTCTTTTGTGGAACTACAGAACAACATTTTATATTTTTAAAATATATATTTATTTTAGCTGTCTCAAATAGTCTTCACGAGTGTCTGCATTTTATGTCTAAATGATTGTTCTTCACAGCCTCGCTACCTAGCTTGAAGCACTTTTGTTCACTTCCGTGCCCAAGTGCAAAGTATTCGACTTACTAAATTCCCGACCTCTTGATCTCAGTTCCGTTACGTCATCATTATAAAATCACACGTCTCTCAACGTGCGACCTTTATACGTATGCCTGCCCAAGGTCATTTAGCTTATTTAAGCTAGATAATTTATGTAAACATCCTCAGCTAAAACCCATTGCTACACTTTATTCTATAAACAATAAATAACTCCCAATATAAACTATTTTACCACTATCACTGGATAGATAGACAAACAGATAGATAGAGAGAGAGATTGATAATAACTAATTCAACTTTTAACCATGTCATTACGTAACAATATATTTACAATACAATATAATTTACGCAAAAAATAAAAAATAAAATAGAACTCTTTCTTAACAGAAGCATCATTTACCAGACATTAAATTTCTTCATATAAAACAAATAAAAATAATTCGTCACCTTTTTTAGTTGTCTGTCTGAATTTTATTTACGCAAAAAACAAAAATCAATAATAATTTGACAAGGAAATCGTATTAAATATGTCTTATCTAAACTGGATATATTTCTATGCATTTTTTAATGTTTGAAGTGAATTTTTAATCGATTAGAGTTTCCAACTTTTTCCATTGTTGAGAGAAACTTTATTTTGTGTTGTATGTGTTGGTTTATTTATTTGATAATATATTTGGAGGGGGGTATTTTTTTTAATCATCCACTGTGCATTTGTTTATGTGCTAAAAAAATAATTCAACAATGTAAATAATTTAGGCGATCTACGTCTACCTATTAAAAATGCAGATTCTTCTCTTTAAAAGCGATTAAATTTTCGTATTTTTATCTGATGAATATTTTTTCAGTTTAATAACCGTTATTTTTAGAAGGGATTTTAAATTAAATTTATTTTTTACCGGATATTTTGTTTATTTAATTACTATATAAATATACAACATAGTTAAGAAAGCCCCTCCCATATAAAGAAGGGCTTTCTAAACAATATACCCCCCCCAATTTATATTTGAAACAAAAACTTAAAAAATAATGTTTTGAATGATTTTTACTGTTTTTAATCTGCACATTCGTTGTCATTACTTTTATTTAAAACGAGTATTTTCCATCATTTGAGTTAACCCCACCCAAAATTATAACCCCCACCCCGCAACACACATCATGGTGGATAATTTTCTGCATAATACTTTTGGGCAACAATCAACTACTGAGTGGCAGACCTATATGCCAAAAACCTCCTATTTGTTGCATTAAAACAGTTGCAAAGAAATGTGAATCAAAAATTGACGAAAAAATTCATATAGCGTAGCTCAGGACGAAAGTGGCATATAGTAATCAAAAATTGGTCAATATCCTAAATATAGCAGGTGTGTCATCTACGATCCATTAAAGTGGCTGAATCTGATGAGAAGGAAACGAACAACTTGTCAGTGAATAATTATATTTTAAAAACACTATATACGCCGCTCCACATTTGGAGGTACCAAATTTGTAAAAGGGAAAATTATTCCCAACTCGCATTTAGGTAAAAATGCACTTTCGTCTAAATAATTGAATTCGTTCAAAAATGGTCACAAAATAAAAACAATTAAATAACACACACACACACACACATATATTATTTTTATTTATATAGAAAATATTACATAGTTGCTACATATAATATTCATCTATATAAATAAAAATAATATATTTCGCTATTTTTATTTAGCACTCTTAATAATCTTGTTTTAATTCACGAGGTTTCCCCTCCTTAATACCTTATTCTTGGTATATATATATTTATTTATTTATTTATATATATGTGTGGGTGCATGTAGGTAGGTATATATATATATATATATACATATATAGAGAGAGAAAATAAAAAGGAACAAACCGTATTATGTGTTCATCAACGTTTCGTCTTTATTTCGAGACTTCCTCTGGATGACTGAGATTAAGAAACCAAAAAATATACCAGTACAAAATATTTGAAAATGTTTCACGTGCACAGTGTGACGCAGTTCTATTACAAAGAAACGGAAAATTGATGTTGGAAATTCAAAAAGGAGGGGGGGGGGCTGGCGCTGTTAAAGAGAAGGAAATTTTAGTGACGTCATATAGTCGTTAATTTAATTTAAAACTATGAACGCAAGTTTATATTCTATTGGGAAAAAGATATATCTGTTGAAATTCAAATATAAGTTTGTAACAGAAATGAAATGAGTGTTTTTTATGTAATTTATTGATTGAGATTATGTTTTAATTATTACAGGGGGTGTTTGAATGGTGTGAGAAAGTTAACCTGTGTCCACAGTTAAATAATGTTCTTTTAATAACAGTTTACTTATTAATGGCGCTATGTTATAGAAACCTCCACGTTGTTTAATAGTGCTTGAAATTGCGATAAGCGCAGATTCAAGAAGTCTCCGGCGCGGTTTATTTGAAATAGATTTAACTACTTTTGCTTGTTTAAAGTCAAAAGTGTAGTTATGTTGCAATGAATGAGAAAATAATGCACTTAGAGAATTGCTATTTTTCATATCTCTTTTGTGTTTATTGAGCCTTTTTTCCAATTTACGCTGAGTTTCACCAACGTATTTATGATGGCAATTATGGCAAGGAATAGTATATATACCTCCATCGGAAACTGGTTTGTTATAGAGATGTTTCGTGGTTTTTAATACATGTCTTATGGTTAGTGATGCGGTTTGTACGATAGGAATTTTTAGTTTGTTTAGTGTGTTATAGATTATTGTATTATTGGTGTGTGTAGGTAAAAGAAGATGTCTGTTTATGAGAGAAAGGTCTGGTGTGTATGATTTTTTATTATTATTTATTCTGGAAAATATTTGTGTGGCTTTTCTCTTAGCATTCAATATGAAATATGTCGGATATTGCAAGGTTTTCAAAATGTTTGTAAGGTATTTGAATTCTTCGTCCAGATATTCAGGACTGCAAATTCTGAAAGCGCGTAAGAAGAAACCAATTATCATCCCTGTTTTTATTTTATTGTTATGGTGTAAATAGAAATGTATGTAATCGTTTTTGTGTGTAGTTTTGCGGTGAACTTTGAAGGATAGTTTATTATTGGATTTTATTATAAGTATGTCAAGAAAAGGTAATGAGTTATTGTTTTCTGTTTCATAGGTAAACTTTATGGAAGGTTCGACTGAATTTAATTTGTCTCTAATGATATTTATGCGCGTATTTTCAGGAAGAAAAATTAAGATGTCGTCAATGTATCTGAAATACTCTGTGTTTGGAGGTAATCTGAAAGGACCAGATTCTAGGAATTCTAAGAAAAGGCAAGCTAATACTCCACTAAGAGGGTTACCCATAGAAAGACCAAAATTTTGTTTATAGAAATTGTTATTGAAATGAAAGTAAGTCATGTTAGTTATAAGTCTAATGATTTTTATAAGAGTGTCAGGAGGAAAAGGTAAGCTAATGTTAGATTTTTTTAAATGTTTAAGGAGTAAATTCAAGCATTTTTTAATGAGGACATTAGTGTATAATGATGTTATATCTAAGCTGTGAATAGTTTTGTTTTGCACGTTAATGTTTTTTATTTTGTTCAGTAAATCTCCGGAGTTCTTTATGTGGGGGGTGCTGATAGTGCCCAGTAGTGGAATCAAAACGTTGGATATGGCACGTGCAATTTTGTGTGTGGCACTACCGATGCCGGATATTATAGGGCGCATAGGGATGTCTGGTTTGTGAATTTTGGGTAGGCCATATAGTGATGGAACATTGGGGTGGTATTCAATGTATGACATCCAAGTTTTATTGTATTTTATAAGTTTTTTATAAGATTGGTTGAAATTCTCAACACATCGATTTACTGTCTTTAAATCAGTTTTGGTGTAAGTGTTGTTGTCTGCCAACAATGTGGAAATATTTTGCAGGTATTCATCTTTTTCCATTAATACTATACCACCACCTTTATCAGTTGGTGATATAATCAAGCTCTTGTTATTCGCTAGGTGTTTCAAAGCATCTATGTATCTCTTAGGAAGTACAGTTTCATATGGATGAGTAACTGCCACAGAAATAACACCCTGTATGAAACCTTTTTGAAAATCCGTATCTTCATGTTTGTAATTCTTCAAAATTGCGTCGGTTGTAATATTTGAATGTATGCCAGTTGCGAATTTTAGTCCGAAACTAAGGGCTTAAATTTCAGTGTTTGAGAGTAATTTGGTAGAAAGATTTTGTATTAGATCCGGGCGTCCTATAGTTCTCCATTTGTTGTCGGAGATTAATTTTGTAAGTTTATTATCCAGTTTGTGACAATGGCGGGTGCTGAATCTTTGAATTGATTTGTTTATATTTAAGAAAAAATCGTGTCATGGTGTAGTTCTGTAGTAAGTCGTTAGCTAATGTTCGGGCTTCATGGAATAAATGAGAACTTTGTTGTTTTAAAAGATCCGCTGAAGCAACTAAATATTTTTCAATGTAATCCGGGGAAATATGGTGCGAATATTTCAAATATTTAAATGTACTTTTGGGTATAATTTTTTCTTGTATACATTTAAGCAAAAAAGTTCTCCTGTTGTTGTGAGAGTTGGCAGCGATTAGTATTTTTTTGTATTGCCGCAATTTTTGCTTAAAAGTTCGGTGTTCCATTTTAACAGAATGATGAAAATAATGGAAATAGTATTCCGACAAAATAGAGAAAATAAAAAGGAACAAACCGTATTATGTGTTCATCAACGTTTCGTCTTTATTTCGAGACTTCCTCTGGATGAATGAGATTAAGAAACCAAAAAATATATACATATATATATATATATATACATGCATACATACATACATACATACATACATACATACATACATATAAGTAGACATTTTTATTTGTTTCTGTTATCGATACTTTTTGAATGAATTCAATTATTTATATGATAGTGCATTTTTACCGGCCGCTCTGATGAGTCGTAGACGACGAAACACGTGTCAGTGGAAAATTATATTTTAAAAATTACAAACATATATATATATATATATATATATATATATATGTTTGTAATTTTTAAAATATAATTATATACGACGAAACACGTGTCAGTGGAAAATTATATTTTAAAAATTACAAACATATATATATATATATATATATATATATATATATATATATATATATGTCCGTGGAAAATTATATTTTAAAAATTACAAACATATATATATATATATTTCTACGACTCATCAGAGCGGCCGGTAAAAATGCACTATCATATAAATAATTGAATTCATTCAAAAAGGATCGATAACAGAAACAAATAATAATGTCTACTTATATATATATATATATATATATGTATGTATGTATGTATATATATATATATATATATATATATATATATATATACATATATATAATTGTAGGGGTTTTATGAGATTGACTTTATCTTCAATATAAGTTTAAAATAAAATTACAAAATTACAGGTTACGTAGGTCGTTCGTTATTGTTAATGTTAGATTGGGATAATGTCCTGAAGAGATTATCTGGGCCATCGTACCTAAAAATCTCAGTTTTGCTTGAGTAAGTTTTTGAGTCATGGACTTTTAATAGATTGCAACTCAATATTTATCTTAAACTACAAGTAACTCTTCACCACATCACATTCACACACCAATCTATTTCCTATTTTTTCGTCTTTTGTACGAAATTAATCTTCTAAATAATAAACATGAAAAAAAAATGTGATTATTCGAATTACCCTTCGCACATATGATGACAATCGAGTCTTTTTATCTCTCCTCATTCAAATTGTCATACTCAATAAAAATAATACATATCAAATGTACACACACACACACACATACACACACACCCACACACTTATTGTAATCGTGATTAACCTACATGACAGGATCTATATATCTATAAAAAATGAAAGTGTGTGTGTGTGTGTGTGTGTACATTTCCCTAGCAAATAATTGTCAATTTTCAGTCTACAGACTCAAGATTTGACATAAGGAATATTGAGATTTGGGAAAATCTTTTTAATCTGTTTTCAGCCAGAAATTTGGCTGTCAAGTGGTCAAAGTTCAACGATTTGACCTTTGAAAACTCTACCCCCCCCCCCGCTAATTTTGGGTCTAAACACTTGAAATTTTAAATGTAGGTTACTTGGACATGAATCAAACTTAAAGGGGTCAACATTAGGGTCAAAGTTAAAATGAATTCGACCTCTGCGGTCTCTACCAAATTACTCAGACAATTTCTGGTCTAAACATTTGAAATTTTGCATAAAGGCTATTCAGAGATAGGGCAAACTTTTTAATCGGGTTGGGTCGGAAATTTGAGTTATCAAGTGGTTAAAGTTCAAAAGGTTTGGCCTTTGCGATGTGTAGCAAACTACTATTCCAATTTTGGGTCGAAACATTTGAAATTTATACATAACGGGTATTCAGACTTGCGGCAAGCATTTTAATCAAGGGCGAAAATTTGGTTGCCAAAAGGTCAAAGTTGAAAGAGTTGACCTTTACAGATTCTGCCTAATTCCTCTGCCAATTTTGGGTCTAGACACTTAAAATTTTAGATGTAAGTAACTTGGACATGGGTAAAACTTTGTATTTTGATTTGAGACGAACATAATAAATGTTAAGGGGTCAAAATTAGGGTAAAATTTGTAAAACATTTACCTCTGTGGTCTCTACGAAATTACTCAGACAAGTTTTGGTCAAAACATTTTAAATCTTACATAAAGTTTATTCACACGAAGGGCAAGATATGAACAGTAGATAGGGCTCGAGCAAAGCTGGTCTGAACTGCTAGTAATATAATAAAATTCTTATGTAATTTCAATACTTAACCCCTTATATTTTCTTATAAGTTGCTCCTCTTTATTAGGTAGAGCGCTATTCGGACTTTTTTCATGTTAACTTTATATATAAGTCATGCAGATAGATAGATAGATAGATAGATAGCTTAAATCTTAATCTACCCGGTGTCCTTAAAAAGTCTTTAAGGAACATTTTTGAATTTTGAATTTATATTTCTGAAATTTTTGAGAATTGCTTAATCCGGTTACACTATATTTTTGGGTTTATTTTCGAGGAATTAACAAAACGATTGCCGACACGTGAAATTAGTTTGAAAATTGTTTTAGCTGGAAATTTGGCAATGCAGTTAATC
Source organism: Euprymna scolopes (assembly GCF_053919585.1). Taxonomy (NCBI): domain Eukaryota; kingdom Metazoa; phylum Mollusca; class Cephalopoda; order Sepiida; family Sepiolidae; genus Euprymna; species Euprymna scolopes. Next base: position 55,627,783 of record NC_136507.1, on the reverse strand, counting down.
ATCGAAGCGATTCCTGTTTGATTACAGACATTTGAGATTCTGTTTAGGATTGATTTTATTTGTCTATACTTCTCGATAACTCTTGGGTGTGCCCCACTAGGGCAGGTCGATTTTGGAACCCCGGTGAGGCAATGGTGATGATAGTTGGAGTTTGACATAGAAAAGACCTACACGAAATATTTTTCTCAAAATCGTTATCTTTGCTTGAGGAAATGACTTTAAAAATTGAAAAATTGAAGCGATTAAAAGTTTTCGGTGAATTATCAAGAACGTCCCGTCATCCAAACAATCCGTACTGTTAAGAAAATGCAATCATTATTTAGAATATATTTTAAACTATATTTTTAAATAAAATGAGTGAGGATAATGAATTAATAAAATGAATATTATGTGTAAAGGCAAAATTATGTTTTTTAAATAATAACGACCAAAGTTCGCTTTTTCATTTCAGGAACTTCTTTTGGGTGGAAACATTTTAGACTTCACCGTCGCAAAACATGCTCGTTATTGATATTAAAAATTAACGTTTGTTTATTATTTAATTTGAAAACATTACGATTTAGGCTTTATTATTTCGAAACGAAAAACGAAAAAGACTTGTTTAAAATATATATTATTATATTTCAAGTGTCTGCAGTGCAGTGAATTTAAACATATTCGTTTTATCTTTTTTAATTTGTTTTTTTTTATTAGGTTGGTGCAAAAATAATGGCATTCTTGGATGTTTAAACGAACGTCAAAAACATTATTTTTGCACCAACCTAATATTTCACATCAAGTTATATTTGAAATTTTTATTAAAATATGGTAATACTCCAGTTTTATATTAAAGCAAAAAAAAAAAAAAAAATAGTCAATACAATTTTATTCTACACATTCTTTATGAAACATAAACACGTAAATTTTCAAGTTTTTCTACTTAATAAAATATACTTTGCAGAAAATTAGTGTCAAATTTTAATTTCTTTTATTTTCAGGGAGTAATTGTTTTTAAGCAGTGTTTTTCTTCTAAAATTATAGTTTTAAAATGCGATAACCTACAAAGATTGATACGAGTAAATAAGGAAACTCCTTGACAGGTTTTTCGTTATTTGTGCATCTATGCTATTGTACTAAAATAACTTTGTTATTTAGAAAGCCATTCTTAATATGGGAAGGAGGTTGTATTGTAACTATTCTGTACTTTTAACTAAAAATTTAATAAACAAAAATTTAATAAAAATTAAATTTAATTTGAAAATACTATTAAAAATAGCATAGTAACATAGATGCACAAGCACTGGTTTTCAAACTCTAAACACTAAACACTCGTTTAAAATGGCACAGCTTCATCAAGAATGAATCTCTTTATGGATGAACTCATGTTATCGAAAAAGGAACTATAATCTGCTAAAAATGTCAAAACTAAACACTACTATGCGTCTGATTTGGTTTGGTCCTCTCTCTTCAGTACATCTAATTCAATTCTACAAACTTTTTCATTATTTCTTATAACTAGCGTTTATTTTTTTACGTATTAAACTGGAAGATAGCTTAATACAGTTTCCTTCAGTTATAATCTATTTATTTATTTTACTTTTCAGATTAGAATGTCAGTAAAAGCACAACGTTCAGTTTTAACCCGTGGTTCACAGAATTTACTGGTCCACCTTGTCATTTGGATGAAACAGCACCCCAACTTCACGACAAGCCATCCAGTTTAGTTATTTCCTCGGAAACAGTTATCCCCACTTAAAAAATAGTGAGCTTTCTAAGTTAATTGCCAAGGAAATAATTAGTATTCGGCAAGCAGGCAATCCACAATTGCCCTTGTTAAGGTAACATTATATAGGACAGAAGGTCAATATATTTTGCTATAAGAGGGCCAAACAGATTGACAGGAAATCTCTTGCAGCAATCAAAGTGAAAAGAATGAAGAAACAGCTACACAAACTGTTTGATATATCTTTTTGTAGCTGTAAACTGTCTGTCTTGAGATGTGATGACTTTGCAGTAAAGTGCAAGACAGAAAATTGTCAAACAAGGCACATAGTCTGCACTTGTCCTCCTAAAATTAATTCTATAGATTCACCTGCAATTATGTTCCTTTTTTTTGTGGAAAATAAAATAATGTAGTGGTATTTATTATGTAATCTGGCTCTATTATTAAACATGCAAATTTTCCAATTTTCAGGTTCCACTAGAAGAACTAATATTTACAGCTATTTTTAAATTAATTGATGGAATAACAAAAAGCCTAACAACATTTACTGATCATTTGGGGAAATTTTGTATCAATAATTATCAAGATTTACCTCAAGTAGAATTCTAAAAAAATTAGTGTCCCTCCCGATCATCATTATCTGACAGCAGAAGAAACAAATAATTTAAGTGTGAAGACCAGAGGCTACTTTTTGAGTATGCTGTTGGCATTTCTTGTGGAGAAGTTAACTTAGAAAATTGGGCCCTTGAATCAGGGAAGATGGCTAACATAAGCCACAAGATTTAATGTGTTTATGGACCAGAGTTGTCTATCCTCAACCCCTATGATAAATTAAACATTTTTGTCAAATTTATCATCCAAGTGTATGCAGTTAGTTGGTTTGAGATCCAAACTAACAATATTTTTTTTAACCAACAACAGTATGTTTTAATATGATTCAGAGAACAAAACAGTTAACTGAAATCCAAGTTACTGTTTTAAACTGTTCAAAATATAGTGCTTTCACACTACTTCCGGAAAATATAATATCGATGATAAACTCAAATTAATTGGATGTGAGAGAAGAGGACATTCAAACGATTTTGTCCATTAGGTAAATAAATAGTTATCCATTTTTATTAGTTTTCTTAATTTACCCAAACAATAGTTAGTTTTATTCATATTCCATCGAAAAATATAAAAAATAAGTGTTTTTAAATAATTGTTTTTTGTTGTTTTTTTTTCCAGAAATAGTGAACAACTCAAAAAAAAAAAAGAAAAAAAAAAGAAAAAAAGATTACTGCTATCAATTTTGCAGCTACACACTGGTCAAATTTGATTGATTTTTCTCAAAAAGTTGTATATGGGCAGGAAGCAAGACATAGACACCTTATTACAAAGTCATCGTGCCAGCAAATTAGACCTTCAATTTCCTCAAAAGGAAATTATACAGAACAATTTAGTTATATTATAAGTTTATATTATTGCCTCTAATAAAAAAATTAAAATACATGGTTCTGTAACTTGTATCAAGTTGTTATATTGTGTAATACATCTCCACATATCTTTTTGAATCGTGAAATTTAAAAGACTTAGTTGCTAATTAGCTTTATTTACAATTTTTGTTTAATCAATGCAGTAAAAGTTGAGATATTTTGCTAGTTGTGATTCATAATTAAAATTATAATTCATGGATTTATTTTTCTTTCAATGCATTTCATATAAATATATCAATTTTAATTGGATATTTTATAAAAATAGTGAAATTCCAAGGTTAGTGTTGTGAAAAATGATATGAAAACGAAGGATTTTTCAGCATTTTTCTATACGATTTTAAAAATTAAATGCTCAATTTTCTGTTCAAGATGGCAATCTAAGTTTTGGTATATGTTCTTATCAGATCAAATCCCAACTATCATCACCAGTGCCATGCTGATTTTCTGAAAAAAGTTGCAAATCGATCTGCCCTAGTGTCCCACAGGTTTTTTTTAGGACCAATAAAAATACTCCATTTTTGGGACTATTTTACAATATTTGTCCAAACTTTTCTGTGTATGTCTATTTAGCAGTTTTGCATGGTGCTGAACTCAAATTTAAATATGTTAAGGCTGTGGGGACTTTTGGAGCTAAGTGGGGGGATGCAACTGATGGACTTAGTCTTTTTTTTCATGGTGCAGAACTCAAATCTACATATGCTAACGCCTAAAACTGCACCGCTTGTTCATTTTCACCAGGATTTGATGTCCCCTGTGAAGTTTTGAGGACAAATGGGGGGGGGCAAATGCTGAACTTAGTCATTTTTTATGCCCCCTTCTACTGTGCACTCACGGGGGACCATGTACGCTTTTATGTTGTCATAATGTTGGCTTCTCTCCTCTTCTAGTGAAAAGCATTTATCTTAAAATGCCATGGCGTAAAGAGCTTCTTTTTGTACACCCTTTTCATTTTCGTCCTGCTTGAGCTAATGATTTAATAAAGTTCTATGTAACTTTTATTCCTCATCTTTTTAATTTATGTATATATATATATATATATATATATATATATATATATATATATATATATATATATATATATATATATATATATATATATATATATACAAAGATAAATGAGGGTTCAGTATGCAATCTTCAGCAGCTCCTAACATCTGTGACACCACATGCATTATTGCAATCCTGTAGATGTCCGTCACACTCCTCCGCAGATGGTGAACCTGAAGATGCTCGTCGGTCAAAGATGCCCTCTCGATTGAACAGATAACCCTGCTTTGCTGCATGCTTTGAAAACACAGTGGCATACATATTCATTTTTAGTTTTTTTCTTGTGTTTTGCCTTCATATTTGCATGAAGGGCGTCCTTATGACGAAGACGGTTATGTTCAAATTCTTTGGTCCCTAGGAAACACATCTTCCTCCGTTCTCTGCGATTCCCTGCTGTACTCTCCCAGAAACTCAGAGAAATCCCACAACGCTTCAGGTTATCTTTTAGTTTATCTTTGTAATGAAGAAGGGGACGCCGTATTGGGCGGCAAGAATTTGTCAGTTGCCCATAAAAAAGTTGTTTAGAAACTCTTGAGTCATCCATTCTCACAAGATGATCCGATCACCGCATTTGTATCCTGATCAAAAATGATTCAATACCAGTGATTTCACATCTCCAGTAATTCACTATTTAGAACACGATCCTGCCATCCAACATTGCAAATAGAATGCAGATATCTCATATAGAAGGAATAAGGCTGATTCATATGCTTGCAATACAAGGTCCGCGTTTCGGCACCATACAGAAGAGTAGGAGAACAACAGATTTGTAGACTGTCACCTTCACTTTTAGAGATACAGCCTGACTGTTCCAGAGTCTGTGTCGCAACCTACCAAATGCTTCACTAGCTTTATTAATTCTGCTTTGGATGTCGTTTACAAATTTAGCATCATCAGACACATGCACCAGAAAAGCTATTGAGGGTGTTCTGCATGTCTTTAAGACTATTGGTGACAAGAGCACAGTCATCAGCATAAAGAAGATCAAGAACAGTCTGCACAGAAGTCTTGGTTTTGGCCAGAACTATTGCTGGTTAAATAATCCTCCACTTGGTCAATACTTAATACCTACACCTTCTGAGGTGTTCTTGAAAGCTGTCTCAAAGCGTCATCGAAAAGAAAAGAGCATATAGGATCAGGGCAAGGTCACATCCTTGCTTAGTTCCATTTGACACTTCAAATGGTCCACTTTGTTCACAGCCAGATCGTACTGTCGCCACCATTCCCCAGTGAAAGGAGACAATCACATTCAACATCCTGTCTGGAATATTAAGCCTTCTTAAAACAGTCCACAGGGCATCCCTAGAGATGGTAGCAAATACCTTTGTGAGATGACGAATGTAATAAACAAGTCCTTATTCTGCTCCCTTGCTTTCTCTTATAGTTGCCGAAGGCTGAAGATCATGTCAACAGTACCTCTTCCTGCCTAAAACCACACTGGGTTTCTGGGTGCACAGTTTTATAGATTGAACCATTGAGTCTGTTTAAGATTACACAAGCAAGAATCTTACCAGCAACAGATAAAAGAGAAATTCTTATATGGTTATCACATTGACAGCTATTTCCTTTGTGCTTTTAAACAGGTCAATAATTGACGCATCTTTGAAGAGTTGTGGCACGGTACCAAGTTCCCATATTAATGAAAACAGGGCACTTAGTTTCCTGATTAGCAGTTGGTTTCCACATTTGTATGCTTCTGCAGGTATGCCGTCATCACCTGGAGCCTTACCATTTGAAAGTTGTTTTACAGCCTATTCAATCTCCGACATGGATGGATTATCAGCAAGCGCCTCGATGGTTGGTCTCTAAAGAATATCATCAATCACTTCGTGATCCACTGTCGATTCTCTGTTTAAAATATTTGAAAAGTGTTCAGCCCAGCGCTTAGTAATTTCTTTCTTATCAGTAAGAAGAATACCATCCAACGAAAATATTGGAGATGCCCCCCTTTGAAATGGGACCAAACAACCCCTTGATGTTTTGGTAGAATGATTTGAAATCACACCTATTCGCCACATCTTGTAAGGCCTTAGCTTTCAGCTCCTACCAGTTTTGTTTTATTTTCCGGAGCCGAGATTGTGCCAACCTTTTGGCCATTCTAAAAGCCTTGTGTTTAACTGAAGAATTTTTGTCAGTAATCGACACTTGATGGGTTTGATGCATGTTATTAAGCAAAGGGAGGATAGTTGGATCATTTTCATCAAACCAATCTTGATTTTTCCTTCGAACATATCATAATGACTCTTTGGCAGATTCATACACTGCAGTTTTAAACTCTCTCCACGATGCCTCACTGTCATTCCCACATACAAGGGAGGGCAGCTTTTGATCAATAGCCTTTTGAAACGAGTGCATTGTCTCCTTAACCTTTAACTTGCCTACATCAATTTTCTTGATGGAAGAATTATGTGGATTTCGAACAGGGCGCTTGATTTTCAGCCTGACTGTGGAGCAGATCAATTTATGGTCTGACCAACATACCGTAAGAGAACATCATTTCAGTTGATTTTACCAAATCCATGTGAACTTATGATATTTCTCCAAAATTTTGTATCACTACCTCAGTTTAGGATTTGAGCAACATTCCTGATACCGTAATATTTATATCTTGTCTATCAGAATGACGTACAATGACATAATCAATGAGATGATAATGATTATACCAGGGATGTTTCCAACTGGCTTTCTTGCATTTAGGCAGCTGAAAGACGGCATTAGTGAGCAAAAGATAAAATTCACTGCAAAGAGACAACAAGAGGACGCCAAATTACAAGTAAACCAATGATATTTCTCCAAAATTGTGTATCACTACCTCCACGAGCATTGAAGTCACCCAAGACAAACAGCTTATCCTGTATATAAACCTTGTTAATCTGTTCACGTAAAGAGGAGTAAAAGCTCACTTTTAGCTCATCAGATCAATTAAGTGTAGATGCATAGCAATTCAAAATGTGGCATATTTGTCCTTTCCTACTGCAACGCGAAAAGACATAAGTCTGTCATTTATACCAACAGGCAGGGCCTCAAGATTTTTGGCAATATCATTCCTGATGGCAAAGCCAACACCAGATTCGTGTTTCTCAGAACTTGGTTTTCCAATCCAATAAAAAGTGTATCCACTTTCAACTTCCTCTAGTTGTCCTGTATCAGCAAACCTAGTTTCAGAAAGAGCTGCAACAGAAATTTTATGATGCCTTAACACACGTACTATGATAGCAGTCTTTCGTTCAAGATGACTTTTGTTATCTTGGAGTGTTCTTGTATTCCAAGTCGCAACGAGTATATTCGTTCCATGTATTTTGGTTCTATTCTTGATTTGGCTGCAAATATTTGATGGCCAGACATCTGCACCTGATGACAAGGACAAGAGCAAATAAACAATTTGTACGTCACCATTTATATGCCCCTCCCCAGGAGGAGGAAAATAGTGCAATCCTATAAAGGGCTGCTTAGTTATGAAAGGAGGACAAGGGTCACACAATTACTTGCAGGTGTTGTGAAAAACAGCTACCTACCTTATGTAATGTTCATGTTAGGGACTACTAGTGACATCCTTCACCTATTCCCATCACAATCCAATCATCGCCATAGGATTTATTGATTTATTGTTAGTTACAAAAAATAATAATAATAAAAGCACATATCAATGTAACAAACCTTAGACTTAAACGAGTGAAAATGGTTCACTGAACAACCAGCATTATGATTTCTTTTAAGTGAGCATGGCTTGTGCTAAACAAAGCACACTCTCTCCATCGAATTAACATGGTCTGTACAGGTGCACATTGTGCCACATGTCAGATGATAAAAACGATCGCAGGATTTTCTTGTAAGATTATTCCATCTCCTAGATCAATTGTGAGCCAAAGCTAAAGAGTTTGATCCACCCTGGTAAGCTTTTTGTGCAGCTGGGCACCATACCATCTATTTCTTGGTCCTTGACCTGATCTGTTAACTCAGTCTAGTAGACACTTTGCCCAGTGGTGCTACACCAATGCCGTCTCCTCACAAGGTTTGGCAGGCCTGTTAAAACTAGTACCCAGGGTATAGCTCTTGGAGCAAGCAAGTGAGAGATTTAGGAGACGAGTGAGGATCAGTGATCTCTCTCCACCCTATTGTGTGCAGCAGCCAAAAATTCAAAGGTATATATATATATATATATATATATATATATATATATATATATATATATATATATATATATAGCTTAATGAGTTAGAGAAAATATTCAATTCTATAAGAAGAGACTTATCAGGATATTATAAAGCTCAACAAATTTCATTGGAGCTTATATAAGTAAACAATAAGAAATAAAAAAAAAACTATATAAAAACTATATATTGGTGAATACAGAATGGTTCATTTATTATATAATGGCGAACAAACATTGTTGAAGGGTGGAGGTATAAAGAGTTTTCTCTATTCGCTAACTAAATGTTTGTACACTCTCATTAAATAGATGAACCATTATATATTCACCAATATATAGTTTTTCTGACTAAATTTTTAATTCTTATTGTTTTCCTACATATATATATATATATATGTATATATATATATATATAAGCATATAAATATATATATATATATATATATATATATATATATATATATATTTGTATCATCTTATCTCTTTCAGGACGCTTCAATATATATATATATATATATATATGTATATATATATATATATATATGTATATATATATATGTATATATTTGTATATATATATATATGTATATATATATATGTATATATATATATATATATATATATATATATATATATATATATATATATATACACTCACAATTCATCCGGTAACACTAATTTTGAGTTTCCGGAATTAAAATTTAAAGGTGCTAAAATTCCTTTTGTAAAAGCACTTACTTTAATAAACAAAAAACTTATTTCTATTAGACTGTATTATTATTCAGGAGAGATAAAAAAAAGATTATAGATGACATAAATAGACACATAAAATTATCCGTCAGATGCCACAAAATTAACATTTGTCGTGCATGAAATCTGAGGGAGAATTTGCATCACGGCCAGGTGAACTGATGAAGGCAAGAGGCTGCTTATACATGGAACAGAACCGAATAGACAACAATCTAGGTTGTTACTATCAGCGAGGAGACGCAAACATGTCGGGCCCCTCATTGTCCAAGTCGAGAATGGACATGTTGTTGTAAATGATGCCAAGATAATGGTGAGGATTCGATTACGTTCGACATTTTGATGAGGGTAGATATATTAAAGGCTTAACGCGAAATGTTCATCTTGAAATAAAAGCTTTTAAATTCCTAAAGAACTAGTTTCTGTTTGTGCGGTTGCGCCAGCACTTGTCATCGAAGAACATGATTTTCAAGTGAAGTTTGGGTGGAAAATAGTGTTGGGATGATTAATCAGAATCGGTATCGGGAATCGGAAAAATCATAACTTTTTGGAGTATCGGAAATAAACTGAAATGTAGTGGATACTTATTAATCAATGCATAATACTTATTGTTTAAATTTAACAATTGTTTACCAACTTTGCATAACACTAAATTAAGTGTAATATAGTCCACATTACGACCCCTTCGACTGACAGCTGTTTTTAAAAATTTATGATGATCGGTTAAATAGTTTAGAAGTGAATGCGGTATCTAGAAACATATAAACGCATGCACATACCCAACTTGATATAAATAGAGACTTTTTCATGGGTAAGTTTTTTAGTCATGGGTTTTCCTAGGAATCATTGATCTGTAAAGTTTGTTTGGTGAAGTAATTTTCTCGGGTTATCCGAATTTTAAACAAATCCATTCATACATTCACAAACATTTCTGCGGTTAGGCAACTCCGACACATACAAGAAGAACAAAGCCACTTTTCATGGCAGTCAGGGCAACTAATGTGAGAAATGTTTACAGAACTTTGACTTCGTTTGTTAAATTAAAAATAAAATTTTACTAGTTTTTCAGGCTAAAGTTTTAAATAGATTTATTTTCCGTTCATGTTTAACTCTTTTCCCAAGAGTTCTGCTCGACTTCATGATGAAACATGAAATGACCAACACTCATAACCAATTGAACCTCTGTTCTTCCTTCTTTTGTGACACCACAGAGCAACACTTTATATTTTTAAAATATAAATTTATTTCAGATTTATCTTCTGCTCATGTTTAAAATAACTTCATCTCCAGTGTGTAACATGGAATTTTTAAATTGACCGTTTCTATAATCTGGCAAGTTTATTTAAGAAATTAAATTTTGTTTGTCTGTAACTTTTTGAATAACGTTTTCGTTCTAAAATGCTCTATTTTAAAATAGTATTTTCTTGGGTCGTATTTAATTTTGAAATGACATTATCCTTATCTGATATATTTTAAAATAGCATTTTCTTGGGTCGTATTTAATTTTGAAATGAAATTTTCCTTGTCTGACATATTTTAAAATAGCATTTTCTTGGGTCGTATTTAATTTTGAAATGAAATTTTCCTTGTCTGACATATTTTAAAATAGCATTTTCTATGGTCGTATTTAATTTTGAAATACCATTTTCCTTGTCTGACATATTTTAAAATAGCATTTTCTATGGTCGTATTTAATTTTGAAATAACATTTTCCTTGTCTGACATATTTTAAAATAGCATTTTCTATGGTCGTATTTAATTTTGAAATATTATTTTATTCTCTGTTGCGTTTTACTTTAAGATAATATTTTCTTTATCGCATTTTCTATGTCTGCCATATTTAATTTTAGAATAGTATTTTCTTTGTCTCTCACATTTACCTTTGAAATAGTAATTCTTTGTCTGTCACATTTAATTTTGAAATAGTATTTTCTTTGTCAGTCACATTCAATTTTAAAATATTATTTTCTTTGTCTGTCACGTTTTATTTCGAAATACTATTTTCTTTACCTGTCACATTTTATTTTGAAATAGTATTTTATTGTCTGTCACATTTACCTTAGAAATAGCATTTTCTTTGTTACATTTTATTTGGAAATAGTATTTTCTTTGTCTCTTACATTTAAATAGCATTTTATTTTTTCGTTACATTTAATTTTAAAAAAGTATTTTCTTTGTCCATGACATTTAGTTTTGAAAAAGCATTTGCTTTGTATGTCACATTTAATTTTGAAATTGTGTTTTCTTTGTCTGTCACATTTAATTTTAAAATAGTATTTTCTTAGTTTAGTCATATTTAATTGTAAAATAGTATTTTCTTTGTCTTTCACGTTTCATTTTGAAATAGTACTTTATTTGTCTGTCACACTAAACTTTATAATAGCATTTTCGTTGTCTGTCGTATTTTATTTTGAAATAGTATTTTTTATCTATCACATGTAATTTTGAAATAACATTTTCTTTGTCACGTTTCATTTTGAAATAGCTCTTTGTTTGTCTATCACATTTAACTTTGAAATAGCATTGTTTTTATCTGTCACATTTTTGAGATAGTATTTACTTTGTCTGTTACATTTAATTGTGAAATAGCAATTTCTTTGTCTGTCACATTTAATTTTAAAATAGTATTATTTTGCTTTTCAAATTTAATTAAAAATCACAGTGACTTTTTTTTTTTTTTATCAATTTTGATTTTTACATAATATTTTCTTTTTCATTTTATTTGGCAGTAACATTTTCTTTGCGATGTTTAAGTTTGGAATTGTATGTTTTTTTCATCTGTTAAATTAAAATAGTATTCTATTACTTTCATCTGTCACTTGTTTCGAAATAAATTTTTGCTAATCAATTAAGCTTAAATTTCAAATGTCTGTTAAGCTTAAGTGGTAGCTAGTAGCACAACGCATAGCTTCTCTATATCTCACTCCCTATCACAGATGTTTACGTTTCCAACCCGTTTCCCATATCAGCAAAAACAACACGTTTCACTTCTTGATCTGTTTCTGGCCACAGTTCCCTATAATTGTATTAACGAATGCCCCAGCCCACTTGGGAACGCTGATCGTGCAGTGATAATGGTCGAAATCGCCCTAAACTCTAGAGCCAAAACTGAAGAGCCATTGCTCAAAACAACGAGGTATTATAAAAAGGCTGACTGGGAAGCAATCAGGGATCAGAGATGCCCCATAGGGAAATATCTTTTCTCTTCCTGCTGAACAGTGCGTAAATGAGACCACTGATTGGTTCAAAATGAAAATTGAAGCACATGTCCCCATGCGGAAATTTTATAGCAAACCACACTCTCCCCAATAGATTGCTTCTACTTGTGTAACTGCCATTGCACAAAGGCAGCATGCATACCGCAGATTTAATCGACATACGTCCAGTTCAAACAGACAGAAGTATATAGAAACTATAGAACTATAAGAACGAAATAGCAACAGCTAAGAGAGAATTTACTGAAACCACCAAATAACGCATCGAAGCACAAAGATTAGGAACCCGTGGCTTCTGGAGAATCTACAACAGTGTAGTAAATAGTGGGACATCAACAATTCCCCCACTAACCAACAATCATGAGGTTCTTTGCTCAGTAACCGAGAAGGCTAACATGTTTGCCAGTCGGTTTGCCTCCAACTGCACACTGGACCCTGCTAACCACTCCCTCCCTGACTTTCCTTTGCGGATAGAACCAGACTAGACGATCTGAAAATCACCCCTGCTAGAAAACTGCTTTTGTGGTACCAGTTTTCAATAATTATGGTGAAAGAACTGACCCATTAAATCATTGCCTCATTAGCCTCCTCCCACTTTTCCCTAAAATATTTGAGTCCATAATTAACCAAGTTCTAGTCCATCACATTACAGATGCTAAACTTCTGACCAAACAACAATATGGATTTAGGTAAGCCCGTGCCACAGCAGATATCCCAATTGTAATCTCTGAATGTATATACGATTCACTGGACAAAGCAGGAGAGGGTAGAGCGGTAGCTCTAGATATATCTAAGGCGTTTGACAGGGTATGGCATGAAGGTCTGCTCAATCATACGGTATCACTAGACATATGCTAAACATAATTAAATCCTTCTTAGATAAGAAAAAAATTCACGATGTCCTCGACGGTCGTACATCTAAACAACATGATATAAATGTGGGAGTACCACAGGGGTCTATCCTTGGACCTCTATTATTCCTAATATTTATAAATGACCTCCTTGACAAAATTGCCTCTGAGATGGGTACATATGCTGATGACACCACGCTCTATAACAGACACGACAGGAAAACAAATGAACACATATCTAAGGAAATTGCAGAAATACTAGAGTCTTACCTCCAATCTGTAGTGGACTTAAGACAAAAATGGATGGCCACATTCAATGCTGCCAAGACTAAACTTGTTTCCTTCAATAATTACAAGAAACCTTCTCTACCACCAATAGCAAAGTTTCATTATCTGAAAGTACTTCTTTTAAACTCCTCGGCCTAACGTTCACAGGAAACATGAGTTGGAACAATTACATTGAGAGCATTGCCAGGACCGCTGCAAAGAAGGTAGGCTCTCTCTACCGTGCTAGAAAGCTACTAATACCCGAAAGTATCCTGCACCTCTATAAGGCCACCATTCGCCCATGTATGGAATATTGTTGTCATATTTGGGCTGGTGCATCTGCTACTAGTCTCTCACGCCTAGACAAGGTCCAAAAGAGAGGCTCCAACTTGATAGGTCCTGAACTGTCATCTAAGCTTCAGTCTCTGTCCTACCGACGAACTGTTGCATTCCTCTACCTGTTCTACAAGTATTTCAATGGTGAATGCTCTGATGAACTGCAAGCACTTGTGCTCCCATGATGTAAATACCCGCGATAAACCCGACATCAGCTAAATCTCACCCCATACACAGTAGAGATCCCTAGATGTAGGAGAGATTTCTACTCCAGTAGATTCTTCCCCAGAACCGCTAGACTTTGGAATTCCATTCCAGCTCCCTGCTTCCCCAACTGTACTGATATGCAGAAGTTCAAGTGTAACGTGAACCGACGTCTTACTTCCCAACTCCCTACATAGCACCCCAGTAGCTTAAGTCCATGATAGTACACCAAAGTGGCAATGTGCCTTGTTTGGGGGCGAAATGTAAAAAAAAAAGCTAAAGTTACAAATATTTTTTCTGTCTTTTGAAATAATATTTTTCTAAAATTATAATTTTGACATGTATATATATATATATATATTTTACATAGAACTCACCACTTATCAAGGCCCAGATGCCACTTGAGGATAAGGGTTAATGAGTGAACAGTAGTCAATAATATAATATCGTAGTAATCGTTAGTAATGGAAATTCGGTAAATTGGATTACTTAAGGGGATGGTTTAACAAGAATTAGTTTACATTGGACTTAAAGACGACTAAATTATATTATATATGTGTGTGTATATATATATGTATATATGTATATGTGTATATTTGTGTGTGTGTATATGTGTATTGGGGTGGAGAGGGCTCCCGTAAGCCGTGGTGAAGGCAGCCTTTCTAGGAGAAGCAAATCTCTGATTTAAAAAATCATAAAGCGGAAGATGATTACCCGCATTAAGCTGGTCTGCAGTTTAATTTGTTGCTGGCTATCTTGCTCTTGCTTGTTGCTGGATCTCAACATTTTGAACCGAGAGAGAGACTTAGCTGTCGTACAAAGCTAAGACTCTGTAACATCATATTTGTATAGATACTCCCTCAGGCATTTGGGCTCATGGATTTTAAATGTCTGAGGGAGTGGCACTCGTCTGACAAGACGTTGCAATCATCATATATATATATATGTGTGTGTGTGTATATATATATATACATACATACACACACATATATATATGTATGTGTGTATATATATATATATACACACACACACACATATATATATATATATATACACTTGTGCCCGATATTATTCATACCCCTCGGATCTTTGAGATTTCTATAAGAATATTGCTCAAACCAGAAGGTAGACAATATTAAAGGGATTTCAAACAATAAATCAAGCATAAGCATTTAATTTAAACTCAACAAATAAATAAATTATGCAAGTTTGAAACATTATACAAAGAAAAACAATAATGGCACTAGTTCAAAATTATTCATACCTCTCTTACTAATAGTCAATAGCATGCCCTTTATTCTTAATAACTGCCTGTAACCGTTTGGGATATTTATCAACAAGGTTTTTACAAGCATCAACACTGATTTTTGACCATTCTTCAATGCAGTAGTTCTCCAAATCCCTCAAATTTCTAGGTTTCCGCTTTTTAACCTCAGTTTTCAATATGTGCCAGAGGTTTTCTATAGGGTTCAGGTCGGGACTCTGGCTAGGCCATTTCAAAACATTAATTTGATTATCCTCAAACCATTTCTTGACTATTTTGGCAGTATGTTTTGGATCATTATCCTGTTGAAGGACCCAGTTTGGTCCTAAATGGAGCTTCTCCGCATCCTGTCTAATGTTTTTCTTGAGTATCTCCAAATATTGCTCCTTCTTCATGGTTCCATCTATCTTGACCAAACTACCTGGACCACTAGCCGAAAAGGAGCCCCAAAACATTAGGCTACCACCACCATGTTTCACCGTGGGTATGGTGTTCTTTGGGTTGTAAGCTTCTCCTTTCTTCCTTCAAACGTAAGAAGCATCCATATGGCCAAACAATTCAATTTTTGTTTCGTCAGTCCACAAAATACTTGAGAAAACGGACTCTGGAGAATTCACATGGGTCCTAGCAAACTTTAGACGTGCTGCAAGGTGTTTTCCGGTGTGCAATGGAGTCCTTCTTGGTCTTCTTCCTTTCAGACCATTTTCATGCAGAGTCCTTTGCAATGTTTGCCTTGATATTTTTATGCCAGAAGACTCCAGATTTTCTAAAATGTCCTTATTAGTGGTGGTTGGATTTGCATTAACACTTCTTACAATATTCCTGGTGGCTCTAGCAGACAGTTTCCTTTTTCTTCCTCTACCAATCAAGTTGTTTGTTGTGTGGTGGCTCTGGAATTTTTTTATGATGCTCTGTACTGTTGCTGTTGGGACCTCAAATTTCTTGAAAATTGACTTGTAACCTAAACCATCCTTATGTGAATTCACAATTTTAGTCCTAAGATCATTACTAAGCTCTTTTTTCTTCCCCATTCTAATAATTTTTATTCTTTTATTGGTTTTCAGTTGATATCATTTTAATTTCTGAAAAATGCAAAAAACGAAATGAAATTAATCAAAGGTTGTATAAAAGCATTCAAAATAAGAATCAAACAGAAAACAAACAGTCAGAAACTCGATTAATACTGAAAAAATAAGGGGGTATGATTATTTTTGAACATTGCAGATTTTATAAATAGCTGTATATTTCTTTTATTACAAGTATCCCGAGATTTTAAAATGACGAAAATGATCAGAAGAGGTTTATTAAGAATATGTATCAATATGGACGTAAACAATAAATTCTTACAAAAGTTACACCTAATAAACTCAATTTTCAAAGGGGGTATGAATAATATCGGGCACAACTGTATATATATATATAAATTTTATATTATTTACATTAATTACCTCTTTTAAGGAGATGTAGTAATCACAAATACTGACGTTTATTTTCTTACATGAAGGGCAGTCTTTGTTAGGCGATTTGGTTCCACAAGAACCAATCAATATTCAGAGCGTACAAATTTCAACCAATAATTGAAACGCTACTTTAGACGCCTTTGTGAAGTGCAGCATAGAATTACCTTGAAGTATGATTAATGACACCTTTGTCTGTGCTCCTCTCGTTGTCCACTGGACACCCGAGTATCGGTTATATTCACTTGAAGATAAAACTTCTTGTCATTTTCTCACTTTCTTACTGTATTTTTTCTTTCTTCATTCGGATACTGTTCTATATGTCGCCAGCTGAACCAAGCTGTGCAGTAGGATTTATCGCTTGTTGGATAAAAGTTTCGACATGCAGTTCTTTTTAAATTTACTAATGATCGTGTAATTATTTCAGGAAAGAAATCTGAACACACACACACACACACACACACACACACACATATCTATAATATAAAGCTGAATGTGTGTGTGCGTGTGTGTGCGTGTGTGTGTGTGTCTGGTCATGAATAGGGTCCTATCTGGTTGACTATTTAAAAAAAAACTGATTACATATAATGATAGAAGATATATCGAGACACAGGAATGGGTAGGTTTGATCTAGCAGAACGGTGGTTCATTAAAATTGTGGGGTCTGCGTTCGCGCCTGGTCCACAAAGTATGGAAATAAAAAAATTAAAAATAAAAAAAAACGTTTATAAGTGTTTTTGATATAGATGTACATAAGAACACTTTGATGAGTATGTTTTAACTTAAATAGGGATGGTATAATAAAATTGTCGGGCCTGCGTTCGCGCCTGGCCTCCATAGAATGGAAATAGGCACAAACTTTAATAAAGACTTGTCATATCTATCTGCGTAAGTATACTTTGATAATTATGTTTCAGTTTGAAGAAATATAGTATAATAAAATTATGGGGTGTTCGTTCGCATCTGACCTCCATAGAATGTAAATATGTCACAAAGTTTTACAAGGTTTTTTATCATAGATCCACAGAATATTGTGATAAGTGTTTCAGTGTGAACAGGTATGATATAATAAATTATGGGGTTTATCTATTTTTTACTTTCATGATATTTTGATGTAAGCTATATCTTTACAACCCTTCCTTTTCATAACCTATCATACTTTCATAAATCATAGTCCATTTTCTGTAGGCTGTTTTTGAACCCAGTCAACGACGAGTACTTTTGCTAGTATACATACACACACACACACACATATATATATATATATATATATATATATATATATATATATATATATATATATATATATATATATATACTACGTTGGTGCAAAACTTTAAGCCGTTTAAAAAGAGGCATATTTTACAATAATAATTTATTTCATGCATATTATTATTATTTAAACACATCACCATGATTAGTTATTAAGGTTTTCTTTTTAAAGCATTATTCATATTTTCTGCAATGATCTCACTCATATTGACCCGAAAACGATCTTTAGTCAACAGAAAGGAATCATCTTCCATCATGATAATGCTCGTCCTTCCCCAGTACTATAACACGATCAGCCGGTCACCGGCGTATGAGCGGCCTCACGTGTTACACTATATGTCTTAGAAACGGTCCCATGAAGATGTGAAGATGGGTCAGTCATTAGGGTCTCTGTATCAAGAAGAAAATCATACCTGACATGTTGGATGTGGGTGTGTGGTTCCTTCATTCTGTCAAGATGACATCATCACCCTGGTAGCATTCTGGTTGGAATCATCTTTCTCCGTCCTCTGGGCCGCTTCATTGTTTAATGGAGACATGTATGGCAGACATAAGAAAGCACACAACACGACACAATCGTAACATATATGAAACATAATTAATTATTTATTTTACATTATGGGTACAAGATATATTACAAAAACAATTTACACTGGATAATCTTCAAAATTAAACTAACAACCAAACTCATTTACAGAGGGACAGAAAAATACGTGCTCACCTCATGCTGTCCGGGCAAAAAAAAGGCCGTTAGAGGAAAGGGAATTCTGGGGTTGCATTTCTGTGTATCTCTACGCTTATAGCCAAATCACCACCCGGCCATGCTGAAGAGTGTGTAAACAACCGTGGCACTGAGACATAGTGCGATACTACTGCCCTAATATATCATAGGATAATTAGGTTGGTTGGGAAATCTTGCTTCCTCGTATATATTCTCTTGATGCAGCTTAAACGTAGGTTGGAATAATATTTCACATGAAAACCTAAAGAACTTTACAAGCGAGACATTTATAAACACGTTTACAGTAGGAATCAAGTTATAGATAGCAAACGTTGGTTTTGCAATGAATAAAGATAAAAAAAATACGCAGTTTTTCATTTTCCAAATGAAAATTTAAATCGGC
This sequence comes from Euprymna scolopes, assembly GCF_053919585.1. Lineage (NCBI taxonomy): Eukaryota > Metazoa > Mollusca > Cephalopoda > Sepiida > Sepiolidae > Euprymna > Euprymna scolopes. The sequence continues at coordinate 55,608,672 of NC_136507.1, read as the reverse complement.
TAAATCTTTTGCACCAGCCTTATATATATATATATATATATATATATATATATATATATATATATATATATATATATATACTCGTGCTGGTCCAATAAATAGAACATCATGTTTTTTAGCGCTAAATCCTTATTGAAGACGATTTGTGAGATGTAATTGGTGCTAAAACATCCCCATCATGCTAAACTAACTGAAATAGTTGCTTTATGACAATGTTTTTTTCATATCAATTGCAATGTCAGTTTTTTTAGTATTTCGTGTTTCAAAATAATAGAACAATGCAGGTAAGTAAACAAAATAGTTTTTTATTAACATAAATACAAATAAAATTAATCAATATTTAGTAGCAGCACCTTTTGACTTGATATCAATTCGCCAGGGCATGGAATCAACAAGCTTCTCGAAATCCTGTGTTGACACTGAATTGCAATCTTCATGGATGCAAGGGTAGTAGGTTTTTCTTTGTGGAGCTTCCTCTTTGTCTCGTCCCACAAGGCTTCAATAACGTTCAAATCTGGCGAGTTCGCTGGGCATTCAAGAACAGGGATCGATCCTTCTCGGAGCCAGTAAGACGTGGTGTTGGTAGAATGTGCCGGTGCCAATTCATGTTGAAAAATGATGTCTGTAACCTCCCTGTTAAACTGGTTATCCAACACTGGCAGTAAATTAGCTTCCAGGATATCTTGGTACACTTTTACGTTTACAGTTCCTTTTGATGAAGCATAAATTATCAACACCTTTAGCACTCATACAGCCCCAAACCATGTAAGACTGCGGGAACTTCACAGACTTCTTAACGCATTCTTGGTTATACCATCCCATGGTTCTTCGCCAAACACGTGGCTGTTGGTCACCGAAGGAGATACAAAATCAAGACTCATCGCAGCCTCTTCAACATCTGTTTTTTGTTAAAGAGCAGTTTGGTTACAGCTATACGATTTCGGTATTCCAGTTGCCGGAGCCTTCGGTAGGTAGTGCTTCCAGAAACGTCGGCACCAGAAGCTTGTTTCAATGCTTCAGTGATGTGACTTGTTGATTGGAAACGACTGTTCTTTGCCACCTTGTTCAGTGCCCGGTCTTGTCTTCCGGTGGTGCTTTTCTTTCGTCTGCATTTCTTGCGATTGCTGTTGGAAACACCCTCAACACCTTTCTGGAGCACTTTGGTCACAACCGAGCTGGAACATCTGACCTTGATTGCGATTTCCATGTGTGAATTTCCTTTTGCCCGCAAATCAAAGATATACTCAGCTTCCCAGGCAAAGATATGTCTTTAGAGCGACCTATACTTATACAGTATTATTAAATCGCTTTCAAAATCTTTTTAAACAATATTTGCAAAATCTTTTGAGTTTAAGATTACTCAACGACAAAATGTTTGATTAAATTGAAACGTTGACTTTTCTAATGTGACAAAAAGTACTCATTGTTTGCCATATGCACCTCCTCAAATTATTAAAAATAGTTGCAATTGTTATTTTAATATAAGATATCTCCCCTGTACAATTTACAAACCGAAAATTATCCCAAATGAAATGAATTTACATATGTTCTATTATTTTGACCAGCACGAGTAGAAAGAGAGAGAGAGAGAGAGAGAGAGAGAGAAAGAGAGAGAGAGAGAGAGAGAGAGAGAAGGAGAAAGAGAGAGATGGCGCATAAGTCACTTTAGAGTTTGAAAATGAAACAACTTTTCTTAAATTATTGTGTTTAATTTAATCTCTTTTTTTTTCACACAGTTTAGAATTTACTAAAGATAACGTCTCTTAAGTAGCCGCCATTCTCGGTTTCGCTAAGTCGAGCTGTTTGTAAGCTATTCTCCATGACAGTTCTTAACATCGGAGGTTGTAGGAAAAGAATTCCCTGTCGTATGTTTGCCTCAAGTTGTTGGACGGTTCAAGACGTATTTGCATACACTTGGTCTTTAAGATATCCCCAAAGCCAAAAGTTTGGTGCTCTCAGATAAAAATCGGAATTTCGAGAGATTTTTCGATCCTGAAACATCACAGATAACAAATGCATTGTGGCTTTAGCAGTATCTGTAGTTGCCTCATCTTGCTACCCTGGAATATTTGCTAACCGAGGTGAAACAAGATTCACTAGAATATGTCTGTATCTATCAGCAGTTACAGTCACAGCATTTTCAATCGCATCTTCAAAAAAGAAGAGCACAATAACCTTTTCTGTGGGTATTCCACACCATACGGTGATTTTAACTGGGTACATTAGACTCGCATGAACTTGGGGCGGATCTTTGCTGCCCGAAAATCTGGCATTCTGCATATTGATATACCCATTTAAATGGAAATAAGCCTCATCTCCCAGCATTAACTTGTGAATAAACTCATTGCCATTTCTTGCAGTTCCTGAAACCTGACAGCGTAATTTAGTCGTTTCTGAAAGGCTGGTCGTTGTAAAAATTGCACAAATTGAATCCTGTAAAGAATGCGTTTAAAAAAAAAAAACTCCGTGAGATGGCAAGTTCTTGAGAACGCCTTCGAGTTGATATGGTTGGATCTTCTTCAATGCTTCGCCTCACATCTTCGGTATTTTCACGGGTAAGTACTGAGTGACCTTGTCCACGTCTAGACTTATCATTTACAGTGCTCTGCTCTTGAAAACACGTCACTAAATCTATTATTGCAGGCCTACCTGGAGGATGTCGAACATTGCGTTGCAACAATTGACCGTCCATTTTCAAAGTAAAATTCAATTTTTCTTTACTTGCCGTGCTGTTGTCAACTTATCCATCACAAAACTTTTCAATAAAATATATTAATAGAACAAAGGTCATTTAATTTTTAGACTGTAAAGTTATTTATGGGCCACCCTATATATATATATATATATATATATATATATATATATATATATATATATATATATATATATATATATATATATATATATATATATAACTCTATGGCCTCTGGGTTGTATTTGTCGCAATCCTGGTTCACGAGACCAAAATATATTCCTATGTGATGTATTTTGTCGCCCATCTATGGGAGCAGAGTTGGGTCGCAACTTAAAGGTAATCCCCACTTCGACGAATCAGGGTAACATTTTAAAAAATAAAAATAATAAAACTTTTCATATAAATTCAATATCTTTGCGTGTGGTCCTTTGGCTGGAGATTAGGACCGCTTTCACAGGCAGGTGCGTCGCTCTTCTCGGCTGCAGCTTGAACATCGATCTGATTCATTTCACAACCGCCATTTAAAATTTGTTGAATTTCGTGAAATCTTTTTTTAAGAAAACCGATGAAACAAATATTGTATTTTTTCGAGTAAACCTTTCATTATTTTAAAATTTGGTCTTTCCTCATTTTATTGAGAAAAAATTACGGTTTGAAATTACATTTTCATATTGATTATAAGTTTCGAAACAGAGACAGTCTATATAATCTGATGTTTATTCAGGTTTTCAATGGCGGCTTCTGATACTCCTAGTGCAGGATTATAATGTTTGAAATTAAGTTTTTCACCCCGGTCGTCGGAACGTCCGATGGCCGAGTTGTCAACGTCTCATCTCACCAACGAACCCTCTCCAACTGTCTGTTTTTTTTTGTTTTTTGTTTTTTGGTGGGGGGCAAAAAGACACTTTTTTATTATCTCTCTGTATGCCCTCTCTATTTGAGGCTTTGCTTCTTTCTCTCTCTCAGTTTCTCTCTGTCTCTGTCTCTGTCTGTCTTTCTGTCTGTCTGTCTGTCTGTCTGTCTCTCTCTCTCTCTCTCTCTCTCTCAGCCTCTCTCTCCGTCCATTTTTGTTTATCCAAATAATCAGGTCGACTACGTAACGGTCACTGACACCTTGGGTGGTCATCTAAACAATAAAATTCTTTATCTGTTTTACTTACTCCGACATCGTTCCTATATCGTGAAAAGAACGTTTCTTGTCATCCACAATTAAGAAAATTCAATTCTTCTCAGGGATAATATTATTCCTGTTATTCTTTCAATAAACCAGATGCTATTTTTTTTTCTGAATTTGTTTTTCTTGATGATGTGTCATCAACAAGGCAACTCGGCGTTGTCTCGGGTCTACAGATCTTGTTACACACACACATACATACATACATACATACATACATACATACATACATACATACATACATACATATATATATGTGTGCGTGTATATATATATAATATATATATATAATATATATATATATATTATATATATATTATGTATGTGTGTGTGTGTGTGTGTGTGTGTGTGTGTGTCCATATCTAAGTTTCTATAAATAGTGCTTTTTCTTTCATAGGACATTTTTCGAGTTATGGGTTTTCCTCGAAATCATTGATCTGTAAATTCATTAATTAAAGATATGACAAATAAATCCAATTTTCACGAGTGTACACCAACATTATTCAACTGTTTACATACACTCAAGAAAACCGGTTGCGGTTAGGCAATCTGAATATTTACAAAACGTGCAAGGTCTAGTTTCATGAAAGCCAGTGTGACATTTTTTGAAAGAAATCATTGATCTGTAAATTCAATTTGTTCTTATGAAATCAGATATGACAAATAAATCCAATTTTCATGAGTGTACACCAACATTATTCAACTGTTTACATACACTCACGAAAACCTAATTTTCATTTGTTTATCACAAATAAAGTTTATTTTCTTTTACATGGTAGTCACCACTTATCAAGGCCCGGAAGCCATTCGTAGATAATGGTTATTGCTTGTACAGTAATCAATGGGATAGTATCGTTAGTAATCGTTAGTATTGGGGATTTGATAAAGTGTCTTACTTAAGGGGGCGGTTCATCAGGAATTTGTTTATGTTGGACTTGAAGACATCCAAGTTGTAGTCAGGTGAGAAAATAACGTTGGTTTGTCAGGCATGAATTTTTAATAGCCTTTTCTTCGGCATCTCTGGCTTAATCCCTATATCTATATATCTATAAAAACAGAGATGTGTTTGCCACAGACGATTTCTGATTGGTTAATCCAATAATCACATCTCCTAAAAAAGTATAGTTCTTACGCTCTTAACTTTACCATAAAATATTTTGGTCTTATTTATTGTCCATCTTGGAAGGGTTTCATTTTTTTCTAACTTGCCATTTACAAATTAGAAAAATACGAAACTTACAGACATCACAATCCAACCTCCGACTCAACGTCCGCCATTCACACAACAAGAAAGCAAACGCTGGACAGATTAATTAGTACTACTACTACTACAAACAGTACAGCACGAAAACACGCGCACACACGCACACACAATCACGTCCACTACCGTCCTTGGCTACGTCACGTTGTTATGGCAACACGATAAATACACAGTAAATTTGATTTTCTTCATTTCTACGCAAATATTACGCAAATATAAATCATATAGAATATCTGTATGAATATAATTACACGTAATAGTTAAATAAAGATGATCATCGTATAAGAGAACCGAAAAAAAAACTAATAGGGAATTTGTATAAAGTTGTATTTTCTTTTTAAATAAATAGGAAAAAGGGGTGTTGATAAGACTATCGATACTTATACAGTTTAGTGACGACATTAAAAAAATGGAAATATTGAAAAAAAATTTTATTGTACGTAACTGTTATAGACTGAAGTTCTCCGAAAAAAAATTTCACTTCATTTGATCAAGTAGTTTTGTTCTTACAGCGAAAAACAATTATTTATCACGACGACGTCAACGTGGCCATTTTGGAAATGTACCTAGCAGAATACCTCTATTTTAGGCCAAATTTCGCAATCTAGCCTTTTTTTCTCGCCATATTGAAATGCGCACAACACATCTGCAATTTTTTTACGTTTTTTTTCTTTTTTTTTTAAATCTGCAATTTTTTGCGTATTTTTTTTTTTTTTAAATAAGAATACTATTGAATATGCAAAGAAATTGAAGAATGCAAAGAATTGAAGAATTTTTATAAGAGATTATTTTCGAAACATGCTCAGTTGGACACGCATGGATAACTTCGAAACTTCGTTTATTTACTTCTGTTACAAATTAAAAAAAAAAAAAAAACACCCCAAAAATGGCATCTGTCTTCGCAAAAAAAAAAAAAAAAATCTCATTCTGGTGGGGGGAAAAAGGGCTAGATTGGCCTAAAATGGAGGTATTCTGCTATATACGGCAGTTACCTGCCCTTGGGGAATTCCTGGGCCTGCAATAACATTTTCAAAATGGCCACGTTGACGTAGCCGTGATAAATCATTGTTTTTCGCTGTAAAAAAAAAAAACTACTTGATCAAATGAAGTGAAATTTTTTTCGGAGAACTATAACAGTTACGTACAATAAAATTTTTTTTTCAATATTTCCATTTTTTAATGTCGTCACTAAACTGTATAAGTACCAGACTATCAATACACACAACAAAATATAGATTTATTTTTGGGTAAAGTTCCCCCGGGTTTTCCTTTCACTTCAGTAAATAATGGTCTTTTGTTATATATATGGCGTACTATTATCCTTATATATATGATGTTTATGTTTATATATATATGTATAAGTGAGTGTCTGTGTGTGTCTGGTCTGTGCGTCTGTGTGCATTTCCCTACGCTAAAACTCTGTCAATTTTAAGCCTACAGATTCGAAATTTGATATACAGGGTACTGAGATTTGGGAAAATCGATGTGATAGGTTTTCGACAGAAATTTGGCGATTAAGTGGTCAATATTCAAAAATTAGACCTTAGAGAACTCTACCAAACTCCTCCTACAATTAAAGGTCTGAACACGTGATATTTTATATATAGATTCCTTGGACATGGATCTAACTTATTAAATTTACTTGATCCCTAAACAATAAAGGTTAAGAGGTCATAATAGGGGTCAAAGTTTTAAAAAATTGACCGTTTTTTTTTCCTCAGCATACACTTCAAAACACCTGGGCAACGCCGGGCACCGGTTGCTAGTATATAATAAAAGAGGCGCAGTTTTTCCCCTCTGGACCAAAATATCGTAGGTTTACAACAACAGATGCCACATACACATTTATTATGTCTAGACTTTTAGGCACTGTTTGATGTAACTTTAATACAACATTATATACACAATTAAGCGTTATATTAAAATCGTTAGTTCCGAGGAGTGCCATGATCACAATCTCACCACCTATAGTAGAAATAGTTCCTATACTCCCACAGCCCCTACTCAACACCGCCACCATTCCTACTCTACTGGGTTTCACCGCTCTTAACTTATTACCCGACACATACACTTACTCTATCTTTCATATATTCATACTAATTTCTTATGTTCTACATTTAGTCTTACTCACTCCCGTCTTCGTTATTTCTACATATTTCTATTTATTTATTTACTTACACTGTATTTTTGTTCTTACGAACTTGCTGATTACACCGACCAGCAAGCAACAGAGAGAGAGAGAGAGAGAGAGACAGAGAGAGAGAGAGAGAGAGAGAGAGAGACAGACAGACAGACAGACAGAGAGAGAGAGACAGAGAGAGACAGAGAGAGATAAGCCCTGTTACAATTGTATTTATATCGCTCATTCAATCACGCGTTAGAAGTGTACATTCTAAGTCAATTCCAGTGGCAAAGTTTGCTTTTAATTCGTCCAATTTTCTAATTAGTGTTCGCGCCTAGGAACTGCCGATAACTTAAAAAAAATTTTTTTTTTCATTTTTTTTTCTTTTTCGTATAACTAACCTGTCGCATAATCCAAAATCGCATAGATTATCGAATGAAATACCAAAATACGTAAGAGTTAGTTGGATCCAAAATCGCATAGATTATCGAATGAGATATCAAAATACGTATGAGTTAGTTGGGTCACCAATTATAAATTCTAAAATATTTAATCGAAATATTCACATGTAATAACCTAAAAAAAGTAATATCTATTTATTTTTAGGGGAATTGCTAAAGGCCCTCTTCTGCTTCTAAATATAGTTATAATTTATTTTTTAAATTTACAAACTTAATGTTTTCTCTCTCTCTCTCTCTCTCTCTCTCTCTCTATACATATATATATATATATATATATATATATATATATATATATTTTCAAAGACTTTTCTCTTGTGCTATTTTCCTCTATATACATTCCTACCATTTTTACCTACTCTCCTCAATCTCCTCTTACGAATGGTTAAAAATCTGGTGGCCATGTTTTGCGGATTTTTGTAAAAAAAATTTTGCAAATATTAATTCATCCTATATTTATGGAGATTTTATTCGGCAATATTCAATATTTAAGTACGCCATTATTGTGATGTTTAATTTTTTGATATAATTCAATTTAATTTTTTATTATAAACACTGTTTTATTATATGATTATTTCTTGCAAAAAAATATACCCGCTCCAAAAATTATCTGATAAAATGTGAAAGCCTTCTGGTGAGCTAACCGCTTCAATATAATTCCAAAAATATATAGTGAGAAAACAGGGACCATTTTTTTTTTACATTGAATATACTATAGTAATATTATTTTTATGTATGGTAGGAAGTTAACATATGGTGTTTTTTTTTTGTTTTTGTTTTTTTTTTTGAGATTTTTGGTTTTGTATTAGCGGTTTTTGAAAATTTCAGACGACAAAAATTAAAAATCTAGCGATTATCTGGAGATTTCTTTTCCATGATCTACGCCACCTCTCTCCATCCGTTCTTGACATTCTGATGGCCGTTCTTACCATGAGGAGTTAGGGTGTCTATTCCGAAAGCCGTTCGTAACATGAGGAGTTTGTGGGTGGGGCAGCAGCAACAACAACAACATTAACAACAACAACAACAACAACAACAACAACAACCTCACTTTAATTTTTTTCGAGAGGGGACACGCTTCCACTGAGCAACGCTGTTAAGCGGGTACTGCTAGTTTGGGAATAAAATCATATTCAATTTTTAAACCTGAGATTTGGAATAGAACTGTTTTCTATTTATAACGTTTAATTTTGAATTTTATTTTAAAATATAAATTATTATGGTATTTTACATTTAATTTTAGAATAGCATTTGTTTTTTAGTCTCTCAAGTTAATTTTAAAATATCTTTTTCTCTGGTCTCTCAAATGTAATTTTAAAATATTCTATTCTTTTGTCTCACAAATTGAATTGTAAAATATAGTTTACTCTGGTTTCTCAGATATAATTTTAAAATTTCATTTTCTTTGTTCTCTCAAATTTAAATTCGAATCAGAGCGACAGATTTTGAATATACGAAACAAAAAAGTAGCCTATGTTGATTAAACCTGGAAAACCTCATCAGTATGCCCTGTATTCAAGAATTCAGGTGAAAAGTCATCTCCCTCTCAGTACAGACCAATAAGTCTCCTGTGTGTCATGAGTAAGTTGCTGGAATCCATATTAAATAGAGAAATAGGTAACCACCTCAGCAGAAATAACCTTCTTAGTGACATGCAATATGGTTTCCGTTCTGCCAGATCTACCGCAGATATGCTAACGGTTATATCTCATAGGATTAGTGAATCTCTTGACAAAGGCTTCCTTTCCAGGGCAATTGCTCTTGACATATCAAAGGCCTTAGATAAAGTATGGCATAAAGGCCTACTTCACAAGATTTCCAGCTACGGTATCACAGATAATGTTCTCTCAATCATTAAGTCATTTCTCTCCGATAGGCTCATAAGAGTAGTGGTTGATGGTCAGAAATTAGAGGCCCACAGTATTAATGCTGGAGTCCCTCAGGGGTCCATCCTGGGCCCAACTCTTTTCCTGATCTACATCAATGATCTCCCTTAACACATACTTAAATCATTCGTTGACATCTATGCTGATGACAGGACCATCTACGGCAACACATCAAAGGCTGTAAATGACAAAGTTCTCTCTGATTCTCTCTCCTCTGATCTCAAGCACGTGGTTCAGTGGGGGAAGAGGTGGCTGGTTACCTTTAATGCATCTAAAACCAAGCTCCTATCTTTACATCATCAACGCTCTGATCCCCATCTGGCATCAACTGAAATGGATAGCTCTCGTCTAGGAGAAGCCCCATGTTTTGACAAGCTACTGGGCTTGACCCTTACTCCTGATCTGAAATGGAACACGTACATCAAGTCTGTTGCCAAGGTCGCTGGAAAGATGGTGGGATCCCTCTACCGCTCCAGAAGATATCTCACTACTGATGCAATTCTCTATCTATATAAAAGCCAAGTACATCCAAGGATGGAATACTGCTGCCATATCTGGGCAGGAGCTGCTAAAAACAGCCTATCCTGCCTTGACAGAGTACAAAATAGACTTTGTGGCTTAGTGGGGGAGGCCCTTTTCTCTTCCCTGCAACCTCTCTCCCACAGAAGAGACGTTGCGAGCCTGTCTTTGTTTTATCGTTATTTTCATGGCAGATGCACGTCTGAGCTCCAATCTCTAGTCCCCCCTCGCAAATCCTTTACGAAAAACACCCGACTAGCTGAAACCACTGTCAAAAATTTTCCCCACTCTTTATCTGTGCCTAAACCAAAACGTAGATTCCATGAACAAAGCTTCTTTCTTAGAACCGCACGCCTGTGGAACTTTGTTCCGTCAGCGTGCTTCCCACTGTCTACAGCCTGGATGTCTTCACGTCCAACGTAAACAAATTCCTGATGACCCCCCCCTTAAGTAGACATTTTTATTAAACCCCCACACTAACGTACTGTACATACAATAACCCTTATCCCTGAGTGGCTTCCGGGCCTTGATAAGTGGTGATCACCTTGTAAAAAAAAAAAATAAACAATTTTACTTACACCAGTAATAAAAAATGATATACGAAAATAGTCAGTGAATGAGGCTTTGTGGTTTCGTGCATTCACGAAACATATGTAGAGAAATATTCTATTAAAAATATGCAAGCTTCATGACTCATGCAGTTGTTAATTTCGTTTGTATAGGTTGGCTCACGGGACCAGTAAAGGAGCAGTGTTTAGGTTACCTTTAAGCCAAACCACGCAAGGAAACAACTACGCATAACAATTTATATACTTTAATATTAGGTCGGTGCAAAAGTTTTTGTTGACTGAAATTGAAAAAATAATAACGTTTGCTCAGTATAACTTAATTCCATTTGGCACCGGAATTCTTTAGGTTTTGATGTGAAATATGAATGCAACTCATGTTCAGTCCTCGCTTCATGTGTTAATCTAAAGTCATCGAAATCTATAAATATAAAAGCAAAAATGTATGTATGTATGTATGTGTGTTCGCTTTTTCTGTGTGTCTACAAAAGGCTTCTTTCAGAGAAGTGGTCGGTCGGTTCACAACTTTTTAAAACTTATTTATATCACATATAAATCGTAATATCTCACAGTTAACAACGAAGCTCGCCTGTCTATTTAATTTGCTCGATTTCGGGAAGATAAATATTCAATATTTGTCGCTCGCCGCATGTGGGTTAGTCTTTTTCCTATAACATCTTGGGGAGGCTGAAAAAAAAAGCGTTCAGTTGACCTCATTAACTCATTAAAACGAGCACCTGCTAAATCCAAAATTAAATAAATTCAAACGTGCTTCCGTAAGTATGTCGCGGTGGGGAAATGGCTAACGTCGCACGTTTTTTTTTTTTTTTCACAACTTTGCTTAAACGGTTCGGGTTCGATCCTCATACTTACTTTTTTAACCCCCCCCCACACACACCGCCGGGTACCCCTCGCTAGTGTTTTATAATTCTCGAAATAAATAATAATTCCAGGGAGCTAGGCCATGAAAATATTCAAGAATGGACAAGATTTGCAAACTAAATTCTCCTAGAGGATGTTTGAATAGTTGTGTCGTGTGAAGACGAGCATTATCTTGATAAAAGATGACATCCCCCTTTCTGTTGATTAAAGAATATCATTTTCGGCTCACCATAGGTAAGAATATTGCAGAAAAATATTAATGTTTTAATATTAAGAAAGTAATAAATTATTCATAGTGATAAAAATTCAAGTTTTGAAAATATTTATTCATTTATAGACTTTTGTTATCATAAGCGTGTCTGCGTTGTATTAATGCTGACGATCGGAGGAAATGCCAAAATGCATATGAATTAGTTGGGTCACCAGTCACAAACGTTTGGTTTTAATACATTATTATTCGATGCGGGCATTATTAGACTGGATTGTATCAAAATATATGAAAGAAACTTAATTATTTTGGCTTCAGTCACAATAATTTTCTTCCGTAGATAAATGCGAGTAAGTGGTATTATTAGACTTGGCCAATGTTCAGGAGTGATGGAGAAATATTATAGATTATTTGGGCCATTGGTTAATATAAACTTTTGATTCTCATATATCAATTCTTGGGAAAGTTTTGAGTCACTCACTGGCATATGCAGTGCACGTATTTTGTTATGAATCAGTCGAGTAATAATTTTTATTAATCACACCGCAGCATGAGGTGTATCAGAGTTTTTGTGGAATTTTTGACACACCTAACACAAAACAGCAAATAAAATATATATATAAAAAATAATTTCTTTTTAAAGTGGGTTGTTTATTTTTTATGGAATATACTTCCAAAATAAACTATTAAATTTGTTTAAAAATATTTTTTTATTTTTAAGAAAACTTGTTTACAAAGTGTCGGTGCGCGTTCATGCAGCCATTTTTTTACGTATGAAATAAATTGAATTTTACGAGTTAAATTTGTTCAATTTTTAAACTTTAAAAATCTATCAAACTTTATCTATTGGTTCAATTTTTACGATATTTTCAGGATCAATGTAAAATTCTATGCTCTTTCCAATAAACTGAATGAAATATTTTAGACCAACGTTTTTTTTTTAAATTCTCCCCTTTTTAAAATGTTTATTAAAATTTAAATAATTATTTTATGTACCAAAGTTTTACATATCACAAATTGAAGATAAAAGCTCAATATATAAAATATTTTAATTTAAAACAAATAAAGTGTTTTTTGGAAATTTACATGTAAAGTCCAAAGTGTAAAACCTTTTCGTTTTTAAAACCACGTTGATTTTTTTAAGTGAAAGTTCGCGTTATGCTGTGATTGTCAAGTAAATATCGGACGGTGACGAAATTTTTTTCTATTTCATTCACTGTTTTCTTTTTTTCTTTTTTTTATATTAAAAAAAATCACTCGATAAAGAAGAAAAATATATTAATCACAAACTCATGTATTTTATTAGGAGAATAAAAGAATCGGTAGAGTGAGGAATTTAAGAAAATTGCAGTCAAAATTATATCAGTAATTTGATATAATTTATATTTTTGGGACTATTATTCTCATGTTATTCTAATATTTTGGTCAATGTAACCCCCGACCTTCTTCAAGTGGGGCTTGTCAAGTACGGCAATCGCAAGATAGAAATTTATACAAATATTTGGACAGTTTATATATATGGACACATTTATAGATGATTATATAAACTGCGTCAATCGCTTTATTGCAGATTTGTAAAATATCAATATTTCACTAATTATACGTCACAACAAAATGAAAATTATATCATCAAACGACTGCTTTAAGGTTGGTTATTCCCAAATTTTTATTCAAATTCATGCGATACTCACGAAGTTATGACATTTTATTCTTTATCGTGGAATTTTCACAGTCCATCGCTTTATTGCAGGTCTCTTAAAATGTTTTAGGGCAATAATACAATATTTTATCACGCAAACTTTATTTTTTATTATATTTTTCTGTCATAGATTAATGAGAAAAATCACATTCTAGATGCTAAGCCTCAGAGAAATTAATTATTTATCGACATAGGCACCATTTTTTAAAAAACTTAAAACATCGTTTGACTCCCGGAGAAGTCGATTGTTTGATTTCAAAAGGCAATTATGGCTCTTGCAATATCAACTATGTTCTCCACAAGGCATTATTTGAAGTAAATTGCTCTCCAGCCTCATAAACTTCTCTTTTTAATATTGACCAAAGATATTCAATGGGATTAAGGTCTGGAGAACACGGTGGTCAGGTCATGTGAGTTTCTCCAACCAATCCCATAGATTCAAGGAAGACTGCAGTCGCCCTAACAGAATGGGATGGTGCATTGCCATTCATAAAAATCATCTGAAAGCGACGAGACAATGGTAGGTCATCTAGTCATGGTGACAAATGGTTATCCAAAAATGTCGTGTACGCATTGCTGGTAAGTTTTATACTGTCTGGAACTCGGGATGTTCCAATCAACTTATCCCTAATGATTCCCGCCCAAAACATGACTCCACTTCCTCATTGGCGATTAACTGTGTAAGGGGTTGAGGTTCCGTTCGAGTTCCAAACTTTGGCCCATTCATGCGAGCTGTCAAGAGTAGCACGGGTCTCATCTGTAAATAGGACACGTTGGAAATCCATTTTCATGTAACTCTGTGCTCAAGCCTTTCGTTTTCCCCATTTTGTTTGCTCAATGGAGGCTTCGGAATAGGTTTGTAATAGAATTTTCGTTGTCTGTCGTATTTTATTTTGAACTAGTATTTTTTTATCTATCACATGTAATTTTGAAATAGCATTTTCTTTGTCAAGTTTCATTTGAAATAGCATTTTGTTTGTCTATTACATTTAATTTTAAAATAGCATTGTCTTTATCTGTCACATTTTTTAGATAGTATTTACTTTGTCATATTTAATTTTGCAATAGCATTTCTTTTGTCACATTTAATTTTAAAATAGTATTATTTCACCTTTCGAATTTAATTAAAAATAACGGTGACTTTTTTGTATCAATTTTGATTTTTACATAGTGTTTTTTGTCATTTTATTTGGCAGTAACATTTTTTGCGATGTTTAAGTTTGGTATTGTATGTGCCAAATAAAAATATTATTCTATTACTTTCATCTGTCACTTTTAATTTCGAAATAAATTTTTGCCAATCCATTAAGCTTAACTTTCAAATGTCTGATAAGATTAAGTAGTAACTGGTAGCACAACTCATAGCTTCTCTACATCTCACTCCCTATCACAGATGTTTACATTTCCAACCCGTTTCTCATATCAGCAAAAACAACACGCTTCACTTCTTGATCTGTTTCTGACCACAGTTCCCGATAATTGTATAACAAATGCCCACAGCCCACTTGGGAACGCTGATCATACAGTGATAATGGTTGAAATCGCTCTAAAATCTAGAGCCAAAACTGAAGAGCTATTGCTCAAAACAACGAGGTATTATAAAATGGCTGACTGGGAAGCCATCAGAGATCTCAGAGATGCCACATGAGGAAATATCTTCTTTCTCCCTGCTGAACAATGCGCAACTGAGACCACTGAATGGTTCAAAACGGCAATTGAAGCACATGTTCCCACGCGCAAATTTTATAGCAATTCACAACTCTCCAATTGTGTAGCTGCCATTGCGCAAAGGCAGCATGCGTACATCAGATTTAACCGACATAAGTCTAGTTCAAACAGACAGAAGTATATAGAAGCTAGAAGTAACTGTAAGAAAGATTACTGAAACCACGAACAACGCATCGAAACACAAACAGTACGAACCCGTGACTTCTGGAGAATCTACAATAGTGTAGTAAATAATGGGCAATCAACAATTCCCCAACTAACCAACAACCATGAGGTTGTTTGCTCAGCAACCGAGAAGGCTAACATGTTTGCCAGTTGATTTGCCCCCAACTCTACACTGGACCCTGCTAACCACCCCCACCCTGACTTTCCTTTGCGGGCAGATGCCACACTAGATGATCGGAAAATCACCCCATCTCAGGTGCATGCTATCATAAAAAAATCTTGACACTTCAAAAGCATGTAGACCGATCTCATCCCGTCTGTGCTATTTAAAAAGTGCTCCGCGGAAGTAGCTCCAGTTCTCTCCAAACTTTACAACAAATTCCTTAATGAATCTTGCTTTCCGGACTGCTAGAAGACTGCTTCTGTTATACCAGTTTTCAGGAATTCTGGCGAAAGAACTGACCCATTAAATTATCGACCTATTAGCCTCCTCCCACTTTTCGCCAAAGTATTTGAGTCCATAATTAATCAAGTTCTAGTCCACCACCTTACAGATGCTAAACTTCTGACCGAACAATAATATGGATTTAGGCAAGCCCGTGCCACAGCAGATATCCTAACTGTAATCTCTGAATGTATATACGATTCACTGGACAACGCAGGGGAAGATAGAGCGGTAGCTCCAGATATATCTAAGGCTTTTAACAGGGTATGGCATGAAGGTCTTCTCGGGGAAATCAAATCATATGGTATCACTGGACGAATACTAAACATAATTAAATGCTTCTAAGATAAGAGAAAAATCCAGGTTGTCCTCGACAGTCGTACATCTAAACAATATGATATAAATGGGGGAGTGCTCCAGGGGTCTATCCTTGGACCTCTATTATTCCTAATATTCATAAATGACCTCCTTGACAAAATTGCCTCTGAGATGGGTATATATGCTGATGACACCACGCTTTATAACAGGCACGACAAGAAAACAAATGAACACATATGTAAGGAAATGGCAGAAACACTAGATGCTTACCTCCAATTTGTAGTGGACTGGTGACAAAAATGGAGGATCACATTTAATGCTGCTAAGACTAAGCTTGTTTCCTTCAATAATTACAAGAAACCCTCTCTACCACCAATAGCAATGGCCAAGATCTCATTACCCGAAAACTAAACTTTTCGACCTAATGTTTACAGGGAACATGAACTGGAATAAGATACATTGAGAGCATTTCCAAGGCTGCCTCTCTCTACTGCGATAGAAAAATACTTAAGTTTGAAAGTATCCTGTACCTCTATACGGCCACCATTCGCCCATGTATGGAGCACTGTTGACACATTTAAGCGTTATATTAAATCTTACGTTAGTTCCGAGGAGCGCTACTATCACAATCTCACCACCTATAGAGGAAATAGTTCCTATTTCCCCTATTTACCTTTCCTATACACCCACAGCCCCTACTCAACACCGCCACCATTCCTACTCTACTGGGTTTCACCGCTCTTAACTTATTACCTACATATTTCTCGGCGTTATCTCGGGTCTACAGATCTTGTTACACACACATATATACATATATATATATATGTATATATATATGTGTGTGTGTGTGTGTGTGTGTGTGTGTGTGTGTGTGTGTGTGCGGGCGTCCATATCTAAGTTTCTATAAATAGTGCTTTTTCTTTTATAGGACATTTTTCGAGTCATGGGTTTTCCTCGAAATCATTGATCTGTAAATTCAATTTGTTCTCATTAAATCAGATATGACAAATGAATCCAATTTTCATGAGTGTATACCAACATTATTCAACTGTTTACATACACTCACGAAAACCGGTTGCGGTTAGGCAGTCTGAATATTTACAAAACATGCAAGGTCTAGTTTCATGAAAGTCAGTGTGAAATTTTTTGAAAGAAATCTAATTTTCATTTGTTTATCACAAATAAAGTTTATTTTCTTTTACATGGTAGTCACCACTTATCAAGGCCCGGAAGCCATTCGGGGATAATGGTTATTGCTTGTACAGTAATCAATGGGATAGTATCGTTAGTAATCGTTAGTATTGGGGATTTGATAAAGTGTCTTACTTAAGGGGGTGGTTCATCAGGAATTTGTTTATGTTGGACTTGAAGACATCCAAGTAGTCAGGTGAGAAAATAACGTTGGTTTGTCAGGCATGAATTTTTAATAGTATTTTCTTCGGCATCTCTGGCTTAATCCCTATATATATATAATAAAAGAGGCGCAGTTTTTCCCCTCTGGACCAAAATATCGAAGGTTTACAACAACAGATGCCACATATACATTTATTATGTCTAGACTTTTAGGCACTGCTTGATGTGACTTTAGTACAACATTATATACACAATTAAGCGTTATATTAAAATCGTTAGTTTCGAGGAGCGCCATGATCACATTCTCACCACCTATAGTAGAAATAGTTCCTATACTCCCACAGCCCCTACTCAACACCGCCACCATTCCTACTCTACTGGGTTTCACCGCTCTTAACTTATTACCCGACACATACACTTACTCTATCTTTCATATATTCATACTAATTTCTTATGTTCTACATTTAGTCTTACTCACTCCCGTCTTCGTTATTTCTACATATTTCTATTTATTTATTTACTTACACTGTATTTTTGTTCTTACGATTACACCGACCAGCAAGCAACAGAGAGAGAGAGAGAGAGAGAGAGAGAGAGAGGAGCGATACATAGAGAGAGAGAGAGAGGTGATACACATATATATATATAGAGAGAGAGAGAGAGAGACAGACAGACAGACAGAAATGGAGAGATGATACAGGATGAGGGAGAGAGGGAGAGACAGACAGAAAAAAAGAGACACAGTTAGAGAGAGAAAGAGAGAGAAAGAGAGAGAGAGAGAGAGAGAGGGGGAGAGAGAGATGGGGTGGGGGAGATCAGCCCTGTTACAATTGTATTTATATCGCTCATTCAATCACGCGTTAGAAGTGTAAATTCTAAGCCAATTCCAGTGGCAAAGTGGCTTTTAATTCGCCCAATTTTCTAATTACGTTCGCGCCTAGGAACTGCCGGTAACTTAAAAAAAAAGAGAGAAAAAAAGAAGTTTCTTTTTTTTTTCACTTTTTCATTTCTCGTATAACTAACCGGTCGCATAATTCAAAATCGCATAGATTATCGAATGAGATGTCAAAATACGTATGAGTTAGTTGCGTCACCAATTATAAATTCTAAAATATTTTATTCGAAATATTCACATGTAATAGCCTAAAAAAAAGCAAAATCTATTTTTAGGGGAATTGCTAAAGGCACTCTTCTGCTTCTAAATATAGTTATAATTTATTTATTAAATGTACAAACTTAATGTTTTCCCTATATATATATATATATATATATATATATATATATTCAAAGACTTTTATCTTGTGCTATTTTCTTCTATATACATTCCTACCATTTTTACCTACTCTCCTCAATCTCCTACGAATGGTTAAAAATCTGGTGCCCATATTTTGCGGATTTTTGTAAAAAAAACATTTTGCAAATATTAATTCATCCTATATTCATGGAGATTTTATTCGGCAATATTCAATATTTAGGTACGCCATTATTGTGATGTTTAATTTTTTGATATAATTAAATTTAATTTTTATTATAAACACTCTTTTATTACATGATTATTTCTTGCAAAAAATATATATATACCCTCTCCAAAAATTAGGAAAAACTATCTGAGAAAATGTGAAAGCCTTCTGGTGAGCTAACCGCTTCAATATAATTCCAGAAATATATAGTGAGAAAACAGGGAACGTTTTTTATATTGAATACACTATAGTAATATTTTTATGTAGGGTAGGAAGTTAACATATGGTGTTTTTTTTTTTTTTTTTTTGTTGAGATTTTTGGTTTTTTATTAGCGGTTTTTGAAAATTTCAGACGACAAAAATTAAAAATCTGGTGATTATCTGGAGATTTCTTTTCCGTGATCTAGCTGGTTTAAAAAAATCATTTGGCACCATTGGCTGGGGATTGCTCACTTTCCTTACCACACCATCTTTCTCCAACTGTTCTTGACATTGCGATACTCGTTCTTACCATGAGGAGTTGGGAGTGTCTATCCCGGAAGCCGTTCATAACATGAGGCGGTTGTGGATGGGGCAGCAATAACAACAACCTTACTTTAATTTTGTTTCGAGAGGGGACACGCTTCCACCGAGCAACGCTGTTAAGCGGGTGCTGCTAATTTGGGGATCATGTTCAATTTTTAAACCTGACATTTGGAATAGAACTTTTCTATTTGTCATATTTAATTTTGAATTTTTCTGAGCGAGGGCTCTCAAATTTAATTTAAAAATATAATTTACTTCGGTATTTTAAATTAAATTTTTGGACGTACATTTAGGCGAATTAGAAAGATTGATTTAATTATCAGGAAACCCAAGGAAATTATTTCGAACTGTTTATGATTTAATTTTTAATTAAATCGATTAACTCATTATAAGTTCTTGGAAAATAACGTTTATGAAACTAAGACGTAGCTGGTTTCAGTATGGCTAATCACGCGTGTGTCTCGTATGTTGAATTTTTAACCAGCTAATATGAGACACACATGTTGTTAGAACTCAATTAAGTAACCCAATTAATATAGTAATAGCATGATTGGTACTAAATATTTAATTTACACAACAAATATTCATTTGAATAAGTCAAACAATATAATTATTAAACATAATTAAAATATTTACAACCATATATAAGTATAAATGTAATGTGCATCCAGGAGACAAGCGCCCGCGTGTTTGTGTGTTGTGTGGGTGCGTAAGAGAAACGGACGAAAAGAAAAGACTTACCTCGGGACCGGTTCGGCGTCGCCGACCGAAAATAGATAAAGAAAGATCAAGATGGCGGCTGCCGTCTTTTGTAAAGGATGATATCTCGCAAAGTCACATGAATTCTCGCAATATGCAAATTTAGCCGGCCTACAACGGCCATAAAAGCGAGTGATTTAAAGACGTTGGGAGAGCGATGATTGACTTGGTCGGGAATCGTGTTGCTGTTGTTCCTCGTGCCGTGTGAGGACCCGTTGTTGGGTCCGGTCTGAGTAACCGTTCGCGTCCGTCTAGGCACCCTGCTAGTTGGATTAGTGCAGAAACGGTGTTTACTGGTTATTGAATTGCTTTACGTTGCTGCAACATTATACATCTACAGAGGGCGCAGTACTTTTAAAGGATTTTCCTTATACATCTACAGAGGGCGCAGTAATTTTTTAAAGGACTTTCCTTACACATTTTCTACAATAAATTTAATAAATCCAGGATCACGGCATTATATTGAAAAAATTGTTTTGTTTGTATATGATTGTAATTTTGATTTAAGTATTTACACTAGGTAATTGTTTGACTGTATCTAATAAATCTTAAGCTTATACTAGAGATAATCCACAAAAGTTTATCCGCCTATCTATCTATCTATCTATCTCTATCTATCTCTCTCTCTCTCTCTCTCTCTCTCTATATATATATATATATATATATATATATATATATATAGTAATTGTCTGTATCGATACAGTTCACAACGGAGAAAGAAAAAGATAACCAACTGGCCTTCCTTGATATACTCATATCACGCACAGAGCATGGGTTTAATTTAAGACATCCGTATATCGCAAGCCTACCTTCACCGGACAATACCTTAACTTCAACTCCCATCACCCATACAGTATCAAACATGGAATCGCACGCTGCTTACAACATAAAGCAGAGACGATAAGTAGCGACACCATTACATACCACCAAGAAATTGTCAGGTTGAAGAATGCCCTCCGTCGTAACAACTACCCCGATAGCATACTATCCACCAGACCTGTTAGTAGTACAAGAGAGGAGAAGGAAACCCAAAAACCTCCAACGGTCTGCCTACCATACGTACGAGGCATCTCCGAAAAGATTCAGAGAATATGTGCCCCTACAACATTAGGACGGTATTCAAGAGCGAATCAACACTCAGACGACACCTGTTACGAGTGAAGCCCCACATGGAGGAGAACAGGACCAAGAACTGCATATACTCCATCCCATGCAGTTGCAAAAAGGTTTACAAGGGTGAAACATACCGCCTCCTTAAAGTAAGGGTGGAAGAACACCGAAAAGCGGTAACTAAAGGGGAGACAGAAAATCGGGTATAGCCAACCATGTCTAGATGGAGAGGGGGGCCATCGCTCCCTATTGGATGAAGTAAAAATAATAAACAGAGAGACCCACTGGAAAGTGAGAAAACTTAAAGAAACAGCTCACATGCTCGGACATAACAACCTACTGAGCAAACAAAGCATAGAGCTGAATGCAATTTGGACACCTCTGATAGAGAGAGAAAACCTTGAATAACAAAAAAAAACAACTAAGAATTGTCCTAGTGATATATGGCCGAGTGGTCCTAGACGTTGTACCAAAGTTTACAGTTACCCAAAGGTGCTGAGTTCAATCCTGAAAGAAGGCAGTGAAAAAGTAACATTCAAAACAGAGAATTAGCAACTATATCCCAGAGCCTAGCTGGAGCCCGAAAAATAATAAAGGGTTGGGTTCGAGACTCCTAAGAAACGGTTCCCCCAGTTCGATACAAAACACCTGATGAAGGCCGGAGGGCAAAACGGCCGAAACGTTGTGACTACAACAACCAAGATGAGGAAGTAAGTCCGACAATCTCAATCAATATATATATATATGTTTTTAAAATATAATAATCACCTGACACGCGTTTCCTCGTCTGCGACCCATCATAGTGGCTGAATCTAGCGAGTGGATGATTATATTTTAAAACCAATACATAATTGGTCAACGAAATTTAAATTTTTTCCCAACTCGTATTTATGTAAAAATGCACTTTCGTATAAATAATTGAATTCATTCAAAAAGTATCACAAAAACAAATTATGCACACACACACGCACGCATATATATATATATATATATATATATATATATATATATATATATATATATATTATTGCTTATATAGAAATAGGTATTATTTCTGGAAAGAACCACTTAGGTTTCTGGATGTAAATTAAGAAATTATATCATGGGTTTACTTTATATTTAATTGGAAGAGCAGTTAAATAAAATTAAGTTAGAAGAACCTTATTAAATAATTCAAATATAAATTAATAGCATAATTTGTGTGAAATAAAGCTTTAATTATCATAGTTAGCATCCATATAATATAATTAATTAATTAACTTATTCAAATAAGTGCGCAGAGTAATTCAGTATATTGCTAACGTTAAATTACGACCGTTACACTGAAATTGCAACATATGTAGCTGAAAAAATGTTTTTTAATGAAGAAAAATGTTAATTAAATCGAACTAAATTATATCTAACAAAAGATATCTGCTTGAACATTGTTATATTTCTAATATAAGAGCACATTCCATTAAAATACTTGTAAAACAGATACAAGGATACAACATTGCAGCGATAGGATAGAGGTTGGAGCTTGGCCGATAGTGCGGGATCGATTGGATTTAAGATTTTGGACCCTGTCTAAGAGCAAAAGACTAACGCCGGATACATACGGTGTATGAGTAATTTATTAAATGTAATAAATAAATCAAAACAGTGTAAAAAAAGAATAAGAAGGGTAATATAGTGTAATGAGCTGAGCGAAAAGGCAATTGTTTTTCATTTTTTGTTAAGCAACGTCGGGTCATCTTGCTAGTACTCTAATATCATTTAATAACATTGTTGAATTCGTAGATTGTTTACATTTACTCAAAATGAAACACATGGATCGATAGTGTTCACCCAATGGTTTGTATACTCGTGTCACGAAATAAGGCTCCTAAAGTCTTGTCTCATGCCACTCTTAACTAAGTTTATTAAATTTGACCATAATAGCGCGTAAGCATAAGTTAACCGTGTAAATCAATTTATTAGTGCTGTCGTATTGACCGTTTGTGTACTCGCGTTTGGCTTTAACAAACATGTCCTTTCTATAAAAGTACAGCGAGGGGAGGAAGAAAAAAAGAGAGCGGCGGAGTGGGGGAAGAGACAGGTAGATAGTGACGATGAGAAGGAGGGGGTAAGAGGTGGAGAGAACGATAGGGAAAATAAGCAGAAAGTTTTTGTTTTTTTTAAATTAGGCATCATCACTAATCAAGGCCCTGAGGCCAATCGAGGATAAGGGTTAAAGAGTGTACAGTAGTCAATTGGACAATATAGTAATCATTAATGGAAATTCGGTAAATTTGTTAACTTAAGTGGAACGGCTCATCAATACCTTTTTTACGTTGGACTTTGGGATCAGTTAGAGTTGTAGAAGAGAGAGAATGAGAGAGGGGCAAGAGAGAGAGAGAGAGAGAGAGAGAGAGAGGGAGATAGGGAGATACAGAGAGAAAGGTAAAGAGTAAAAAAGAGAAACAGGGAGAGGTAGAAACGAAAAGGGCATAGATAAGAGGGAGGCTGAGAGAGGTAGATATAGGAGGAAAACGGAAGGAAATAAACAGAAATAAAGAGGCAGACAGAAAGAGACAAATAGATAGAGAAAGAGAGAAATCGAGAGGCAGCTAGATAGGAAGAGAGGTATAAAGAAATAGAGATAGATAGGAAGAAACGCAGAGAGAAGGACAGTAAAGAGTGCGGAACAGAAAAGGAAAGAGAGAGAGAGAGAGAGAGAGGGGAAGATAGAAAGAGAAAAAGATAGAGAGAGAGAGAAAGGGGAGAATGAAGTAACACTTATATTTATGTTTATTGACTAATATTGTTCTATCTGTTCCTAGCATTACAGTTACGTATCAGATCCAAAGGAGACAAATATGCCTTCAAGATATCCACATATTTGATTAGGCTGATTTCATTGGTTGAAATATGATCAGCAAACAAAATGGATTCCACAATCAGAATAGATTGGCACTTCTTGAAATAAACAACTTCTATTATTCCACAATAACAAAATGCCGCCAACAATAGAAGTCAGCACAAAAGAGTGTAAACCTTCGAAACAAACAGCATCCATTACAACGTGGACATTTTGGTAAGTTTTCAATGTTTGGGTATCTGGCAAGAAAAAATAGTCCGATTTACTTTAACCTTAACAGAATTGACCACTAATTACGATCACTCTGCGGACAAAAATCTATTAATCTTCCCCCAAGACTCCCAATCCCTACATTTCCTTACACCATCACTTTATATTTTCCATTTTGCAAGATCTGGTGCTACCAGAAAAGGCTGTCTGAAGATACTGGCTTCTTGACCTAAAATTCACCAAACAGTGATGATGTTTTTCCTTTCCCTTTGAAATTCCCAATCATATATTCTGCAAAGTCAAAAACAAACACAATTTTCGTTTACAAAGCAACCAAACCAAATACTATGAATAAATATTTGAAAATATAAATAATTTCCAGCTTAAAAATCTTTTCCAAAATTCCTGGATTCGATATTAAATAACCCCAAAAGGGTTGACACGCCGTCAAACCAAAGTCCTAAAATGAACAAAAGAACTACCCCAAATCCTATCCTACTCTTTAGCCTCGTTCAATAATCCATTTCCATTAAAGATAGACATGCTTGTTTTCGATTTTAGTCGAAAGATAGTGAGGATCAATTTTTATTTTTATTTTAAATATTTTGTATTTTGGTGATTTTCCTAAGACAATACTCATTTTCTCGATTAAATAAATTGTATATGCATAGGTCTTGGACTGTGTTGTTTATTCCTATTGAATGAGATCTGTTGGAATTATCCATACGTGGGTTATATAGAGGTGACGTACTCTATGCTGTTAGGAAGCTGGCCGTTCATACGAAAATACAAAAGGCAGTTACATATTTTTAAAAACTAATATGAATTAAGCAATAGACAATAAAAAATAACTTCCAAAACGTTACCCTAGATCAGGGGTTCCAAACGTTTTGCATGATAAGCTATACTGCTAACGTTTTAGAGTCACAGCAAATGAATAACTATAAAATAAGTTAACAGGTCATTTAGTTCCAAAATCTGAATGAGTGCAAAAATTTCTGCTAAAAAATTAAAATTCCAAAATCTTTCAACTCTATCAATACGCGGTAGTATTAAATTTAGAGATATAAAATTGGTGCACTTTTCACATAATCCTATCCAACTGCAGTTCAAAGTGATTGGTTCCAATCATAAGCAGAATATTCAAATGATCAGACAATTTTGATCTGTAGCATTATTTTGTCTACTTCATTAAAAAAAAAATTCTCATACAAATACGCAGTGCTAAAAGCTGAAATGAATTCACGGGTAAATTTTTAGACTAACATTCGTCAAAGACGTTTGGAAAATTCTATTAAGTTTCCTTCCTTAAATTTGTCTTCCAGAATATCATTTGATTGCAAAACAATAATTTCCATACACAGGAATGACAGTCGAAATGATTTTCGAATATTCTCCATTTAACGGAACATGCATCAAGATTAGAGAAATCGAAGATGGCATCTTCAACAAACAAAGTTTGGAAAAAAGTTGCAGCTTCTTGATTATATTTTTCACAGCGTGGAAAGTGAGAAAATCAGCTTTTTGTTAGCTGAGTATTAAAAAATGATGGTTTCTGAGGAAAAGCTTCTACCTTAGAGTACAAATCGCAAATGCATGACGTTTCACCCTGCAAGTACAAATTAAAGTTATTGAGGTACCTGGTTAAATCCGTTGCAAAGACTAGTTTCCATAGCCATTTACTGTCAAAAGCCGCGAATAGTACCGAAATCAGTGATGATTGAGTCCATGAGATCGCATGTAGTTAACAGTGGAAACAATAGGTTCTAGGACAGATGACAAGTTCAGATACTTTGCACAAAGTGTTGATGAATGATGCAGTGTAATGTTAGGGATTTCAGACCACCAAAATCTTCAACCGCTTAATTAATGTGCCCTACGAAGCTTTTTCCTTTTTCACACATATCTCTGCCACCATCTGTTGTTATGCACTTTATTTTCTTCCATTCCAGGTTGTACTCGTCCATTGACTATTTTACTCCTGCAACAAATGTCCGTGGCTGTTGTTTTTCGGTGCATGCTGTGCATAGATGTAAGCGACTCATCTCAAACTTGGCATTTATTCATCTAACGAAACACAACAGTTGAGACGTGTCTGACACATCGGTTTACTAATCAAGTACAATGCAAAGTCTTCAAATTCTCTTACTTTATTTTTCAGTTGTGATATAATATTTCTTCCAGGATTTTCTATCCTACGAGCAACAATATTTGCAGAAAGATTTACTGCGGAGAATCCATCGAATTTTTTCGAATTTTTTCTGGACACATTTTTTTTCAACCTCTGTTAGACATTTTTTTTTATATAATTTCGCCATTTTAAATGGCTGCCTTTCTTAGCCAACATGCACACTACATGAAAATTTTCTGGCGTTGCTGCCTCATACTCTGCAAATTTTTTTGTTAAAATAGACTTCATTGATGACAATGTTTTCTTATTTTTTTAATAAATTTCTCTATTCGTAGCTGTCCTCTTAATTGCGAGTAGCATGATGAATCCTTCATTCCAAATGTTTAATATTGTAACCTTTACGTACTACAATAGTGTCATTGCATATAAGGCTCAATTCATTATTTTTCGCGGATTTAATAATAAAATAGTTCACATTCCACAGTCTCTTAAAACTTCGATACTCCGAGCTAATTTTTCTTTTTCTCCCTTGAATCGACATTTCAATCCAAACAGTACCACGGTTCCTATATAAAACAATAATAACTGTTATATTAATACTCTGATAGATTTCCAGGTGAGAAATCTATTATGCATAGAATTGCCTCTATAATTAAACTTGTGTAATCTCCAGTGTAAATAGCCATGTTAACAGGATTAAAATTATCATAAAAATAGAAGTTTAGGCATATATTACTTGGCAGATTTTAATACAATATGTTATGACCAATTGATAGGCGGGGAGTTCCCCTAGCCAAGCGCAAGTGAAACACATAATTTTAAATCCCTGTCAACGACGAAAACGTAATATAGGTTAAATATACATGTAGTCGGTTCTATTTCGGTGTCTTTAGTGGATTTTGCATGCAGATTAAAATACACATTTTAATACAACAAGCAAGCGAGGAAAGAAGACGTCTTTGAGTGTGAGGCAACAAACTGGTTAAAGTTAACATTCAGTATAAAAGTTGAGAGAAAGTTGTACATTTTTAAATAATGAAACGGATTAGGTAGAGTCTATGCATCTTCTTTGTCGTTGTCAGGACAAAAGTTGCGAGATAATGTAGTTTTAAATAAAATTGTTTTTTAATAGGAACAGTTAACTCTAATGGACAAATATGTTTTTTCATTTGCATATCTTTATTCTCTCTTTTACCTTTCTCCTCTCCCTCTTTCTCTTTTGTTTTCTTTTTAGCGTAACTGCTGTAGTGAATTGTTTTCATATTCTTTTTTTGTACATCAACAAGCTAATTTTACAAATGTATATGTGAAATATATTAATAAAGAATCGACTCTTTGAATATTTTACAATGACATTGTTAATTTTTTTCTGGACTTGTCATTTGCTGTTAGTCTTCGTTTTTTTTATTATTTTTTTCTCTCTTTTAGAAGATACTTTTCGATCTCGGAGTCGACTTGCGAAAGATCAAACGTCGTCCTTGGTCGCGCACGGTTAACTAAATTCTGCTTCGAATTTTCCAATAGCTAGCTTCTTTTCAGACCAAAGAAGTCTCTCTCGTCCAGCCAATAGGTGACGCTAATTATGTAGCTAGGATAAAGATATAAAAATATCCGGCATAACCTTGAGTCTGTTTCTTCTCCATTTACTAGAAAAGGTTAGCTTACTTTTCTTTGAAGTACATTGGATTTTCACCACCATGCTATTTTATGCCGTTCAATATATAATTTGATAATAAATATGCTAATGGGAAAAGGGGGAGTCCGTCATACACTATTGCAGTGGTTTATCGTTTATTAAGTAAGCATGAACCTTTTTTTAAAAAAGGAAAATTTTCTCCAATGTGTACGTGCAGGATACAAGTGAAAACGAGGACGGCACCAGAGAGTCAAAAAGAAGAAAAAGAAAAAATGAGAAGAAGAAGAAGAAGAAGAAGAAGAAGAAGAAGAAGAAGCGGCAGCGGCAGCGGCATGCACACACAGGAGGACGTGTGTTCTACTGTTTTGTTCATTAGCTTTGTTTTTAGTGAAACTGGTTCTTCAAAATCTCATTCTTTTAATAATTTTCTGCTCAAAAAGAAAAAAAACACAACACTATTTTTACATATTTCCATTTAAAAAATTTTACCTAAGAATTTTTACGTTTTCCATAAGAGCTTCGCGGGTCAGATTAATGATCTCAGTGGACCGGATCTGGTCGGTAGGTTGTTGTATTGGAGACACTTGCTTTTACAGATAATGAAAAAGTAATATGGAACCTAGCAACACTGGAGGAAAAATAAGAAGTTAAAAAATGGTAGGAGAAACATTACATGGTTCAATCCTCCTTATTTATGTAACATTCAAACAAATTTCCTCTGAGCAATTCCACAAGATAATCGAAAACAACGTCAAAGCACCACATAAATAACGACATAAAATGCTGTAAGATTATCGTACTCAACTGTTATTGATCTGATCCAATGCATAATTGTTTCGAATAATAAAAGTTGAAAGATTCCAAACTAACATTACTCCACACACACACATACCAACCGTCCTTTGCACCAGTAAAACTAGGAATATATGCTCTCTTAATAATAACTACACACAAGAGAAAATGATATAAAATGCGTAGTTAGACCTAATTTTAATAATAATGATTCGATTCGAATGAGAAGAATAACAACCGCAATAAAAGTAACGATGACAGTAATGTTATAAATAACACTAATATTAATAAATCCAATAATAATCACAGCGAATCTAACAACATAGATAATAATATAAATAGCAAATATAATAATGAAAATAACACTAATAAATTAAGTAAACGACATTAATCCGATCGTTATATTGATTAAACAAAGAATCTTAACAAACCAAAATTCTTTTAGTAATCAGAAATATATTAGACTCATCTCATTGTTTAAGTAAAAATATGACTTTAAATACGGACAAATATCTTTCCATATTGAATGATCAATAGTTTTTAAAAATACCCTGAATCCTCTTGCAAAATCTGTGTTTATTAGGCACTACTTATTATGGTATTTGATTCCAACTTTTTAAACAGACAATCAAAATCATCTCTCTCTCTCTCTGCTCACACAAAAGAAAATTTAAATATGATCAATACATGACAAATGAGATAATTAGAACTTACTCGATTTTTTATCGCAAATGTTCTTTTCACAATAGAATTATAACTTAGCATCTTTTAAAGTAACTACAAAACTATTTTTTGCTAAAAGATATTAGGATATATAAGGATGACTTGTTAGAAATATTTAATACAATCATAACTGGTCGATAAAAACTGATCGATAAATGGTCGATCCATTTTTATTTCTGGAGTAGGAAGCTGTATTACAATTAGGTATCTAAAAAGGAAATAAATGAAGACCACTAGACCAACGAGTAAAACGAGCTTGACCAAAGGAAGCAGTGAATAGATCTGACAATTCTGAAGAACACATGCCATAATAGTATTTATAAAAAAGACTGAAGCTGGCAATATCACGTTCGTGAGATAGACTGCAGGGATAAAAATTAGTGAGGCAAATCAAATTACAGATGTATTTCGGGACCTTATCAAGAACCTTAAATGGAACAGAGATTTACGAGCCCAAATATGATAATAATAGCGTGTATACGAATATTTCAAATATTTTTTCTGTAGTTGTTTCTGCTTAAACAAGCGTTCCACAAATCTCTCTATTTGATTTCGAAAAAGGTATTGATATACAAATTATGGAATTTTCTTTAGTTTGATATTAAAACATATAAAAAATATAAAATATAAGTAAATGAAAAATTCTTCACAAATTATCCAATAATAGTCAATTCACGAGTAAACATACATAATAATATAAAAATATACTGACAGTTTTGCTTTACATTCTCCCAAAGTATTTCGTCGGTCTAAATACAATTAGCCTTACAGACTTTTTTTTGTGGAATGAAACGCAAGCGTTCTTATATAGTATATTTGTCATAAGTGTACTTTCCGTATTAGTCGATGGTACGTCCTCGACAGTCATTTCGACAGAGGGCGGACCGTTGTTATTTCTTCTTGACCTGCTTTGTTGGACTGAGGTATAGTTCTTACAATCTCAAGAGGTCTACCCTCTTCTCTTGGAGAAAAGGTTATTTTATTGCCGGAGAATGCTGACGGGGAGGTAAAGCTTGGGAAGGTGGACCTACTTAAACTAAACAGGACCACACTCCAGCCCGACAGAGCAAGGCCAGAGAAAACCATAACGAACTATCTAGGGGATATCATCGACTGGTAGAAACATCAAATAATTTTTATTAATCTTTATAATCGAATGTTTTTTCAGCATCGATAAGCAGTTACTCGTTAATTAAAAAAAAAAGTGCTACGTGTTAAAGCAGTTGATGCGATTACTAGGCAACTTGGAAATCTGGCTGCACATGATTATGTCTGTATTGAATTCTTAACAAAACCTAATTCTATACGTTTTCTTATGATATTCATTCTTGTACGAATTATATTCAAATAATAAATTAAGAACATTTTTTTTTCATCGAAACCGCTCCAGATAAGGCGTGAAGACATTTGATATAAGGAGCTAAAAGTACAATTTCTAGTCAAAAAACTAGTAAAAAATAACTGTTTTATGGATATATTTTAACTCAGAAAACAGCGATTTTTCCCTCATTTTGCCGAAACATTGCTCATGAAATGTAAGAATTAAAGCATAAAATAAGGGATGCTGAAAGTAAACTCAAGGTCCACAGTCTACTCTTCTCCAAGTAGCTAAAAGCAATGTAGTTTCAGTTCTTATACTATACTTCAACTTTTCTGCTTCTGGTTGCTAAAAGAGAAATTCGTCTAGATTGTTAGAATTGTCATTTTTGTCCTAATCCAGAATGCTCCTTTTTAGGGAGCTGGCCTGACCCACATTAAAAATTTACCTCGTATTTAACTGTGTATTTGTGGGAGACAACTAAATAAAGCGCCCTGTATATTGGCAATCAAACGTTGAATAACGCTATTAGATGTACATCAAATCTTCACAGTAAAAGTACTCGATTGAAATTCAGAGTTAGCAGCAGTTTTAAAGAACGCGATTCGTATGACGTTCGAAATATATTGCCATGGAAATTGCTTACGCAAATTCAAATTCGTCAATGTTTACCTGAGTGAATTCTGAGACAGGAAATAAAAATAATCTCGCGAGACTAAAAGAAAACTCAAGCAAATACGAGAGAAAACTAATCGAAACGTAAATAACCAATAGCGAAATACGATTCGTTTATAAAATAGTTCTCAAAATTTATCTTGGGAAACGTGTTTTACAAACGTGGGTGAAATTTGAAAACTTTTCGATTTTTCGATGCCTCCATCGATTGGTTGGTCATGCTTAATCTTTGAAAGAGCATTTTTTATCGGTCTGTAAGATTTGATTTTTATATACAATTTTCAACAATTTATAACAAACAATTTTTAAATATCATTGCGAAATATCATATTTGTGGATCTGTCACATTTAAATTTGGAACAAAATTTTTGGGAGTCTATCACATTAAACTTTGAAATAGCTTTACGTCTGTTAATCAGGTTTAGGTTTGAAATAACATTTTCGTCCGTTTATCAGGCTTAAGTGTGAAATAACATTTTCGTCCGTTTATCAGGCTTAAGTGTGAAATAACATTTTTGTCCGTTTATCAGTTTGAAATAGCATTTTCATCCGTTTATAAGGTTTAAGTTTGAAATAACATTTTTGTCAGTTTATCAGGCTTAAGTTTGAAATAAAATTTTTGTCCGTTTATTGGGCTTAAGTTTGAAATAGCATTTTCGTCCGTTCATCAGTCTTAAGTTTTAAATAACATTTTCCTCCCGCAACCCTACATACCAACAGGCTCTCACTATCCAGCTCCCATTTCCCACCTCTCAGGAGCTGGCCCCCTTTTTCCATCCCCCCTCTCTCTCCACATTAAAAAACGGCCTTGTGCCTAATTTGCTCAGTGGGGAAGCAAATCAATACAGTCCGTTACGTCCAAGTGCTAAAATACATTTGCATCTTACGATTAATGAAATAGCATTTTTGCACTAAAATTGCGTATTGAGATCTAAAGACAATTCAGGGAGGAACAATTTTCAAGCTTAGGGAAAATGAAGTATGGCAGTTGTATGGTTTAAAGAAAGCTGCATTCCAATTCTTCCGTACTGTGGGCTCCCTATATCATGCTAGATTACTCACGCCTGAGAGTATCCTGCACTTCTACAAAGCCACCATTCACCCATGCATAGAGTATTGTTGTCACATCTGGGCTGGTACACTTACCGCTAGTCCCTCCCTCTTTGACAGCGTCCAAAGAGGCTCTATTCTAAAAGATCCAACATTGTCAAGTAAGCTGCAACCTCTGTCCTATCGCCGCAATGTTGCTTGTTTTTCAAGTATTTTAATGGAATGTGTTGTGATACCCCACTATACGTACATACTACTGATTAATCTGACAAGCAAAAAAATTCCAACCATAAACTGTTGAGATTCCCAGATGTCGGAAAACCTATTCTAATGCTTTCTTCCCTTGAACGGCTAGACTTAAGACTACTAGCTTCCTTGACTGTAATGACACGCAGAGATTTCAACGTAACGTAAGCCTAAATCTTGCTTATCTTACCTAAATATGGTCACAGATAGTAACCCCTTACGTTCAAGTGGCGATATGTCTTGTTTGAGATGAACGTGATTAAAAAACTGCAGGGTTTTCTTTAAGTGATCCCACAAGGAACCGTTTATTAAAGCCTACCGGTCGCTATGGTTGCTCTTCAGATTAACAGAAGAAATTTTCATTCCTAAATTTTATGAAAACTTTGCGTGCTTTCATTCTTCTTCATAAACTGCACGAATATTTCGAATATTTTCTATTGCACTGTTAGATTATAAAACCCACAACGCATTGTGCATCTCAAATTCTTTGTTGATATCAAATTTCAGAGATCTTTCGATTTTTTCCCTAAAATAAAATGTTATTAACGTAAATGTATCAATATAACATTATTTTGAGGCTTGCAAGCAGTCAGCAGGAAATTTATATCATACGGTGGGTGCGGAAGAAACTCAAAGTGAAATTCGTGGTGTTTTACCATCTTTTAGATCAACTTCTGACACGGTGTTTTACCTTGGTAAAAAAAACATTTTACTCTTCATTTTGAAGCCATTTATTGGCAAGTTATTCCTTCGAATGAAACAATGATATATAGTCTCAATATTAGGACAGTAGTCTGATTAATCCAAATGATACTTATAGTATTTCTATTGAAGTTTTTTTTCTCTATTCAAGGTGTTCGTTAAAAAATACTTAATGAATATACCCGGTGAACCAAGTGCAAGAGATACATAAACAATTGCACCTGAAAAGATAGTTAGAATCCTAAAATAAGTTTCGTTTTGAGTCTCTAAAACACCAGGTGTATGTCTGACATCTTCAGCAAACAAAAACAAAAATAATAAAAAAATAATAAAAAAAATCAGAACATGTAGAAACATAGTGATCAGGGTAGTTGAAACGCTGAGAGCATCTCAAACAGTTCCAAAAATTATGAAACAAACCCAAATACTTGGAGAATTATTATTAAGTTCCCAGTTATGTAAGAGAAACCCTAAAAAGTAATGCCTCCTATTTTTATTCAACCCGAATGAACCAGACGATATTATACGTTCTATTGTTATGGTGACTGAACTTAGGCATTCAGGACTTGAAAGTTTCGTCTCTTTCTTGTAGTCATTGACAGTGTGAGGCTCTAAGAAAGCAACCCCTGTCATGAGCAAGCGTCAGAAACAAAGACGCTTGATAGAGTTCCTTGCAAAAGTGCATTATGGTGGTGATTATGTAAAAAAAAAAAACAATATGGAGCATAAAAGGTCGCTCGTTTTAATGGCACCACTTACGTCTTCGTAACTCTTTAACTTTTTGAATTAAAAAATAGGAGGCTTTACTTTTGAAAACGCGCTCTGGACGCCCATGAACTGCTTTTTTTACACAGTGGTCACCACTTATCAAGGCCCGAAAGCCACTCAGGGAAAAGGGTTATTGCAAGTACATTACGTTAGTGTGGAGATTTGATGAAGTGTTTACTTAAGGGGACGGCTCATCAGGAATTTGTTAACGTTGGACTTGAAGACATCCAAGTTGTAGTCAGGTGGGAAGCAGGGATTCGGAACAGAGTTCCACAGGCGTACAGTTCTAAGAAAGAAGCTTTGTTCATGGAATCCACGTTTTGATTTAGGCACAGATAAAGAGTGGGGGAAACTTTTGACAGTGGATTCAGCTAGACGGGTGTTTTTCGTGAAAGATTGGCGAGGGGGGATCAGAGATTGGAGTTCAGACTAGCACCTGCCATGGAAATTACGATAAAACAAGGATAGGCTCGTAACGTCTCTTCTGCGGGAGACAGGTTGCAGGGTAGAGAAAAGAGCATCCCCCACTAAGCCACGAAGTCTATTTTGTACTCTGTCAAGGCAGGATAGGCTGTTTTTAGCAGTATTCCATCCTTGGACGTACTTGGCTTTTATATAAATAGAGAATTGCATCAGTAGTGAGATATCTTCTGGAGCGGTAGAAGGATCCCACCATCTTTCCAGCAACCATGGCAACAGACTTGATGTTCGTGTTCCATTTCAGATCAGGAGTAAAGGTCAAACCCTGAAGCTT
Source organism: Euprymna scolopes (assembly GCF_053919585.1). Lineage (NCBI taxonomy): Eukaryota > Metazoa > Mollusca > Cephalopoda > Sepiida > Sepiolidae > Euprymna > Euprymna scolopes. Next base: position 55,573,495 of record NC_136507.1, on the reverse strand, counting down.
GTCAAAACACGGGCTTCTTCTAGACGGGAGCCATCCATTTCAATTGATGCCAGATGGGGATCAGAGCGTTGATGATGTAAGGATAGTAGTTTGGTTTTAGATGCATTAAAGGTAACCAGCCACATCTCCCCCCCCCCACTGAACCACGCGCTCGAGATCAGAGGAGAGAGAATCAGAGAGAACTTTGTCATTTACAGCCTTTGATGTGTTGCCGTAGATGGTCGTGTCATCAGCATAGATGTCAACAAATGATTTAAGTATGTGTTTAGGGAGGTCATTGATGTAGATCAGGAAGAGAGTTGGGCCCAGGATTGACCCTTGAGGGACTCCAGCATTAATACTGCAGGCCTCTTATTTTTGTCCATCGACCACTACTCTTATGAGCCTATCGGAGAGAAATGATTTAATGATTGAGAAAACATTTCCAGTTATACCGTAGCTGGAAATCTTGTGAAGTGGACCCTTATGCCATACCTTGTCGAAGGCCTTTGATATGTCAAGAGCAATTGCCCTAGAAAGGAAGCCTTTGTCAGGAGATTCACTAATTCTGTGAGATATAACCGTTAGCACATCTGCTGTAGATCTTGTAGAGCGGAAACCATATTGTGTGTCACTAAGAAGGTTGTTTCTGCTGAGATGGTTGACTATTTCTCTATTTAATATGGATTCTAGCAACTTACTCATAACACACAGGAGACTTATTGGTCTGTACTGAGAGGGAGATGACTTATCACCTGAATTCTTAAATACAGGGCAAACTGATGAGGTTTTCCAGGGGGGTCGGAAAGCACTTCTCCTTAAGGCAGCGCTTAAACAGTTTCGTAAGTATGAGAGCAAGTTCTGGTTTTGAGTTTGGATGACTCGAGTCTTAACTTTTCTATCTTTTAAAACTTAAGCACACTTATATTACTGTTTACATGGTTGTGTGTATATAATTCAGTTCTAAACAAATTAAGTGATTATTATGAATTTTGGAACCTAGTTGCTAGACGCAATTGGTTAAAATGTGTGTTATAATTAGTGTAATTTAGTTTTATACATATGTTCAAACTAAAAATTTAGATATTTCCGATTTTTGTGAAATTTTAACAGTAGGTATTAAATAACAATTAATAAATATGCTCCAAATTTCAGTTTTGAGGAATGTATTTTAAATATGAACAAAACCGACCCTGTGAAAATTTGTATATTTGAGGCATTAGATCTTAATTACGCTAAATTCCCTCAATTTCAATTTTTATCTGGAAACCTCTTAACTTTAATTTTACGTGTTAGAAAATTTCTAGAATCAAAAACCTGTAATACATTTCGATTAAAATTCGAATGAGAATTCTAAGAATTAAATAAATTAGAATGAGAATGAGATTTTGTGACGTTTCTGAATTTTGAGATGAGGATTGGTTATTCGTATTATTTGGACTCATCGGACTATTGTTCTCATCTTAAGTGTGATGTAACCTCCGACCTTCTCCGGGTGTATCTTGTCGAACTCGGAAATGTTTTTGTCGAACTCAGAATTTGGAGGAAATTTCGAGCGAACCCCTTTATTTACTTCACGGGGGTAGTATGCTTTCGTTCCGTCAGAAATGACCCGTCGCGCAGAGTTAAAGTACTTGGAAAAGTCAACTGTAAAAAGTGATATTCTCCTGAAGGTTGAAGGTTCAATCCTCAATGTGGGCGACCGAAAAATACAATTTCGAATTACTTAAGACCTTTATCCAGTCATGGTTGACGGAACAAGAGCATGCTACCCCCGTGAAGTAAATAAAGGGTTTCGCTCGAAATTCCGTCCAAATTCCTGAGTTCCACAGAAACATTCCCGAGTTCGACAAGATACACGTGGAGAAGGTCGGAGGTTACATCGACCAAAACGTTGTGAAAATCACACTCAAGATGAGAACAATATTCCAGTGAATCCAAATAATACGAATAACCAGGTTTAGTGTCATTATATTTTGTTTTTAATCCTCGTAGCGGCACATAAAAATGCTGCAACACTATTTTAAGAATTAATTTTTCCCATCACGTGGTAGGTATAGTTAGTATACAAAAGACGAAATGACAATGAAGATGTTAAAGAATACGTTTTTCGTTAACAGGGACATCTTTTTGAGCAATAGCATACTTGAAATTTTATCACGAGCGAGCTGAGCGGATGTTATCATTTGAAGTCCATCCTCTTATTGGAAAGGAATTGCTTCCGAAATTAAAACGCGCTTCTACAATTTGATAAAACAGATTCACTCGTTAATTCGTCCAGGAAATAGACTGACCTGACTCAAGTTAATTGTCAATTGGGGTTTTAGTCTGCCTGTATTCAAAACGATGCAGAGAAATGTTACATTCTTCTGTATTTGGATGGAATTCGAGTTATCTTTTTTGTTGAATGTGATGAGGCATGCAATAAGATAACAGATTCGTTCTTAAGAAGCATCCATTCAATCAGTGCGTTTATCAATGAAAATTACGTTTCAAACTTACGTATGACAGGCGAAATAAATTATTATTTCAAACTTACGCGTGACAGACCAACAAAAATTTAAAACTCAAACATGACAAACAGTGAGCCAGGCAATTACTGTTTCACTTCTTGGCTTAGCTAGAAGAAAAGTGTAGTATCAGTTCTGATATTATGTTTCACATGTTTCTGGTTTTAGTATTTATGTAGAATACGGACCATACGAAAATAATAATGTTATATAGAAAATCATTCTTAATTAATTTTCACGCAATAATCTAATATATAAACGGTTATATGTTTTTCTGTCTGTCTCCATATTTTCAAACTCTATCTCCCCCGAAACTAAAAGTTGCAGAGCGGCGTTAGGGGTCTCTAATGATTAGATTTTTTATTGACTGTTTTTATAGGTCTTTAGTCAATTAAAATAGTTTTTAAGGGGCCCAAAGGTGTCAAAATTGAAAAAAAATCGTTGTACAATTTGTACGTTCATCTTAGTTGATTTTTAATTTTCAAAAAATTCATATGTGTGTCACGTTGATACAGTGGTAACGTTGTGAAAATCACACTCAAGCTACAGTTTTGTTTTTGGTTTCGATTCCAGCTGACGGCGCCCAAACACTTTTTTTTTTAATTACGACTCTATAATAATATATACAAAATCTGGACAAATTAAAATATCATATTTAAACGTATTTTACGACAGTTTAATAAAAAATGATACCGTAAATATTGAATTTAACTATCTAAAAATGACACGGTTCGTATTCTGTATAAGTACCTCGTCTTTAGTGAATAGGGAAACCCTTGAAGACTTAAGCAATTTTTATCTTTATATAGATCCAGAGTGCTTCTTTCTAGGGAAGCTGGGGTTCTCCACATTAAAAATCCCATTTTTGTCTGTTCTCGTGAGTATATATGTAAAAGAGTCATCTGTTCCTGACAACAGGAAGTAACCAGGGGTGATCTCCCATAAGAAGGAAGCAACCGAGAGTGATTATCCTTGAACAGGAAGTAACTAGGAGTAACCAGGAGTAATCTTCCCTGATAGTTATATATAGTAGAGACATGGAGGCAGCTATTTACTTTTCGCGTGAACTTTAACAAGCTGAAAGGACATATTTTCCCACTTCACATGATGCGACAAACAGAAGCAACATTGTAAAATGTGGAAATTCATAAAACAAAATTATAATTAATTGAATATACTCTCCACCAAACATGAAAGTGTGCATCTATTGAAGCAACTTATTCAGAAAGAGAAAATTGGGCTAAGAAAAGAAATGCTTTGCAGTCATCCCAACATGTTGCAGGTGTAAAATATCGAACTATAGGGCTGGATACCACTGACAGGAAATGAATATTGTTTTTTTTTTTTTTTGACAAATGGGCCTGATATACAGATATATGCGAATTGGAAAACTCAATCGCAATCTTGAATAAACTACAGGAAAGAAACGAACTACTCTTTGAACTGGTAGGTACTCCAGAGAGAAGTACCTTCCATGTCAGATACGACTGATAGCAGTGAAAGGACTACGGAAATTGGTTCATCTACAGAAATTTCCCTCGATGGGACAAAACAAGGATAAGTCCATAATATTTTTTTATTGAGACTACGTGTCCAAGCCATTTTTTTTGAATTTCGAATTAAATGTTCAAACAAACAAACTTGCCGGGAAGAAGTGGACACTTCAAACGAAATGACTGGACTGAGGAACACCGAACATCAAAAAGAGGGTACTGGAGGAGGTAGTTCCGCTTACTAAATTGAAGCAGAAATTTTCACAGTTGGTCTGCCTTGAAGTAACAGACAAGTCAACTTGCTACCTTAACGATGCTACGTACCCTCTTTCGCTATCTTGTGTACAAGAGTCGAACGAAGAACACGAGTTAATTGTTAATCCTTTACCGCCAAATTGTACTTTCAAGTCGTCTTTAAAAAAACAAACTTGTGTATGAGATATTTTTACTCTTGTGGCTTGTCAGCTCAACTGGTCCTCAAAATACACGTCGGTGCATGGCTCAGCAAGTGAATGAGAGGTTTGTTTATGTCCATGCGTTAGTTACCCGCTAATTTCCGCCACGTGCGGGTTTCATGATTAAAAAAAAAATCATTGTGTTAAAACTTTCTGGTGGTATTAAAAATAAGGTTATAATAACATCAGAGGCGAAGTACGGGTAGAGATTGAAAAGTCGAGTATGGCTTACCACATATAGGGGCAAAATAAAAATAACATAACTTACATAATACATATTCTTTTAACATTAGTCATCTGTTTTGATAATCAACAAAAAATAGATATTGGTCGAAATAATATGGAGACTTCCCAGAAGATAAAGCTTTAGAAATAAGTGATGTTGCAATAATCTGCCTTGTTGTGACCGAAATCTATCTCCGAAATCTGATAGACTGAAATGCGCTAAACCTGTCAAAGAGTTGAACAAACCAATGCGGCATACAGTCGCTTTAAAAGAAAATAAAGGGAGGTGGGCACGTGATGAAACCACGTGAACATGCCATTCATGCATTCATTCATACATGTCAACAACCTTACTATAAGGTGAATTAAAGGAGGCTACATATCATCCCAGCGGCCATGGCAGGTAGGTAGTTATTTTTTACAATATACATGTTTTTAAACATTTCTTCAAAACGAATTATTTTTTCTTAAAATCTAATTTACTACAAGATGTACCCGGTGTTCATTAGAGTATTATCTTTTTTCTAAACAGTTCACTTCTTGTAAGTAAAAAGAATACTCGAGCTGAGATTGAAACTACAACCTAAAGACTGTAAGTCAAGTACGATATCCATTACAACAGCTTGACACGATCTTTAGAAAGTGTTTTCAAACCTCATGAAACAGTTGAAAACAGATAAAAATTCGATGACCGCCCCCCCCCCAGTAGCAAGTTTTCAATTTTGACCCTTTAGCAGTCCTTACTTTCCGGATGGAAACCGATTAAAAATTGGTACTAGTGCACTTATTGATCCATATTGAAATAGTAGGGTGTTTTGTACATATTCTGTACTTTAACCTTACAATTTAATAAAAACAAATATCATAAAACTTTAATTAAACTTGAAAATACTATTTAAAACATAGCGCGGACCAATAAGTACACTAGCATCCAAAAGTTTATCACATGTCTGAATACCCTATATACCAAATTTCAAGTCTGTAGATCAATAATTCGTTGAGTATATAGGTTGAGAAGTGTCCTCATACACATTCTCACCTTTATAGATATATAGACTTTTGCTAAAAATAGATAAATACATCTATCGTAGATTCTTACTCATGCAAATATTATGTAACGTATTTTTTCAATTAATTTCACATGTATTTTTCTTCGTATTAGCTATAGAGCGATCGAAACTAAATAAAGAAGGATACTGACATACATAGATACCGTACCAACATTGGACAGAAACTGATAAGTATAAACTAGTTGAAACTAATTTCGAAACGAAGTGTGTTATAATAGGAATGAAAGAATATTTGGAGTACGACTAAAACAATTGGTCGTAATAGAAAAAAAAGACAAACTGAAAAACTGTTAGTATAGGTAAATGTAGTTTAAATTGTGTTTATAAGCAAAGTAGCGAGTGCTTTATATCTTGCAGTTTGAGATTAAAACGTGTTCTGTTGAAAACTGAAAAAGTAAGCACTCTAGTAAGTGAATTGAAAACTTTTCCTGTGCTTATCATTAATTGCTTTAAACTGTTTAGTCTTTTTTATATAGAAAGTTTGGTGGTAGTGCACTTATTGATCCGCACTATTTTTAATAGCATTTTCAAGTTTAATTAAAGTTTTGACATCTGTTTTTATTAAATTGTAAGGTTAAAGTTCAGAATAGGTACAAAACACCCACCTCCCATGTTAAGAATTGCTTTCTAAATAATAACCTTATTATTTCAGCACGGATCAATAAGTGTACTAATAATGAAATTTTTAACGCTTTCGTCTAAGAAGTTTTTTTTTATATTGAAAGAAGAAAACGATTTGATTTGGTCGTGTTTTTACGCCAAATCGTCCCTTTTTTGATTATTTTATGCCGAATACGGTAAATTTCGGAAAAAAACTTTATCCTTCAATCTTTTTTTTAATTTTGTATGTCTACAAATTCATGATATTTTGTATAGTTTCGGACTACAACATATCTACCCCTTTCGTGTTCAATTGTTTTGACAAACGTTTTATGTTTTACTTTGTCTTCAAATATTTATTCAAAGGTATTTTGCATGATTTGTTTTTATACATATCAACCTCCTTCGTATTCAATCGTTTTGACAAAAGTTTCTATGCTTGAATTCTTTATATCTTCATGATGGTTAGTTTAGTTTCTGTAGAGAAAAATATTTTTGCTATTGGATTTCCAGAATACGGTTAAATTTTGCAAAGGAAAATGAAAAAAATAGTAACATAAATGCTTGGTGCATTTACGCCAAGAAGCTAATATCTTCAGACAGCCTGATTTGGTAGCAACAGTAAAGGAAGAAAAGGAACTTACATAGGTCTAACAACAAGTGAAGAACAAATGAGTGTTTTCATATTCAACGGATTTATATTTTTGGCTTGTGCCTGTTTTCAGTATATAAACGATAAATCACAGTAAACCAAAATCAATCTATAAAATACTAAGATAATAAAATAAATATACATAAACAAAAGAAAAATGCACAGCGATACACAATAAAAACACACGCGGCCGTAATTATTTGCAAATGTTTAATCCGTGCTACTCAAACATGGCCATTAGAAAGCCATGTAAGGGAGATAACTACTTGAACAAATAAGAACACGGAGATACAGAAGAAAAAAAAGACATAAACAAAATAAGAATTAGACAAGTATATACGCAAGAAAGGAAAAGATGAAAGTAAAGAAAGTATAAAAAGAAACGCAAAAAGAAATTTAAAGATGATCGATGCCTCCGTTCGTTCTCAAGATACAATGGATACCCCCTGTAATGGGAACTGCACGAGTAATTATTAGGTCAGAGTTGCGCATTTTCCAACCGCACCTTTCCTGAATCGACCCTGCTTGAGTCCAGTAGCAAGGAAAAGTGCTAGACAACTGGAAAATGCCGATATAAGCGGAGAACACATACACCACCTGGAATTCTCAAATGGTCAGCCATTTTAGTACTGAAAAGGCTCAACGTTGCTTAACTTCGGTGATTTAACGGGAACCGGTTTGTTAACGTGAATTATGCTGTATTTATTGGAATTTAAAGCAACCTGAGATAAGAGAGAGAAAAAAAACATATTTATGAACAGGAGAAAGAAACTACGAAGAAAATAGTTACAGAAGAATTAATAAAACAAAGAAAGAGAACAAAACAAAAGAGGATATATTTGAAGAAAAGAGAAAAAGAAAGAAGCCAGAAACGAATGAATTTAAAGCGGTACGAATGAAAATCATAATAAAAACAAGAGCTATGAATAAAAAACTATAAAAAAAATAAAGAGAATTAAAGAATGAAGGAATGCAGAATAAAAACGAATACCACAAGATAAAGATTAAAATTACGGAAGAAAATATGAACGAAACTAGGAACTACGCAACAAAAACTGAATTGAGAAAGATTAGAACGAAAGAAAAATAGGAAAAAAGAAAAGGAATGGAAATGAAAAAGAAAAAGCATGTTTGTGTGGCTCGGGTGGGTCACTAAGGAAAACGGGGATACGGGTTAGGAAAAGATAATTTGTATTGAAACAAAACAGAATATATCAAGAGCATAAAGATGGTGTACTATGAAGTATACAGGCCACTACGAAATGGTCTCTCTCTCTCTCTCTCTCTCTCTCTCTCTATATATATATATATATATATATATATATATATATATATATATATATATATATATATATATATATATATATATATATGGGCGAGACCTCACAACACATGTATAAAAAATTAAGAAGAAAACGAAAGAATATAAATGAAAACACGTGAAGCATGCATGGTCCCTAGTGAGTGCACAGTGAACGAGGCATGAAAATTTTCAGCATTTGTCGCGCCTACCATTTAGCCCCAAAAGTCCTCAAGGGACGTCAAATCCTGGTGAAAATGAACAAACGGTGCAATTTTAGGCCTTAACATATGTAGAGAGAGAGAGAGAGAGAGAGAGAGAGAGAGAGAGAGAGAGAGAGAGAGAGAGAGAGAGAGAGAGTAACTAAAAATAAATAAGAAAACTAAAGAATATAAATGAAAAAAAAAATAACTGATTATCGAATGAAAAAAGAAGAGAGAGAGAGTGTGACTAAAAATAAATAACACGAACCGGAAAGAACGAAAAACATAATATTTGAAAGAAACAAAGAAACGATCAAATTATGGAAGTATGAACGAAAAACAGAAAAAAAACCCAGAAAACAACGAAATGATGTAACGTGTCATTATACTTGTAAGAAAAAGAATCAAGAATTAATAAGTCCTTATCAAAAGGGAGTTTGTAGAAATTCGTTTTCTTCGTAGATTCTATTGCGTTTGTAGCTATTTGTTTATCAATCGTCGTGATGGTTTTCGAAGTAAAGTTAATAACAAAATGCACAAAATAGACACGGAAACTGGAAATTGTATTCTTTTTCTGTTTTAATCCTGCGGCCACTTGCTGCAATAAAGGTTTACTTAGTGGACATGTAACTCGTGTTGGTGGGTATGCATCTCTTTATGGTTGTGCGGGGAATTGCAGTTAATTTGGCCCAAAAGTGTATGTATGTGTGTGCGTGTGTCGTTTGCTTTTATCAATCACAACAAAATGTTTAGAATCCTCATTTCACAGTCATAGTTGTTTTGATTCCAAGCAAATTAATTTTGTAAATACTGACAGAAATTTAATTCTTAGATGTTTGACGACGCAGCAAATGCTGTTTTCAATTTCTTTCTCATTTATTATTTTCCTGTCGACGTTAAAATTCTGTTTACATTTTATCTCTACTTTATGCTAAATTCTATGATTTTACAATTATCTTTATCAGAAATTTATTTTCAAATGCATAGATTTTTTATTTCGTGTATTATTTCTGTTTGTGTGTGTGTGACGAGCTGCTAATGCGTTGGTGTTTTCCATTTACCTCTTATCTATTTTATTATTCTATGCATGTAAAACAAAACAAAAAGTGACAGAAACAAGAAATTTGAATAAAAAATGAAAAAGAAAGAACGAAATTAAATATGAAATACAAATAAAGTATAGGAATATGAACGAAGAATAGAATAGAAAAAGAAGGAAGAAATAAAAATTATCAACAAAAAAAAAACGAATAACAGTAAATATATAAATAAAAATGCAAAGAATGAAATAAAAAAAACAATGGGAGTAAAAAGAAAACATTATGAAAGAAAAATAAATTAAAATAACAAAAGGTCCATAGAGTATAAAAGACAAATCCATAAACAGGGGGAAATCTTTTTATATAAAATTCAATGTTTGTGTGTCTGTGTGAGTGTGATGTTTGTGTATTTCATATAGAAACAAAGGCTAGAGAATCTACATTTTTTAAAATTACATTTTCACTCCAAACAAGGCACATTGCCACTTTGATGTAGGGGGGTACAACAGGGACATAAGCTACAGGGATACTATGTAGGGAGTTGGGCAACAAGATTTCTGTTCACATTACACTTGAACTTTTGCATGTCAGTACGGGGAGAGAAGCAGGGACCCGGAAGGGAGTTTCAAAGTTTAGCAGTTCTAGTGAGAAAACAACTGGAGTAGAAAGCACTCTTACATCTAGGGATCTCAACTGTGAAGGGGTGGGATTTAGCTACTTGTCGGATTTGTCGGGGTATTTACGTCGAGGGGGTACAAATGCTTGCAGTTCGTCAGAGAATTTACCATTAAAATACTTGTAGAACAGGCAAAGGGATGCAACATTTCGTCGATGGAACAGAGGCTGAAGCTTAGATTACAGTTCAGGACCTATCAGGTTGGCGACTCTCTTTTGAACATTGTCTAGGAGTGAGAGACTAGTAGCAGATGCACCAGCCCAAATGTGACAACAATACTCTATAATGGACGAATAGTGGCGTTATAGATGTACAAGATACTTTCAGGTGTTAGCATTTTTCTAGCACGGTAGAGAGAGTCTACCTTCTTTGCAGCGGTCTTGGCAATGGCCTCAATGTAACTGTCCCAACTTATTTGCCCTGTGAACGTTATGCCGAGTAATTTAAAAGAAGTACTTTCAGGTAATGTGTCTTTGGCCATTGCTATTGGTGATAGAGAAGGTTTCTTTTCATTATTGAGGAAACAAGCTTAGAGTATTGGCAGCATTGAATTCATTTATGTCCCCATTCTACTAAAGATTGGAGGTCTTCATCTAATGTTTCTGCCATTTAGATAGGCGTTCATTTGTTTTCCCGTCGTGCATGTTATAGAGCGTGGTATCACCATATATACCCATCTCAGAGACAATTTTATCAGAGAGGTCATTTATGAATATTAGGAATAATATGATCCAAGGATAGACCCCTGAGATACTCCTGCATTTATATCATATTGTTTAGATGTACGACTGTCGAGGACAACTTGGATTTTTGTATTACTTAAGAAGGATTTTATTATGTTTAATATTCGTCCAGTGATACCGTATGACCTTATTTTCCTGAGAAGACCAGCGTGCCATACCCTATCAAAAGCCTTAGATATATTTAGGGCGACCGCTCTCCCTTCCTCTGCTTTGTCAGTGAATGATATATACGTTCAGAGATTAAAATTTATCGGGGAATACAATGGAAATGTTCCTGGATCTCTAGGTTCACCTTAAATAGGCTATGAAAGGATAACCCTTTAAATACTAAATTAAAATATACATTTATGAAATTTTAAACATATGTATTACAGCTTCTGAGGAAGATAATATAAGTTGTGTGAGTCTTAAACTAAGAGATCTATAGGAGCTGAACATCCTTTAAATCATCAAATATATTCTCTTTTGATGAAATTTATATCATATGTGTTATACTGGCATTCCTTGAACAGAGGAATTTACACCGATTAGCACTATAAATAGCGCTAGTAATTCCAGCACCGGTAAAAGAGATGCAACTGCACTTCAACTGCTAGTCGAGTGCCCAACAGATATACACGCTTTCCTATCTTTGTACATTATTGTTAATACACTTGTTCCTTTCTTATTTTCACTGCTGTTCCACGACACAACAATATGTATAACATTATAAAACGGAAATAGATAGAACTTCCTTAAGACCTCAAAAATAACTGTTCTGAGGACTTATCAGTTCACACATAGTTGACTCTACTAACCATTATAAAAACTCGAATAATTAATACTCTCGTGGGGAAATATCGTGATCTAACTTAACAGTCGGTAAATACCGATAGCCTGTTTTTGTATTCACTTTCTTGTACAATATATTCTTTCTACCAACACTTGTTTATGTTTTCTTTATAATCCTTTTCTTAAGGCCACAACAACTAGCGATGACGGAAAACTTAACTTTGTATATCCCAGTGTGCCAACAACAACTGGCGATAATGATTACCGTATATTTCAGCGTATAAGATGACCCTTCAAGTTAAAAACTCATCTTTTAAAAACCAATATTTCATAAGATACAGGGTGTTGCAATCTCTGGCCTAGGCTAAACAAACATGGTTTCATGATTTAGCAGTCGTCTTATACAACCGATATATATGATGAATTAATTAAAATTTGCTCCAATTTTGTACCTAGTCTTATCTGACAGTCGTCTTATATGCCGAAATATACGGTATTTAAAATACTTCAGCATTCCACAACTGACAACAAAGTAGTCAAACTAACAACGTGGTATTTAAAGGATTCACCTCAGCAACATCGACTGTACGACGAAGTATTTGAACGAGCATGTAGTGTTACAAACACTACCATAGACTTATTCAGAGAGACGGTACCGTAGAACTGGACATTTAAAGATTAAAGAGACCAAGTCGCCGGTCTGAAAAATGCACAAAAATGTCAGCCATATTCGAATTCAAAGATAATAAGAAATCAGTATTGAAGAAAAAAAAGTACCGCCTTCTTCATTGGAGAAAATTAATGAGGAAAGATTTGTAAAAACCGGCATCATATCAACAGTTGAATTCTTTCAATGGGCGGTCCTTACTGTCTATGTCAAAAATAAGTCAAGAGAAATCAATACAGATTTGAACTCAGTACTAAAAGACTACTATTACTCACTTCCTAGCCATGAAGAAGTTTTCACTGTGCTAAACGGAGAGAAAGCTCTTTAAAGTTGATATGAGTAGCGTCAACTTACATACACGACCTCAGTAGACAACTATGGAGCTGTGGACATCTGTGTAGAGGGTTGATGGTGACACACACACAGCTAGAATGCAACTAATGTTTGTAGAATGTTCCATAGTTTGTATTTTAGTTTTTATACTTCGTGAACCCTCGGCAGCCGCCAATGTAAGAGACGACACGGCGAGAACAAAATCGATGGAGAAAACCACTTAACCCCATCATCCCATAAGTAATATGGTTTTATTAGTAGAAAAAATATATAGTAGTGATCCTGATTCGAACCTGAACAACGTCGAGTCTTCCTGCTAGTTTAAAATTAAACAAAAGCACTTCAATATGTAAATAATATAATAAAAATTTGGAAGAAAGGAGTGAAATCAACAAAGAAAGAAGAAACGAGGTTGTAGTGAAATGGATACCGGTGCGGATTGATGACTCAGTATACCGTGTTTAAATTCTGTCCAATCACTTCCTCCTGGTCCATCCTGTGAGTACGGGATTTTAAAAAGGAATAAGATAACACAATTCCAGTAACAACAACAACAGCAGCAGGGAGGAAACCATGGATAAGTTATCAACGACATGGACGCATGACCCAATTATGCTAAGTTCGAATCCAGTTCGTTCCACAAAAACACTGTCACTTAAGATGTTGCCCACCTTTACGTGACCTAACCCATAAGTACCTGATGCCACTCTAGAAAGAATTCAAACTAGCAAGAGATCGATGAAAACGAATGCCAATAATAATAATAATCTGATTACAATGAATGAATGGTGCTAAGCAACAACGACAACAGCAATAGGCGCAAAAACAACGACAGAAGAAGAGAAGTGGTTAACGACGCTGGCCAACAACAAAAAGTGCGAACCCATTTCGTTTAAAAACAAACACTTCCACTTAAAGAGGTTGGTAACATTCACATGGCCCCCTTCTGTAAGTACTCGATATCCTTCTAAAAATTCTTAATAGAAAGCTACCGGGGAAACAACAAAAATCATCAAGAATGATGTCCAGCAACAAAAGCAACAATAGAAGCAAAGCAATAGCAACAATGGTAACAACAACGGCAGCAGCACAGGCAATAACAGCAGCAACAGTAATGGAAACAACAGCAATAACAATGGCAATAACAGCAATAGTAGCAATAACAATGGCAGTACCAACAACATCAATAACAATAGAAGCAACAGCAATAGAAGCAATAGCAATAACAACAGCATTATTAGCAATAACACAATAAACAGCAATAGCAACAACAGCAATAGCAATGACAAAAACATACATAGCACAAAAAAAGCAATAGAAGCAATAGCAATGGGAACAGCATCAATAACAATAGAAACAACAGCAATAGTAGCAAAAGCAATGGCAACAGCATCCTTAGCAATAGTAGCAATAGCAATGACAACAACATCAATTACAATATAAACAAAGGCAATAGTAGCAACAGAAATGACAATGGACACAACATCAATAACAATAGTAATAATAGCAATAGAATAAATAGCAATGGCAACAGCATCAATCGAAATGGAAACAACAGCAATAGTAGCAATAATGGCAACAACATCAATAACAATAGAAACAACAGCAATAGTAGCAATAGCAATAGGGATGACAACAACATAAATAACAACAGAAAAATAGTAATAGCAGCAATAGCAATTGCAACAGCATCAATAACAATGACAATAACAGAAATAGTAGCAATAGCAACGATAACAAAATTAATAACAATAGAAATAACAGCAATAGAAGAAATAGCAGTAGCAATGGCAACAACATCATTAGCAATAGTAAAACCAGCAATAGCAACAACAGCATTAGCAATGACAACAACACACATAGCAATAGAAAAACAGCAATAGTAGCTATTGCAATAACAACAGCATCAATAACAACAGAAAAGCAGCAATAGTAGCAATGCAATGGAAAACATAAAAAACAATAAAAACAATAGCAATAGTAGCAATAGGAATAGCAATTGCAACAGCATCAATAAAAATGATAAGAACAGGAATAGTAGCAATAGCAATGGCAACATTATCATTAGCAATAGTAAAAACAGCAAGAGCAATACCAACAATATGCACAGCAATAGAAACAACAGAAATAGTAACAATAGCTGTGGTGACAGCATCAGTAGCAATAGAAAAATAGCAGTAGCAATAACAGCAATAGCAATCGCAACCACATACATAGCAATAACAATATCAATCTCATCAATAACAATGGGAACAATAGCAATAGTAGGAATGGCAATAGCATCACTAGCAATAGTAAAAAAGCAATTGCGAACAACAGCAATAGCAATGGACACAACATACATAGCAATGAAAGTAACAGCAATAGGACAATAGGAAATGCAATAACAGCAGAAACAACAGCAATAGTAGCTATAGCAATGGCAACAACATCAATAACAATAGAAACATCAGCAATAATAGCAATAGAAATGACAATAGCACCATTAGCAATAGATAAAATAGCAATGGCAACAACATCAATAACAATAGAAGCAACATAAATAATAACAACAACAGCAATAGTAGCAACAGCAATGGCAATGGCAACAACATCAATAACATTATAAACAACAGCAATTGTAGCAATAGCAATGGCAATGTCAACAATAACAAAAGCAACAACAGCAATAGCAACAACAGCAATAACAATGACAATAACAACAGCAACATAGCAGAAGCACATGCAATAACAAGAGCAATGGCAAAAACAGCAACAATAAAAACAAGCAGGTTAAAAAATAAGTTAATTCATTCGAAAAGAAAAACATGAAAATATAGACCAAAAGAAAATTAAAAGAAAATACAAAACCAAGAGAGAAGAATACGAACGAATGTCTTGGTTTTGCGATGCTACCTCCACTTTACGTAAAGCCAAACTTTAAAAACATCGATTTCATAACTCTGAAATGTAAAATGGCTGCAGAAAACTCGAAATAGCAAGGTAATTGCGCAGGGTAGAAAGTATTCAGTTAATTGGAGGCAGGTACTTTTTTTCACAAAGTGACAATAATTTAATATCTTCTTATAATATGATACAAAGAAGAGGAATTCATTGCACAATTTCTGAAGAATAAATATTCCAATATCGATAACTTAATCACAACTAATATAAAATACGGATAATTTGTGTATTTTTTCCATTTTTATTCATTTTTCATATAAGATTGTGTTATGAATTGTTATTATATTAATTGGGAAAAATTATCGGAAATGCTAAAGTTGTTTTCAACTTGAGCCACAATCTTTCATAAGAAAGTGTGTTTACTGGAAAAGTGACGTCATGCTAGTGGTATAAAAACAAGATCTGTTGACTAGTCAGACTGTCGATAATCAATGAGAGCTGGATAAAAAGCACATTAGAAAATATGAAAATGCATTGAAAGTGAGAAAAATGAGAACATAATTTATATCAAAAATTATTTTATTCCAAATGAATTTAAAACAAAAAAATATGAAGCATTCAAAAAGTAAATAAACATCGTGTTATTTCATGTGTTTTAAAGACTATATTCGTTTGTGTGCACGTATTAAAACAAGATAACTTTTTAATTCGACACATTGACAAAAAGATGAGTCATCCCTCTTAAAACTGAATAAAGAAGGATGAATAAGATGTCAGCCGAACTCCGCCTGAGAACATCCCTGCGGTTGGTTAATAAAAATATTAACCCAGGGGTAGGAATAACAATGAATCTGAGTGGTTAGCTTGCTATATATATATATATATATATATATATATATATATATATATATATATATATATATATATATGAGTAAAAATAAAATAGAAATACAAGCGATGGTTGACATTATGTTATTTCAGAAGGAATACCGAGAATTAATAAAATAGTAATCAACGCTTCGTCCCTATTTCAGGGGGCTTCATCAGGATTTCGTAGTAAAAATGTAAAATGTGGCCCGTAATCGTTTTCTTCTACATTTTTCCTACGAAATCCTGATGATGTCCCCTGAAATAGGGACGAAACGTTGATTACTATTTTATTAATTCTCGGTTTTCCTTCACAAATAACACACACACACACACACACACACACACACACACACACACACACACACACACATATATATATATGTATATATATATATATATATATATATATATATATATATATATATATATATATCCAGTAGCATATATTCTAAAAGAATTTGGCTTGACGAATCTTTACGGGAATGAAACGCGGAAAATTTTGTTTTCACCACCTGACTTTTATTTTTTTCCTGACTTCCCCCGCTATAAGTTTCACTTCTTTCAGGGGTACTCGCATGATTCTTCCTCCTATGCCTCGGATTGCCACGAAGTGTCTCGTCTGACCGTCTGGTACTTTTCCTTCAAAATTAGGGATTGCGCAGCGCCTGTGTCCCTTAAAATAGTCACGGGGGTACCATTTCCGTCTCCATCCACAATTTTCCCTTTACTTGGGAAGGGTTGGTAGGTCTCGTCCTCCTAAGCTGAGGATATTATCCCCTGTGGTTTGACATCTTCCATCCTTTTTATTTCTGATCCCCGCCCTAACCTGCAATTTATGGCTATTTGACCAGGTTTCCCACATTTATAACATGTAGTTTGGTTAAACTTCTTCGTTGGCGTTGTCCGACTGTTTATCATGCCGTCCTATTTACAATTGGTTCTGTTGGACCGTTTATCCGATCTGTTGTAAAAATTTTACTTTTGCCTCTTTTACGGGTTATTACATACTCACCAGCCAGGACCGCCAGCTCGCTTCCAGTATTAATTTTCCTTTCATTTAGGTAAATCCTCATTTCTTCTGGTAACCAATTGAGTATTTCCTCGATTAGTATTAGTTGCTTTATTTTTTCAGCATCATCTTCCACTCTCCTGGCACAGTACCATTTATTCATCAGTCTCTCCTTTTCTTTGACGAATTCTTTGAATGACTGATTTTCATTCTTCCTTTGTGCTCTGAACTTATGCCTGTATGCTTCGGACACAAGTTCGAAGCTTTGTAATATGTTTTTTTTTACTATATCGTAGTATGCGTTTTTCTCTGCTGAGAGTTTGGTAGAAGCTTTTTGTGCTTTTCCAACGAGCACTGTCTGTAAAAGTAAAACCCATTTATCTTTTGGGCAATTTAAGTTGGTCGCTGTATTTTCAAAATGTGAAAAATATTCATCCACGTTCGCCTCCACGAACTTTGGTACCATTCTTGTTTGGTTAAGTCAAAAGCACTACGGTCTGGTTCCCGCATCGTCTCTGACAGTCTGAGTTCCTTCAGTCGTATTTCTGCTCTAGCTTGGCTTTCTCAAGCTCCAGCCTTGTTTTTAGTTTGTATTTTTCCAATTCTATCTGCTCCGCAGTTAGATTGGCTGTTTCACCAGCTAGTTTATCTAGTATTTCTGGTTCGAAGATTTGTTCGTCTATCATGTGTTCGGATATTATTCTGATTATTTTTTCCTTTCTCATTGCTTTCTTGTTTTCTAATTCCAGCTTATCACTGATTTCTAGTAGTGTGCTCTTTTTCATCATCTCCTACTTTTCCAGCGACGGCTCCTCCAAAAAGTCTTCCACTACATCCATTTCTGTTCGTTCTCAAGTTAGCAACAAATTCTGTGAATGTATATATATTTGGCTGTCGAGCCCCCGATATGATTTTACTTTTGCGAGTCTCGTTGTCTACGTCCTGAAAAGAAAACTGTGTGTAATTCAGTTTTTCAGAGTTCCCAGATTCTGGTGTCTATATAATTTTTCTTTTCCAAGAAAAAGGATTCTTTAAATGATTGACCATATGCTTTTCTGTACACGTGTGGTGATTTTTTAAATTTTTTTAAAGAAAATTCTCGTACGAGGTTCCCATGTGGCGACCCCCCATAGATTTCTACTTGGTATCTCTAGGCAATTAGGAGAGAGGTAATGGAAGGTCGCGCCAATTATCATGTCGTTATTCTCTCCTCCGTCAGGCAAGATTACTTAAATGGGGTATGTCTATTCAATCTATTTGACTTGAAATGATGATTATAGGCTTAGGGTGAATTTGTAGATGAACGAATATGATCGGATCTCGTGGAAGAAGGAAAAAAAGAACAAACACATCATTATATGTATATATATACAGCTTTCTCGCTTTTTTAAAATTTCTATTTTCACAATGTATAAAAATGAAAACATAAAAACGAGAGAAAGAAAAATGTTCCAGCCAGTTGGCCATTGTTCAATTTGGAGGTTAGTTCATCTCCTCCACCCCATTTCCTCTTTTTCTTATTTCAAATCTGTTTTTTTTGTTTTGTTTTTTTCCATATATGTATCGACCCTTAGATGCCCGAATGAGTTGGTCTCACAAAATACAAAATATGTTTATAGATCAGTCCAAAGGAAGTAAATCCTATATCACTTTTTTCTCCCCTTATTTATTTTATGCATTTATTTGTAATTTTCTTTTTATTTTGTCCGCTTTCTTCTTGTATATATACAGTGATGATCATATTTATTGGCACGGTAAAATAAAAGTTAAATTTTGTCTAATAAATTCTAAAAAAGGGATTAAATTAAAGAAAATAACAAAGTATATTATGTATTTTTAACTGGCCTTTCCGATGCAGCAATCGGATTTTAGAAAAAATAAATAACAAAGGAACAACAAACATAATTGCAAAAAACCCTTGTTCAAAATTATTGGCACGATTTATTTAATAATCAATTGTATAGCCTTTGGCGTTGATTACCTTCCTCAGTCGCTTTTCATAGTTTACAACCAAGTTGTTGCACTCTTCAATAGTAATTTTAGCCCACTCTTCCTGACAATAATCCTCCAATTGAATAAGATTCTTAGGCTTCCTTTGCATTACCCTCAATTTTAATGTTCTCCATAAATTTTCAATTGGATTAAGGTCTGGGCTTTGTGATGGCCACTCCAAAACATTAATATGATTGTCCTCAAGCCATTTCTTAGTCAGTTTAGCCGAATGCTTTGGGTCATTATCTTGCATGAACCACCAACGACGACCAAATGAGAGCTCTTTAGCAGAGTCTTTCAGGTTTTCATCCAATATTTTAACATAATCTTCCTTTTTTATGCTACCTGTGACTTTAACAAGTCGCCCTGGTCCAGAGGCAGCAAAGGATCCCCAAAACATCAAACTGCCTCCACCGTGCTTCACTGTGGGTATGGTGTTCTTAGGCAGGAAAGCTTCGCCAGATTTTCTGTAAATATAAGACACTTTATTATGGCCAAATAACTCTATTTTCGTTTCGTCAGTCCATAGAACACGTTTCCAGAATGCAACATCTTTATCAATATGACGTTTTGCAAAGGCTAGCCTTGCTTTCAGGTGCATAGGCTTCAATAAGGGAGTCTTTCTCGGACGACATGCTTTTAAACCAGCTCTCTTCAAAACTCTACCAACTGTATGTCGAGATACATTCACCCCAGAGGTGCTCTGTTCATCAACAATCTCCCCAACAGAGATCCTTGGGTTTTGTTTTACTTGTCGAACAATTTTCCGTTCATCTCTTGGGGAAAGAATCCTTTTTCTCCCTCTACCCTCTAAACTCATAACGTGGCCTTGCGATTTGAACTTGTTTATTATGGCTCTAACAGTGGATTTGGGAAGGTTTAGCTTCTTTGAAATCTTATCATAGCCCTCCCCATTGGTATGGCATGCTACAACAAGCTTCCTGACGTCTTCGCTGTGTTCCTTAGTTTTAACCATGGCGATTGAAAATTATAATTTAGTCACTTATAATAGTTTAAATAAATCGCTATCTAAAAATTATCTGAAAAAAATTATTCACTGAATTAGCGTTAAACAAGCATAATATGGCTATAAAAAAGTTCAGAAAGCACGTAAACCGGAAATTGATTGATATTATACTGATACTAAAAGAAAAACAAAGCCGTGCCAATAATTTTGAACAAGGGTTTTTTGCAATTATGTTTGTTGTTCCTTTGTTATTTATTTTTTCTAAAATCCGATTGCTGCACCGGAAAGGCCAGTTAAAAATACATAATATACTTTGTTATTTTCTTTAATTTAATCCCTTTTTTAGAATTTATTAGACAAAATTTAACTTTTATTTTACCGTGCCAATAAATATGATCATCACTGTATATATATATATATATATATATATATATATATATATATATATATATATATATATATATATATATATATATATCAACGGAGTCGCACTGTATCCTATAGCTATATATATTTTTTTCCAATATATATATATATATATATATATATATATATATATATATATATATATATATATATATATATCTATCTATATATCTATAAAAACAGAGATGTGTGTGCCACAGACGATTTCTGATTGGTTAATCCAATAATCACATCTCCTAAAAAACAATGGTTTCTACGCTCTTACCTTTACCATAAAATATTATGGCTTTATTTATTGTCCATCTTGGAAGGGTTTAATTTTTTCCTAACTTGCGATTTACAAATTAAAAAAATACGAAACTACAATCTAACAATCGAACCTCCGACATCACGGCCGCCATTATGAAACTAAACTAAAAAAAAAAAAACGCGCGTTCACTCATGGTCTTTACATTTCGGGTTTGGGTACTTGTGCAGTTTTCCATTGACATTAAAAAATGGAAATATTAAAAAAAATATATATATATTGTACGTACTCGTCATGGGATAAAGTTTTCCTACAGAAAAAATCACGTAATTTCATCAAGTAGTTATTTTTTTATAGCGAAAAAAAAAAAATCAACGCTACAAGCGAGTCATCATTAATTAGACAGAAAGTTCAAGTAGGGGGATTTCCCCCTTTTTTTTATAGCGAGGCCAAATTTCGCGAATTTGGCCTTTTTTTAAAGCAGTTTGGCCTTCAAAATTTCTGTTTGGCCCTTTTCTTCACCGATGAAATAAAAAAAGCAAATAAAAACAACGCAATAAAACTTTTAAAAATACGGCACACTTTTGTTGTTCTTGTTTGTTTTTTTTGGTAATTTTCCTTATTTTTTTATTTATTCAAGATAATACTATTAAATGGACACTATTATGCCAAATTAGCCCCCCCCCAAAAAAAAATGCACAAAAATTCGAGATTTAAGGTTTTGACGAGATAATTTAGCGAATTGTCCGGACTATTTCGAGAGAACCATCCATTAGTTTTTCCTGAAATTTTGCCACAAATTGTATTTCAATACATAGATGTGCATAGTAACAACATTTTTTTTCCGAAAATTCCCGTTGCGTCTCCAGATTTCATCCAAACAGAACTTTTGAAGGCCAAACTGCTTTTAAAAAAGGCCAAATTCGCGAAATTTGGCCTCGCTATCATAAAAAAAATGGGAAATCCCCCAACTAGAACTTTCTGTTTGGTTAAGAATCAAGGTGGCTGATTTCTATATTACTCGCTTATAAGACTATCAATACACACAAAAAAATATAGATTTATTTTTGAGTAAAGTTCCCCCGGGTTTTCCTTTCACTTGAGTAAATAATGGTCTTTTGTTATATATATATGGCGTACTATTATCCTTATATATATGATGTTTATGTTTATATATATATATAAGTGATAGTGTCTGTGTGTGTCTGTGTGTCTGTGTGCATTTCCCTACGCTAAAACTCTGTCAATTTTAAGCCTAGAGATTCGAAATTTGATATACAGGGTACTGAGATTTGGGAAAATCGATGTGATAGGTTTTCAACAGAAATTTGGCAATTAAGTGGTCAATATTCAACGATTTGACCTTTGAGAACTCTACAAAACTCCTCCTACAATTTTGGGTCTAAACACGTGATATTTTAGATATAGATTTCTTGGACATGGATCTAACTTATTAACTTTACTTGATCCCTAAACAATAAATGTTAAGAGGTCATAATAGGGGTCATAGTTTAAAAAAATTGACCGTTTTTTTTCTCAGCATTAACCTCAAAACACCTGGGCAACGCCGGGCACCGATTGCTAGTATATATATATATATTGACGTCCGTCATCTTTGGAAATGTTTCCGTAATTGCCTTCCAAAGTTTTCCGATTTTTGGTCGTTGAATTTCGGCGTCAATATTTAAAAAAAAAAATTCCGCCCATCTTATTGGTCCATTTGAATCACATGATTTTTCTTTCCGAATCGGGTGATCCTTTCGCTTCCTTTTATGTGGTCATCAGCATCATCATCATCCAATTAAGTTCATCTGATTTTTTTTTATATGTACATATATGCAATTATCGTTACATTTGCATATATACAGTGGCGCTCAAAGGAAAGTCCGCACTTTTGATTTTTCAAAAACTGTAAATTTAAGCTAAATTGAATGTTACTGATTTGACTTTTATTCCCCTATAATTTTACCTGTTCATACTTGAATTTTACTTGAAATATCCTAGTGTTCACGCCAATTTTAAAAAAAATAACTTCAAACCGAGAAAGCTAAAGGAAACTCCGCACAATGGAAATTTTTTTATTTAAATGTAACTTTAAGACATTAATGCAACACAAATACAACAGGAACACGATGAACATGTTAATATTTAGTAGCATAACCCTTCTGCAATTTGACAGTCTGCAATCTTTTGTGAATTCCTTGAATTTGTCTGCGGTAATACTCCGGCGAAATGGCATCCCACTACTCTTCAATTTTTGTCCAAAGTTCTTCTAGATTTGCAATTTTGTCATTGCGTAGCTGTTGCTTGATGTCATGCCATACATTTTCGATAGGATTGACGTTTGGAAATTGTGCAGGAAAACATCGAAT
Organism: Euprymna scolopes; assembly: GCF_053919585.1. NCBI lineage: Eukaryota > Metazoa > Mollusca > Cephalopoda > Sepiida > Sepiolidae > Euprymna > Euprymna scolopes. The sequence goes on along the minus strand of NC_136507.1, from coordinate 55,550,012 downwards.
ATCATGCTCTTCAAGGAAGCTCTTGACATTGCCAGCTGTGTTAATGGGAGCATTATCCTGCATGAAGATGGGATTACCATCTAAGTTCCGGTCGAAGTACGATAGAAAATGTTCAGTCAACATATTAATGTACTTGGTCAAATTAATTCAAGCTTGCAAGCGAACTATAGGTTTTAGATCGTTGGCATTAATAACGCCCCACATCAAAACTGAGCCTTAACGACATTGCAGCGTTGAAACTCTGCACCTATGATAAATTCTTTGTTCTTCCATTGAACGGACGTACTGCCTACCATTACTGCCTAGCACATTGAGCTTCCTTTCGTCGCCAAAAATCACTTTTGACCAAAATGAAGAGTCATGATTGCCATTGCATGTGACGAAGTCCAGACGGCGTTTTCTGTTCTTTACAGAAATCATTGGCTTGCGTCTTGCAAAACAGCGTCGCAAATTACATTCCTTCAATAACTGTGGAAAGAAAGTACTTTTTAAAAAAGATTACACTGTTGTTGGATTTGTGGAGCCGTTTTAAATCTGTTTTTGAGGCTTCGGATATTGATAGCATTGTCTTCCCTGTAAGAAGTTACTCTAGTACGATAATATTTAGGGGCATCTCGAACACTGTCGGTGTTTTGGTGTTTTTGTACAGTCATTCGCACTGTTTTCTCATCACATTTACATCTGTGACCGATTTCTCCATTGGATAAACCAGGAAGGTGGAGATTAATGAGCTCCTGGCGATCACTAAGAGAAAGTCGAGACATATGGATTACATGTTACGTAAAATCTGGAACAACAACAACAATTACGATTAGAGATGCTTTGTTGCCTAAAAGGTGGGTACTTTAAGCTGGTTTTAAGCCCATTTGTTGCTGCGGAGTTTCTTTTTGCCTTTTCGATTCGAAATTATGTTTTTAAATTGACGTGAACACTAGAATATTTCAATTAAAATTCAAATATGAACAGGTAAAATTATAGAGGAATAAAAGGCAAATTAAAGGAGGTATAGGTTGTTTAAACAGTTACATTCAATTTAGCTTAAATTTGCGGTTTTTGAAAAAATGACAAGTGTGGACTTTCTTTTGGGCGCCACTGCATATGAGAGTGTGTATGCCTTCTGCTTTTAAAGCGGTGAATTATCATATATATATATATATATATATATATATATATATATATATATATATATATATACATATATATATATATATACACACACACAGGTTCAGCCACTCTTATGAGTAATAGACGACGAAAGACGTGTCAGCGGATAATTATATTTTAACAATACATATGCCGCTTCCCAATTGAGGGTACCAAATTGGTCAAAGTTAAAATTATTTCCAACTCGCATTTAGGTAAAATACACTTTCGTATAAATAGTTGAATTCATTCAAAAAGTATTGCAAAAAAACATTATATATATATATATATATATATATATATATATATATATATATATATATATATATATATATATAATTAACCGCTTCAAAAGGAATACACTCATTTTTTGTTCATTTCGAAATGTTAGGTTTTATTTGCAACACTTCTGTACAATTATTTCAGCTCATAGCTGGTATATATGTGTACAATAGTTGATTAATTATCATTACACCAAATGGGCACTCCATCAGCACGAAAAGCATATAAAAATCAATTTTCAAAGTGCTCTATAGTCTATGGACTAGACTCTCTTATCAGCAATCTGATATTGATAAGCAAGGCCTGTCTATAGGCTGTAGAGAACTTAGAAAAAAGCACACAAAACCAATTTTATATCGGAATCTAATCGGCAGATGCCCACAAAGATCACTCTGATTAACATTGTCCAGCTATAATTCCTGGCAATATTCACATTTTACGGGAATGCTTTGAAGAATCTCCCAGAAAAATCAACGCACCATCTTTAAAAAAAAAATAGCATTAGAATAAAATCAGTTTTGATGATCTTCTATGATAACCTTAACCTCGTTTCTAACAAAATTCAGATCTAGCAGGGACAAATTGATCACTAGAGCTATGACAAAAGCATATTATTTTCATTGTTTTAACTCTCGAGTATATATCCGACAAAGACACAATTAACCAAAAAAAAAAAAAAGAAAAAATTAAAATTTAATATATTTACACATTTGAACGTAACGACTTTTATTCGATAAATAGATAGGCACACGTGCACAAGTTATCCGGAAATAGAAATCTTCTTCCGCTCTAGAAAGACACGGCAATATGCCAGTCGGCCAAAAAAAAAAAAAACGGATGCCAAACCATTATGTCAAACAGACGTTAAGTATTTTAAAATTCATCCTAACAAATGTTTTTCATGTTACCTTGTTTAAACTTGTTTTTCTTGTTTTATTTATGTATATGTATTTATTTGTCTCTACTTTTCCTGTCTTGACAAACTTTTAAGATGAGATTCACTGCTAAATTGAAGTAAGCTTGCGATAGAAAACAAATGTCGGGAATTATTTTCTCTATTGCAGTAGATGAAGTTAGGACTTTATTTAAGTAATATACTTAATATATACTATTACTATAAGCTTGCTTATATTAAAAATTCTTGCTTCCTGGCTAGCCAATCAAACCACCTAATATAGTTAGTCTTACTTTTAATTATATTCGAAATATTATACACAGTGACATTAGCAAAGAAAAAGTCACCTATGAGAACGAACCTCCCAAATTAAAACCTTGAATAATTACACTGGTCAACAAAAAGAAACTTTTTAAAAGGTGTCTGATATTTTTTAACCGATTTACTATATTTTTGCCATGCTACATCTAGAAATAACATCCATTTTGCTCTCGGAGATCAAATTTTTTTGTAAATTTGAATTTAAAATTATGCGACTTATATTTTTTTAAACAATGTTTTCAAGATTTACTAATGATGCTTCAATGGCAAAATGTCAGTTTTTATTATAAAATTGCTGTACAGAATCATGTACACTTCATGTACAGTACATGTAACTAAAAGTGAAAACTTAATGTTTGCATTATTACGGTCTAAATTTTCGTTTTTTTGATTGTCGCGAATGTTTTGGTGTTTGCACATCTCTTTTTAAATTCCAACAGTAGTCCGCCATCATCACCATGTCCCACCTTCCCTGGTAGCGTGATTCCATTTCTCTCAAGTCCTGGTGAAAGCGCTCTCCATGCTCATCGCTTAAAGAGCCAAGATTTTCGGGAAAGCGGTCCATGTGCGAGTACAGGTAGTGCATTTTTATGCTCATATTGCAGCCAAGGTTCCTAAAGGCCACTAACATGTTTGCTACTAGATCTTTATAGTTCTCTGCTTTTGTGTTGCCTAGGAAATTCATCACGATCTGAACAAAGCAATTCCACGCTTGTTGCTCAACAGGATTCATAGTCTCCTCAAACGCGGGAGAGTTTTTGATCAGCTGCCTAATTTGAGGACCATCAAAAATACCAGCTTTTAATTTTTCAGTTGACAAATTGGGGAAGGTTTTACACAGAAACTGAAAACACCGTCCATCTTTATCCATGGCTTTTGTGAATTGCTTCATCAAACCGAGCTTTATGTGCAGTGGAGGAAATAAAATACGTCCCCTGTCAACTAGAGGCTTGTTTATCAGATTTTTTGCTCTACAAATTGCAAGCTCTTCACGTACTGGCCATTCTTTTTTCACGTAATGTTGAGTACGATCCCTACTATCCCAGAGGCATAAAAAGCATGGGTATTTGGTAAATCCAGACTGTTGACCAAGCAAGAAGTTGACCATTTTTAAGTCAATGCAAATCAGCCATTTATGTTGGTCATAAGAAATTTCTTCATGCTATTCTTTTAATGTTGTCGAATGTGCCAATGGCACAGGTGCAAATTGATTTCCATTGTGTAACAACACACATTTCAAAGACCTTTTGATGCTGTCGATAAAAAGTCGCCAGTCCTCTGATTTGTATTCAGGTACGCCGAGATGTTTCAGTAGCTCTACTATGTCATTGCAATAGACTAATTCTTTTTCTTGAGCAAGATATCTTAAAAATTCCTGGTGCCTGCTACGGAAGAAACTTACCTTAACTTTACCATTTAGCATGTTCTTGTCGTTTAAACGAGATGCAAGAAGTTCGGCAGAGTCTTTTGGCAAATTTAAATCGCGAACAAGATCGTTTAGTTCGTTTTGGGAAAACAATTTTGGCTGCTCATCATTGTCATCGGGAAAGGATGCATCATGATGATCATCGGTAGTGGTAATGCTTTGAGTTTCATCCTGGCTACTGCTGCTTTCTTCAATACTTGTATCTTCAAATACATGTACGGGAATTTCTTCACTATGAGGAGTAGGGCGCATAGCTGACGGCAGATTGGGATACTCCAGTGTTGTGCGATTTTTTCTGTTAATCTCCATGACATTAATAGCACAAAAGTAGCAATCGGTTACATGATTTGAAGGCTCTCGCCAATCATGGGGATGCCAAAGTTCATGGACTTTCGCGTGCCTTTGCTCCATTGACGGAGATGCTCTGTGCATCTTTTGCAAACCATGTGAGGTGCCCAACTTTTGTCTTGATCGCCGAGCTTCATGCCAAAATATGCATAGTAAACGCGCTTGATAAAGGTGGTGACAGTATTGCGATTTGGTGCAAGTGTGTATTCACCACAAACATAGCAAAGAACACCTGGCTTATTTACACACATTCTTCGAGTCACCATTGTATACCTGAAAAAATTTAAAATTAAATTTGTGTAAGTTGTCTCCATAAAATTTAAAGTCTGTATCAAATAAATTCGGCACAATTATATCTATGTCCTGCGAACAGTTTTAATCGCACAGTAATGAAATAATTTTACTCTGAAACACACAGAACCAATACGTAAGACTTACCTTCTCGTCTGCTTTCATATATTGGTGTGTTTTAATAACAAGTTTTACCATTTAATTCCCGTATGGACCAAATAAAGTCTTATCTTATATTTAAATATCGCATAATAATCGCAAAACTTAGACTCCCTAATTAAAATTTAATCAAAAATTGTTTATTCAAATGCTTTCTTCTTTGTATTGCTAGTGCAAAAAAATTTAAATTTGTTCAGGTAATAGAACTTTAAACGGTAAATGGTTAATACTTCTGTTGTACCTTTCTCGGGTATTTAAAAGTTAAAAATTAGAAAATTAACGATAGCTTAAAATGTCAACCTGACCAAGCAAAAAGAGTGTTATTTTTGGATTCAGCACATCAAAATTGTCCAAAATCAGCTTACAAAACTCAGACACCAAATTTGCTGTTGACCAGTGTTATCTAATTTAATATAAAGCCGACTTCACAAATTGATAACAGTTCATTATTGGATTTTAATAATAAGATGAAGCTCGAATGATTCAAACTCGAGATAGATAACGCCAAAAACATCCACCCATTAATATGGGATGGAGATTATCATCAAACGCGTCCTGAATTGATAATTGAGCACCGGACTTTACTAAGTAGATATTAATAAGTCCCTTGTACCCATTCCCCCTCCCCCGTTTATTTATTTATTTTTTTAATGGAGAGTAGATAATACAGTGGATGCGTTGTCGGCAGCTCCAGTAACTCTCACTTCTCCTTTTTTGTCCCTCAGTCCTCATTCACATGAGTGATTTTTCTGACAAAGGGTGAAGAAAAAGCTGCTTTAAAGGTCGGTTGTACTTGGTGAACAGTAGGCTGAGATGTCGGAAATTTTTCTGTCTCAATGTCTATCCTTATGGCCATGTCACTAGTAAGAGTGCTGGAGGTAAACGTTTCGTCTGGGCTGACGTTATCCGCCTGATAGTCAGGGACCCGAACCTCGGATTAACCACTAAGGAGGCTTTCCTATCAGTAGGCGCAAAGTACTAAGACTGCTGTATTACCATTTGGTGAATGGATTCTGGACCATGCAGTGGTCTCCAGTTGGGCCACTCGATGCCATACTAGTGGGTAATTGTTACGGCTTTACCTTTTCATGTGCTACAAAAAAAAACTTCCTGTCTTTTTCTCTCTTACTTTCCCCTCTATCCTGCTCTAACCAAGTATGCCGATATGTTCCACAAATCCCAAAACCTCAACATGAAATATCTCAAAAAAAAAAAAACTCGAATAAATCTAGAACCCCATCTTCCAACGTAGACTCCTACTACTATGTCTCCTTCTCCAACATCAGGGGTCTACGTTCTAACCTTCCAGAGGTTGAAACCCAATTACAAGAGACGAAACCGGACATATTCTTTCTAAGCGAAACTAGAATAAGGCGGGCCACTTCCCTAGATGAGTTCATAATTAACGGATACTCTAACTTAACAGCTAAATCTGACCCCCAAGATCGCCATGGGCATAGAATATGTGCCTACATGAAAGATGGCTTCCCGTGTTGCAGGGATATCTCTAGAGAATATCCTAATTTACCCTATATGTGTTTCCGGTTTGCACTTGCTTACCCCACTGCATTTATATTTGCCCTCTATCGGCCCCATAACAGCGGAGTTACTATCTTTAAGAGTATATCTGAGAAAATAGACAAGATCCTGTCTGCACATCCCTCGGCTAACATCCACATCTGTGGTGACTTCAACGTCTATAACATGGAATGGCTGACCCACTCAAAGAAGACAGACGATGAGGGGAGGTTCTGTCATGATTTTGCCATTGCTTTTGACCTCACTCAGATTGTTCGCGAACCCACCCGTGTGCCCGATACTACCGGTCAATATGCAAGCCTCCTAGACCTTTTTCTCTTCACTTCCCCTGAGCTATGTTCATGTTCCGTTCATTCTCCTCTAGGATCCTCCAACCACTCCGTCGTATCAGTTAAGATAAAAATGAAATGTAATAAGTCCCCAGACGTACCCATCCACCGTACTGTATACCGATACTCTATGGCTGACTGGGATAGCTTCCGTACATTTATATCTGATTTACCTCTGCATTCCAGGTTTAAAAAGGAAGTGTCCTCTATAGTATCAGATCTGACCGAATGGTTAATTGTAGGCATAGACCGATTCATACCATCTTAAAATTCCAACAAAAACCTAACAGCCAGACATGGTTCTCCCCAGAATGTGCTGCTGCTATTGCGCACAGAAATCACTTTTTCCATAACTACCAACGTAGTAGATGCACTGAGACTAACGTTGCTTTCAGGAACACCAGCAACCACTGTAAAAGAGTAATAAAAAATGTAATAGAGCTATATGACAGTATGTTAAATCCAAAATAGCTGATCAGCGGCTTGGTTCCCACCAGTTTTGGCAAATAACAAATAGGATCCTGAAAAGAAGTGTGCGTTCTATCCCAACCATTATCAATGGACCAGGGGTCATCTCGTCAGCGTCAGACAAGGCCAAACTATTTGCAAAGAACTTTGCAGCTAATTCCACCCTATGCGACGAAGGCCATCAACTCCCCATATTTCCTCCTATAACACAGAACACGCTAGGTAACATACAAATATCAGTGCATGAGGTCGCCAAGCTAATCAAGAACCTTGATTCCAGTAAAGCAACTGGCCCTGATGGAATCCCAATTATAGTGCTAAAAAAGCTTCAACCAGAACTCGCTCCCATACTTACGAAACTGTTTAAGCGTTGCCTTAAGGAGAAGTGATTTCCGACTCCCTGGAAAATCTCATCAGTATGCCCTGTATCTAAGAATTCAGGTGATAAGTCATCTCCATCTCAGTACAGACCAATACGCCTCTAGTGTGTTATGAGTAAGTTGCTGGAATCCATATTAAATAGAGAAATAGTCAACCATATCAGCAGAAATAACCTTCTTAGTGACACACATTATGGTTTCCGTTCTGGTAGATCTACCGCAGATGTGCTAACGGTTATATCTCACAGGATTAGTGAATCTCCATATCCAAGGCCTTCTACAAAGGTATGGCATAAGGGACTACTTCACAAGACTTCCAGCTACGGTATAACTGGAAATGTTTTTTCAATCATTAAATCATTTCTCTCCGATAGGCTCATAAGAGTAGTGGTCGATGGATAAAAATCAGAGGCTTGCAGTATTAATGCTGGAGTCCCTGAAGTGTCAATCCTGGGCCCAACTCTCTTTCTGATCTACATTAATAATCTCCCTAAACACATACTTAAATCATTCGTTGACATCTATGCTGATGACACGACCATCTACGGCAACACATCAAAGGCTGTAATTGACAAAGTTCTCTCTGATTCTCTCTCCTCTGATCTCGAGCGCGTGGTTCAGTAGGTGAAGCCGTGGCTGGTTACCAGTAATGCATCTAAAACCAAACTCCTATCTTTACATCATCAACGCTCTGATCCCCATCTGGCATCAATTGAAATGGATGGCTCTCGTCTAGGAGAAGCCCCATGTTTTGACAAGCTTCTGGGTTTGTCCTTTACTCCTGATCTGAAATGGAACACGTACATCAAGTCTGTTGCCAAAGTAGCTGGAAAGATGGTGGGATCCTTCTACCGCTCCAAAAGATATCTCACTACTGATGCAATTCTCTATCTATATAAGAGCCAAGTACGTCCAAGGATGGAATACTGCTGCCATATCTGGGCAGGAGCTGCTAAAAACAGCCTATCCTGCCTTGACGGAGTACAAAATAGACTTCGTGGTTTAGTGGAAGGTGCCCTTTTCTCTTCCCTACAACCTCTCCCCCACAGAAGAGACGTTTCGAGCCTATCTTTTTTATCGTTATTTCCACGGCAGGTGCTCGTCTGAACTCCAATCTCTGGTCCCCCCCCCTCGCCAATCTTTCATGAAAAACACCCGTCTCGCTGAATCAACCGTCAAAAATTTCCCCCACTCTTTATCTGTGCCTAAATCAAAACGTAGATTCCATGAACAAAGCTTCTTTCTTAGAACTGCACGCCTGTGGAACTCTGTTCTGTCTGCCTGCTTCCCACCTGACTACAACCTTGATGTCTTCAAGTCCAACGTAAACAAATTCCTAATGAACCGCTCCCTTAAGTAAACACTTCATTAAATCTCCACACTAACGTACTGTACTTACAATAACCCTTATCCCTGAGTGGCTTCCGGGCCTTGATAAGTGGTGACCACCGTGTAAAAAAAAAAATCAACCGAGAAGCACAACACTCTACATAAAAACATATAAGATATCAATGGACAAGGAAAAGAATATGCTGTGTGTCACAGTAAAGCAGAACGAGAAACATTTTTTGAAGATATCAGTTATAGGATTGAATACGACCCTGGCTTGTTTGATTTGATTTTCTTTAGTGACGAGACTCACTGTCATTTGAGTGGATATATCAACAGAATATGCGCTTTTGGGCTCGGGGTGGGGATCGACGAATATACCCATCGTCCTATTATTTAACAGAAAATAAACAGTATGATGTTCAATCGGACAAAATTACATCATAAGACTACACTAATGCTAATTTGCATATTCTTTTAAACATTCATTTTAATTAATTCCCTATTAGTTTTTTCGGTTTTCTTATGGGATTATCATCTTTAGTTAATTATATTTATGCCCATATTCTACATGATTTATACTTGCGTAATATTTCCGTAAAAAGCTTATAGTAAACAAAAACCTCTTTCTATATATATATATATATATATATATATATATATATATATATATATATATATATATATATATATATATATATGTATACTAGCATGGGTTCCTGGCGTTGCCCGGGTATTTGGAAGTGTATGTTGAGCAAAAAACAAAACAAAAAAAAAGCGGTCAATTTTTTTAAGTTTGACCCCTATTATGACTTCTTAAAATTTATTGCTTTGGGCTAAAATCAAGTTATTACGTTAGATCCATGTCCAATGAACCTATATCTAAAATTTCAAGTGTTTAGATCCAAAACTGTCGGAGGAGTTTGGTAGAGTTCTCAAATGATAAATCGTTGAACTTTGACCCCTTAACAGCCAAATTTCTGGCTGTAGACTTAAAATTGACAATTATTGCGTAGGGAAATGTACACACACAGACACACAGACAGACAGATACACAGACAGATACACAGACACGTTCACTTTCATAGATATACTTGCATGGGTGGCCGGCATTGCCCGGGTATTTGGAGGTGTATATTGAGCCAAAAAAAAAAGAAAAGCGATCAATTTTTTAAAGTTGACCTCTATTATGACCCCTTAAAATTTATTGTTTTTAGCTCAAATCAATTTATTTAGTTAGATCCATGTCCAATGAACCTATATCTAAAATTTCAAGTGTTTAGACCCAAAATGGTCGGAGGAGTTTTGTAGAGTCCTCAAAGGTCAAATCGTTGAACTTTGACCCCTTAATCTCCAAAAACCGATCACATCGATTTTCCCAAATCTCAATACCCTGTATATCAAATTTCGAGTCTGTAGACTTAAAATTGGCAGCATTATTGCATAGGGAAATGTACACACACAGACACACAGATATACAGATACACAGACAGACAGACAGACAGACATACACTTTCACTTTTATAGATATATAGATTAAAGCATGCGCGCATATATATATTTGTTTAAAAGAATTGCCTACTAAACTCCTCTGACAGTTTTTTAGTATACAGGCATGAAACTTCACATATAGGGCATTCGAACCCATGCGAAACTTTATATTTGGGTTTTAGCCGGGAAAAAAACGCGGCAAAATTATGAAAGCAAAAGAAAAAATAGAATTTGCCAGGTAAAGATCGAACAACGGCATTACGAATATGTATGCCTAACGTAATAGCTATTGGATCATGCTTTTATTGTATTGCCTTGCAGCAAACATGTCTTCTAGCTCAGACATTAAGGTTAAAGGAAAAAGTAAATCGCTATCTAAGCATTTTGCTTTCGATGGTGGCGCACGAGTAATTAAAAAAAATTTGTTTTTACTTTTTAAATAATTACTATAAATTGGGTCCAATATAATATAATAATAAATACGAAATCTGTATTAATCAAAATATCATATTTAAAAGTATTTTACGACCGGGCAATGATATGATTAGTGAAATGGACTAAGATTGCTTGTTGACCTTGCATTTGAAGACTGTCCATATAATCTGTAACTGTCCTGTAATAATGTCTTCGATGGATGAGGAGTTTTTTGAACAAAGAAACTGTTCATGAAAATTCTGCCTAATGCCTGTTAGTATTACAACCCACAAAAGGAAAATTATTTGCAGTTGTTGTAGAAGGGGGGTTCTTGCTGTGAATGTCTTATAAGGAGAAACGAGACATTGGTGCTCAATCGAACACTGTCTATGGAAATCATGATTGAGTAGAGAAAGACTAACAAAGTGAGGGATGAAATGCAGAAAAGAGGTAAGGCAACTTCTCACTATAACAACATCTATATATCTATAAATGTGAAATTGTCTGTGTGTGTATCTGTGTGTGTACATTTCTCTACCAAACTACTCTGTCAATTTTCAGTCTACAGCCTTTTGGTCTATGATTGGGTAGGAATTCTAACTAGTTCGCAATTATACTTTAAGTGTCACTCGCACTGAGTATTGAACCTTCGACCTCCAAACGAGTATAACTTTCAGCTGAATTTTTATCAAGTACACCAAGTTATCTACTACACCAAGGATACTTGCAGACAATTCTGGATGGGAACAGAATGAAGAACCCAAATAATATGGCAAATATCTTATTAAGTCATTTGTAGTTTTCCTGAGTAGAAACTGAGCGAAAGAATAAAAAATATTTTCTGTCCTAATTCATTTTATCCTTTTAAAAGTATCTCGTTTAGTCAATAGAAAGTGTTTTGTTTTTGAATATTTGTATACGAAAGAATTTATATATTATTTTTATTCGGTACGTTTTTTTTTTGTCAGATGGAAAATTTAATCAAGTAGCGTTAGTATGGAATTGCATTATATTGCGATGAAAACGATTCTAAGAAATAGGCAGTACTATATTAATGTAAAACAAATATAATTATTAATGCAAAACAAATATAATTATTAATGTCAAACAAATATAATTATTAATGTGATAGCTAAAATAGAAATGAATTTTTAAAAATGTTTATTATTAATAAGGTGATTTTATGAATTTCTCATGAAAATGTATGTGTTTTACGAAATTTCCGTGGAAGAATAATATTTTTTTGAAAAAACTGAAAAGAAATCCATCCTGTTTGCGCAAATAACATGGCACGAAGATAAGAGAAGAACTCTCTATTCAAATACAAATGCCGTATTGTTATATGCAAATATAGTATTGTTATATGAAAATATCGAATTGTTATATGAAAATATCGAATTGTTATATGAAAATATCGTATTGTTATATGGAAATATAATATTGTTATATGAAAATATCGTATTGTTATATGGAAATATCATATTATTATATTAAAATATCGTATTGTTATATGGAAATATCATCTTGTTATATGAAAATATCGTATTGTTATGTTAAAATATTGTATTGTTGTATGAAAATATTGTATTGTTATATGGAAATATCGTATTGTTATATAAAAATATCGTATTGTTATATGGAAATATCATATTTTTATATGAAGATATCGTATTGTTATATGAAAATACCGTATTGTTATATGAAAATATAGTATTCTTATATGCAAATATAGCATTGTTATATGCAAATATCGTATTGTTATATGAAAATATCATGCTGTTATATGAAAATATTGTATTGTTATATAGAAATATTGTATTGTTATATGAAAATATTGTATTGTTATATGAAAATGTATTGTTATATGAAAATATTGTATTCTTATATGAAAATATTTTATTAATATATGCAAATATAGTATTGTTATATGAAAATATCGTATTGTTATATCAAAATATCGTATTCTTATATGAAAATATTTTATTAATATATGCAAATATAGTATTGTTATATGCAAATATAGTATTGTTATGTAAAAATATCGTGTTATTATATGAAAATATCGTATTGTTATATGAAAATATCGTATTGTTATATGAAAATATCCTATTGTTATATGAAAATATCGTATTGTTATATGAAAAGATTGTATTACTATATGCAAATATAGTATTGTTATATAAAAATATCGTATTGTTATATAAAAATATCGTATTGTTATATGAAAATATTGTATTACTATATACAAATATCGTATTATTGTATGAAAATATCGTATTGTTATATGAAAATATCGTATTGTTATATGAAAATATCGTATTGTTATATGAAAATATTATATTGTTATATGCAAATATCGTATTGTTATATGAAAATATTGTATTGTTATGTGAAAATATCGTATTGTTATATGAAAATATCGTATTGTTATATGCAAATAAAGTATTGTTATATACAAATATAGCATTGTTGTATGAAAATATTGTATTGTTATGTGAAAATATCATGCTGTTATATGAAAATATCGTATTGTTATATGAAAATATTGTATTGTTATATTAAAATATTATATTGGTATATGCAAATATCGTATTGTTATATGCAAATATAGTATGGGTATATGTCATGCTTAAGTTTCAAATATCATTTTCGTTGATCTGTCACACTGAAATTCGAAAACGTTTTCCTTCGTTTGCTACATTTTAGTTTAAAATAGCATTTCCTTTGTTCTCTTATGTTGTAAGATTTCGTATAATAATAGAATCATTGTATGCTACATTCTGAAAGAATGCCGACTTATAATTCTATTCCTAAAAATAACTTTTTGTTCATTTGTTTTTAAATTCCTATCTGCACATCTTTTCAAAAATTACCTCGCGTATCTGCCGTTCGTGTGGGGTGGTCTAGCCAATCTAGTTTGTGCTCCCTTTTAAGGTGAACTCTTGTCGACACAGAAAATGCATTCATCATTTGAACAACAATGGCGTCCATTATGCGCCTGTCATTCGAACAATGAACGTTTCGTAACCAATGACGTCATACCGTTGCTCAACGTCGGCAGTGTCTTGTCCTCGTCTGTAGCCGAGACTATACGAGAAACCTTAGCACCGTTAACAAAAAAAAAAAAAAAAAAAAAATAGCACAAATACATGAAAGAGAGAAACGATTCACATAGTCATTTATTTGAATCTAATAAATTAATTAGTTCAACTGAGTTTTTCATTGTTATGTATAAATATTCCTGGATGCGGAAGTATTTTCAATATTAGAAATAATTTAAAAAAAGATTTTAACGCGAGACTGTTTATTAAATTAGACAATAAACTTAATATTGAATGTGTTCGATGGCATTCGTATCATATGGATTCTTTGAACTACTGTCTTTATCTTGAGTGCTCTTTTCACATTTCAGTCAATGTAACCACGAGTCTTCTTCAGGTGTATCTTGTCGAACTCGGGAATCTTTCCGTCGAACTCGGGAGTCTTTCTGTCGAACTCCGGAATCTTTATGTCGAACTCTGTAATCTGCAAGAAATTTCGAACTAAACACTTTATTTAATCTGGGGGAGGTAGCATACTCTTGCTCCGTTGGAACAATACAATTGCGAAGTTTTTAGAACTTCTATCCAGTCCTAAATAACACGCAATTATATTTTTGATTCGCGCGCACTGAGTATTGGACCATTCAGTCTCCAGGAATGTAACTTTTACAACTAAATTTTATCAAATATTCTATTCGGTTGTGAAAATTACATTCCTGGGAATTGGAGGTTCAATCTTTCACTCAAAATACAATAGAGAACAATAGTCCGAAGAATCCAAATATTTTAGCAGATCTTTTCTTCTGAAAAAAAAAACACAGATTTATTGTAATCTAGAGATTTAACTCAGTGAAGTCATTTCTCTCAGATAGGCTCATAAGTGTAGTGGTTGATGGGCAGAAATCAGAGACCCACAGTATTAATGCTGGAGTCTCTCAAGGGTCCATACTGGGCCCAACTCTCTTCCTGGTCTACATCAATGATCTTCCAAAACATATACTAAAATCATTCGTTGACATCTATGCTGATGACACGACCATCTATGGCAACACATGAAAGGCTGTAAATGATGATGTTCTCTCTGATTCTTTCTCCGCTGATCTTGAGCGCGTGGTACAGTGGGGAAAGAGGTGGCTGGTTATCTTTAATGCATCTAAGACCAAGCTCCTATCTCTACATCATAAACCCTCTGATCCCCATCTGGCATCAATTGAAATGGATGGCTCACGTCTAAGGGAGGCCCCAGGCTTTGATAAGCTCCTGGGATTGACCTTTACACCTGATCTGAAATGGAAAACATACATCAAGTCTGTGGCCAAGGTCGCTGGGAAAATGGTGGGATCCTTCTACCGCTCCAGAAGATATCTCAGTACTGATGCAATTTTCCATCTATATAACAGCCAAGTACGTCCAAAGATGGAGTACTACTGACACATCTTTCAAAAAACACCCGACTAGCTGAAACCACCGTCAATAAGTTTCCCCACTCCCCATCTGTGTCTAAATCAAAGCGTAGATACCATGAACAAAGCTTCTTTCTTAGAACTGCACGCCTGTGTAACTCTGTTCCGCTTGCCTGTTTCCCTCCCGACTTCAACCTGGATGTCTTCAAGTCCAACACA
Organism: Euprymna scolopes; assembly: GCF_053919585.1. Taxonomy (NCBI): domain Eukaryota; kingdom Metazoa; phylum Mollusca; class Cephalopoda; order Sepiida; family Sepiolidae; genus Euprymna; species Euprymna scolopes. Next base: position 55,534,534 of record NC_136507.1, on the reverse strand, counting down.
AACAAATTCCTGATGAACCGCCCCCCTAAGTAATGACACCTCACAATTTCTCCAATACTATTGCTACACTATCCCTTTGATTACCGTACACATAATAACTCTTATCCCTGAGTGGCCATTGGGCCTTGGTAAATGGTGAACTCCATGTAAAAAAAAATAAAATAAATATAAAAAATGATGGTTATGTTGTTCATCAAATTCCGTCCATGTTTGTTTACAATAGCACGTCAGCTGATATTTAGGTTTGACAATGAATGCACTGGAAAAGTCACTTCTGATTAATGTTTAGTTTAGGTCTCTGATTTCTGGCCATCAACCACTACTCTTATAAGCCTATCTGAGAGAAATGACTTAATGATCGAGAAAACATTTCAAGTTATACCGTAGCTGGAAATCTTGTGTAGTAGGCCTTTATGCCAAACCTTATCGAAGGCCTTTGATATGTCGAGAGCAATTGCCCTAGAAATGAAGCCTTTGTTGAGAGCTTCGCTAATCCTATGAGATATAACTGTTAGCACATCTGCTGTAGATCTAGCAGAGCGGAAACCATATTGTGTGTCGCTAAGAACCTTCTTAGCGACACACAATTCTGCTGAGGTGGTTGACTACTTCTCTATTTATTGTGGATTCCAGCAACTTACTCATGACACACAGGGGACTTATTGGTCTGTTCTGAGAGGGAGATGACTTATCACCTGAATTCTTAAATACAGGGCATACTGATGAGGTTTTCCAGGGTGTTGGGAAGCACTTCTCCTTAAGGCAACGCTTAAACAGTTTAGTAAGTATGGGGGCAAGTTCTGGTTGTAATTTTTTTAACACTATAATTTTATTTTATTTTTGCGAATTAGTCTACCGGGCAAATTATTCCTCGTAATATATAATAAGCAAAGAGGATTGGTTCTATAATAAAACATACGCAATTTGCATAAAATAAAATATCATGTTTAAGCATATTGTACGACGGGGCGACACCATGCGGCCAGTTAATATATATATATATATATATATATATATATATATATATATATTAGGTAGTTGCATAAGTTCCCGCCATTTTATTTTAAAGAAAATCAATGACTTTTAGGAGGAAAAGTAAGTTCGTTTTTGTGTGAATCGCATCCACTGAAGGTGGCGTGAAATTGTCGCAAAATGATCTTTTCACCCAAGTCTAATGATGATCTTCCTTCATAGAACAATTTTTTATGAAACAGCGGGAACTGATGCAACAACCTGATAATATATATCAATGTATTAAATATTAGATATTGTATATAGTTGAGTATTAAACAGTTTTAGTTTTACTAAGTATCATTAACTGATATATATATATATATATATATATATATATATATATATATACTTATATGTAATATACTGAGTTCGTGTAATTCAGTAAATTTTCATATACCAATAGGTTTTAAGGCAAAAATGGTTGACTTAAGGATTAAGCTACAAAATTATCACATTTCATAATTGAGCATTAATATACTGTGTGTGCAAAATCAAGACTTCAAGACAAGGTGTTGATGGCAACAAAAAGTGTATTTCATTTTATGTTACAATAGTTTCAATGTCCAGCTTGACAATTTCAAGCATTATATCGTTTAAAAATTTAAAAAAAACAGCATTTCTTCAGACTTTATGAATAAACACACTTTAGGCAATGCAGCATTTTTTGAATAGAAAGAAAAAGGCGGTGGGGAATCCTTAACGGGAAAACCATGCGAGAAACATTTACCTTGGTTGTGGTTACGAAAATCCCATTTTAATATTAATGTATCGCCTAATTTTCGTATCCTTATTTAAGAACAGAGTTATGTGAAGTTTTTACGGGGAGCCCTCAACCATTTAAAAAAATAAAACTTTTTAAAAATATATCCCATTTGTTGGGTTCTTAAATTCCTTTATTTCCCAATGATTGATTTTTTGTAAAAATAATTTTTAAAAGTTTGGTATCTATATTTATATTATGGCCGTAACAACCTTGTAAAGATGTTACGGTTAGTTTTAGTTTCGTATTAGTGGCAAGTAATGTTTATATATTATCGTTCTATTGGTGCATGGATATAATACCATTTCCGGTTTAGAATTTGATTGAATATGAGAATAAAGTGAAATGGGTGTATTAAATATATATAAACCTTGTAGGACATTTCGGGTGAAGTGTTCTAATCTATTTACTGTCTGAAGATTCATAGATATTTTACTTGAAAAATGTTTTTATGTCGTTGCTTAGGATGATTTGAAGGGAGATAATCCAATTAAGTTGTTAAGTACTGCTAGTTAATTCTGTTTGAAGCTGGGTCGATTTTGTTTCTTATAATGGATATAGGATTGATATGTAGTTTGGTTGAAGCATTGTGTGGGATAGGTATGTAGTAGAGATTTAGAAGGCTATCACAATGCGAGGAATGAAATATAGTCGTTGTTGGTGAAAGGAGAAGAAAACAAGTGGCGATTTACAAATCAATAAGTACATAATACATGTATATATATCTATATACACACACACACACACACACACACACATATATATATATATATATATATATATATATATATATATATATATATATATATATATATACAGGGTGCCCACAAAGTCTGGCTACATAATCTATAGGATGCTTCCACAAAGTCTGGCTACATAATGTAGCCAGACTTTGTGGACACCCTGTATATATATACATTAATCGTAACTTCATGAAAATGCTCAATATTGGAGAGCGAACATCAATATATGAGGGGGGGGGTTTAAAATTATGACAATTATAATTTACGATATATTTCAAGGAATACAATATTAAGTGAATTATTTCCTTATTCCGTGGACTATTTGGCTTTTTTCTTCAGAAGAAGCAGTTAGCAAATTAATTTTAAATATAGACTTGCAGCAAAGATCAAAAGAAAATGATATATAAAAGACTATATAGAAATATGTACGGATGCAGAAACAGATATCCAAAATGATATCCAAGTATGAAAATGTATACAGACAATAAAAGTATCCAATCAATGAAGCTGGTCGAAAATAAAATCATTGCTGGCATGTATATCCGTAGACATGTAGTAAAAATATTTACATGGTATAGATCTATAATGTATATCCGTAGACATGTAGTAAAAATATTTACATGGTATGGATCTATAATGTATATCCGTAGACATGTAGTAAAAATATTTACATGGTATGGATCTATAATGTATATCCGTAGACATGTAGTAAAATATTTACATGGTATGGATCTATAATGTATATCCGTAGACATGTAGTAAAAATATTTACATGGTATGGATCTATAATGTATATCCGTAGACATGTAGTAAAAATATTTACATGGTATAGATCTATAATGTATATCCGTAGACATGTAGTAAAAATATTTACATGGTATAGATCTATAATGTATATCCGTAGACATGTAGTAAAAATATTTACATGGTATAGATCTATAATGTATATCCGTAGACATGTAGTAAAAATATTTACCTTGTATAGATCTATAATGTATATCCGTAGACATGTAGTAAAAATATTTACATGGTATAGATCTATAATGTATATCCGTAGACATGTAGTAAAAATATTTACATGGTATAGATCTATAATGTATATCCGTAGACATGTAGTAAAAATATTTACATGGTATGGATCTATAATGTATATCCGTAGACATGTAGTAAAAATATTTACATGGTATGGATCTATAATGTATATCCGTAGACATGTAGTAAAAATATTTACATGGTATGGATCTATAATGTATATCCGTAGACATGTAGTAAAAATATTTACATGGTATGGATCTATAATGTATATCCGTAGACATCTAGTAAAAATATTTACATGGTATAGATCTATAATGTATATCCGTAGACATGTAGTAAAAATATTTACATGGTATAGATCTATAATGTATATCCGTAGACATGTAGTAAAAATATTTACATGGTATGGATCTATAATGTATATCCGTAGACATGTAGTAAAAATATTTACATGGTATAGATCTATAATGTATATCCGTAGAATGTAGTAAAAATATTTGCATGGTATGGATCTATAATGTATATCCGTAGACATGTAGTAATAATATTTGCATGGTATGGATCTATAATGTATATCCGTAGACATGTAGTAAAAATATTTACATGGTATAGATCTATAATGTATATCCGTAGACATGTAGTAAAAATATTTACATGGTATAGATCTATAATGTATATCCGTAGACATGTAGTAAAAATATTTTCATGGTATAGATCTATAATGTATATCCGTAGACATGTAGTAAAAATATTTGCATGGTATAGATCTATAATGTATATCCGTAGACATGTAGTAATAATATTTTCATGGTATAGATCTATAATGTATATCCGTAGACATGTAGTAAAAATATTTACATGGTATAGATCTATGATTATTTGGGGGATTAATTTGAAAGTTCTGATAGAAAAACTGCGAAATTAAATAAGTTGAACATTCGTTGACTTTAGACAATTAATGTAGATTTATTAATTTTGAATATTTTTTTATGTTTTTTTAAAATTTTTATCAATTCATCTTTATTTTGTTTATCTAAGTTACTTCCATTCCAAATAAATTTATCTTGATTTTTCCTGAAGCCCTTCTCCAGCTCTACTACACCTCGCAATATAAACGCCAAACCAAACTTTTTCACATTTTTCAAATTTTAAACTAGATATTATGTTGAAGGTAAAAACCGCTTCCATTGTCTTCTCTGATAAAGTTATACATATGATATAAATATCTTCAAAAAAGCATATTTTACCTTTTATTTATACCAGTTCTTTGATTTTTTTAAAGCTCGATGTAACTGCAGAGCATATACAAATAAATGACAAAAGTCTATCTTCCAAATTTCAAGATGTTGACCATCTTACCGTTTATTTCTTTAAGTAGATTGATATTATATATATGTGTGTTTGTGTGTGTGTGTGTGTCTCTCTCTATGTGTGTGTGTGTGTGTGTGTGTGTGTGTATGTGGAAACAGTCGATGGTGAGTACCGAATGTAATAATTGTTTTAGATTTTCTCAGTTATTCTTGACATTTTGATATGCATCTGAGTTTTGATGAAACATTCGACTCTGAGTTTTCTGAGAATTAAATCTGACATATTTCTCCCTATTTCGCCATTTTATTTTTCTGTCGTATTGAGCATTTCCGAAGGGTGTTATGCATGGAATTTTGACTTGATATTGTACGGTTCAATTTGACAACAAATTCTGATGAAAGTATTTTCATCAAGTTACTTGAATTTGTTCAAGTATGCTTTGAATTTTTTTACGGAAACGAGTATAATTGCTTTTGCTCCGATATGACTATTTAATCCCAGTCTGATCCGACTCTTGTCTGTTATTTTATTGTTGTATTGCTCTATTATCAATTTTGAAATAACTGTTCATAGTTTTGCACGTTGAGATTTATTATGCTTCGCACATTGAATTGCAAATCGATTTAAACGATGAGACTCGATCTAAACTATATAAAAAATTGATATTTTATATTATCACACACACATACACACAAACGCGCGCACTTAAACATACACACAAACGCGTGCACACGCACATGTGTGTGTGTGTGTGTGTGTGTGTGTGTGTGTGTGTGTGTGTGTGTGTGTGTGTGTGTGTGTGTGTGCGTGCGTAAATAACTGATGATCCCTACAATTATATTTAGACTAGTGTAGATTCTTAGGAGCAAAATTATTGATTATCTTCTAAATTCTCGATTCCGATACAGTTACCGATTCCCATTCCGATTTTTAAAAATTACTACATATATCTAAATTTCTAAATTGATTTTTCATTTCAGAAGTATTGTGAAATACCCATGTAATATCTGTATATATTTTTGCAAACGTAAAACAAACATTAGGGGACGGAGCGTATATTTGATGAGATGATATTTCTAAATATTTTATCGAATATTTTCCTTGTAATTGATCGAAATTAAAATTACACTTTTAGAATTTATCGAATCAAAGAACCGACGCCAAGTGAGTTCTTACACAGAAACGTGAAAATCTTTTAATTCGGGAATTAATTTATACCAAATTGAAACCGAGGCAGATCCTTTAAAAATGGATATTTTTTTCACACTTTTAAGCCACACCTTTTAAAATTTGTCAATGTCCCCTGGGGACCAGACAAAGGTCTCCAAGACAAAAGTCCACCTGAAAAGATGTAATAACAAAATAATCCAAAGCTTAAAATAAATGAATGAAAAATACAAAATCGTTTTTTTTTATATATATTTTACCTATAATTAATGATGTTTGGCAACATTTTTTCTTTTTACAAAATTGTTTTATTTGATTCTTAAATATTTTTCGAAGTTGGTAAATCAACTGCATTCTTCAAATGCTTACGTAGCAAACTCATGCAACATTTCCTTTTGTATGTTTATAAATTTTTATAGTATTTAGCTGCTATTATGATCTATAGATTGTAGTTTTATTTATTTTAGTTGAAAGCAACAAATATATATCACTAATATCAACACTGGGAAATTAAGTTTCAAAAATATTGTTCTTGGAAGCGAAAATTAAGCTCTAATTTTATTTCGATACGATGCTGATTCCGATATTTCTAAAAGTTTTGATTCCGATTCATCGTCCCGATACTAATATATACTAGTCTACCCATTGCCCCTTAAAGGGTAAGATGAAAAATGTTCAAAATAAAAAGTGATTTTGAGATTATATTGTCTTTTATTGCCGTGAGAAAACAACTTTTAAGTGATGAGTTAAAAAAATAAGACTCCGGTAGCCTCCAGAGCACTACTGCAAACACTAATTAAAATTAAGGAGGTCCTACTAAAAGCACTACTAAAACCAAGTTTCTAGCCCCCAGCTCCTTGAAGATAAAATATTTTTAAGTAGGTCCTGACAAAAATAAATTGTCAGAATCTACAGGAGCGCTACTAAAAGCAATACATATGGTTATAAATATGATTATAGTTATATATTGTATATTTATATTGAACTCATTTTTTTTAACTTCATGGGGTTAAATTACATTTATTTGTAAAGAAAACACATTAAAATAAACTAAAAAATAGTGTTAGCCTTGTAGTTGCTTTGAAAAGCAGCGTTGGATTTTGATATAGAACTAAAGGCAGGGGGGCATGAGATAGGTTTTTTTTACACAGTGATCACCACTTATCAAGGCCCGGAAGCCACTCAGGGATAAGGGTTAAAAGGTAAACAAACGACGTTTTTTAACCGGAAGTCAGAAACCGGATGAACGGTTTAAACGCCCAAGCAAGCTGCTTTGATTTTTATATACATACATACATAATTATATATATATATATATGTGTGTGTGTGTGTGTGTGTGCATGTATATGCGTATATGTATATGTGTATATGTATATATGTATATATGTATATATATATATGTATGTATATGTATATACATATATATGTATATATATATGTACATGTATATATATGTATATAGATGTATATGTATATGTATATATATGTATATGTATATATATGTATATATACTATATATATGTATGTATATATATATATATATATATATATATATATATATAACAGTAGAGTTGCATTCCAAGATCCAAATATCTATTTTTCATGCAAAACAGCTCCTCCAGTATGTAAAAACTTCGGTACATTTTTTACAGATCCGTTTTTTTTTTTGTTGTGCAGAAACAAATGGTGATTATTATGTCAATACCGTCTTTTTCGTGCATATACTCTTCAGAAATATTAGAGATTCTTTGCTTAGATGAAATAATGCACGAAAATATAATACTGCAAGAAGAAAGGAATGTTCCTAGAAAACTTTACACCGTATGTTGTGCATACCATGGTGGTTCATAAAAGCGCCTTGTTTGTTTATTTTTGTTTATGTTAAAATTGGAGTTACCATTCTTTTTCCATATTTTCAGGTAGTGTAGACTGCATAATTAGGAGGTCGTTTTCACACCAATATGGATCGAATTAAGCACTATACTATATTGCAGATGATGAAAATCAATGAGGCGTACTTTTCGACAAAAATCAGTTCTTTGGATACAGCAGGAATGCAGGAAAGATGTTGGCAGGAACAATGTATATTATAGAAAGAAAATTCAACATTTTGTGGCCAAATTTTAGGAGATAGGAAATGTCACAAATGTCCACAATGGCCACAGTGATCGGAACCGTTCGGCCATAATTCCTACGCCTTCTTTCACCGAAACGGAGCATTTCTAGAATATTAGTTTTGATGATGTTCCATGATAACCTCAACCTCAAACATTTCAAATCATGCAGAGGCAAACCAGTCGCAATAAATCAGAACGATTTTTTTACAGAAATGAGTGTAATTGTTTTTGCTCCCATATGAATATTAATTCCCAGTCTGATATGACTCTTGTGTGTAATTTTATTGTTCTACTGCTCTTATTATCAATTTTAAAATAATTGTTTATAGTTTTGCACGTTGAGATTTATTAGGCTTTGCACATTGATTCCCATGGGAATTGATTTGAACTATATAAAAAAAATTATATTTTTTAATGTCACGTACACACAAACGCGCGAGAGCATACACGCATACACACAAACGCGCGAACGCACACATACAACTACACACAAACGCGCGAACGCGCGCACACTACTACACACCAACGCGCGAGCGCACACACACCTACACACAAACGCGCGAGCGCACACACACCTACACACAAACGCGCGAGCGCGCGCACACACACACACACACAAACGCGCGAGCGCACACACACACACCTACATACAAACGCGCGAGCGAGCGCACACACACATAAAAACACGCGAGCGCGCACACAGACACACATACGCACACACGAACGCGTGAGAGCACACACACACACACACACACACACACACACAAACGCGCGAACCACACACACATACACACAGTCTATATGAATTTTTGTCCTGGAATCCCGGAAGATGAAGAGACCACAAGAAAGATATACAATAACACACTTACACTATCAATTGATGGAGTATTATGTTCTTAACTTCTTTACTAATTCATTGTTTGAAATGTAAAGAGGAACTTTAATGGAATATTTGAATATCTATGTAGCTCCTATACAGATCGAAGTGTTAGCTTCATCAAGTGGGGCCTCCTTGATCTCTGAGAACTTCGACTGAGTTAAAATCAGAAAATGTGCACGTTTTAGTTCTGGTTTAACCCGATGAACATACCAATCGCCCTCTTTCAAGTTACAGCAGTCATCCGTTGAGAAGGTGTCTGAATAGAAAGTATTATTAACAATTAAGTTATTATTAATTATTGCTATTTTTATTTGACAACTAAAAAGATTTCAATCAGATTTGAAGGATACAATTTCACATCATTTAACTACTATTTTATGAAAAAGTTTTCAAAATATCTCTCCTCGAAAAATTTGAGATCAAAATGAAAACATGGCGCTTATTTAGATATCTTTTGCATATAGTATTTTCGCTTTTTTATTTAACTTCAGTAAGTTTTAAGATATCAAGGGGCTCACTCCTGGAGCTAACATTTGGTTCTGTTATGATTTAAATTTATATCCGAGGGCTCTTTTAAGAATAGATGCTGTTCCCTTTATGGCTGCTATTTGTATCTCGTTACAGCTAGGTCTTCAAGGGATGATTCAAATTGTGACTTTTAAAACTATATTGTTTTATTTATGCAAATAATAGAATAGAGACGCGCCCTCTTAACACTTTAATTTCATTGATATTCATTAAAGCTAAATGATTACTCAAACATAGATAATGCATATTGCGGGTTGAGTTTAGTTTATCTCCTTTAACATTTATCCACGAAATTATTAACCATATGTATTAAAATAAAGAAAAATAGTAATCTACATTCATTAGAGGGCAAAAAATTTTTCGAGTTTTAGTTTCTCTTTGTATACATGAAAATTTTATGAGAATTTCTTTCGATTAAATAATCTCATGGAAATTTCTTTCGACTAAATAATATGAAAATTTCTTTCGACTAAATAATTATATGAGAATTTCTTTCGACTAAATAATATCATGAGAATTTCTTTCGACTGCATAATTTTATGAGAATGTCTTTCGACTAAATAATTTTATGAGAATTTCTTTCGATTACATAATTTTATGAGAATTTCTTTCGACTATATAATTTTATTAGAATTTCTTTCGATTATATAATTTTATGAGAATTTAATTCGACTAAATTATGTTATAAGAATTTCTTTCGACTATATAATTTTATGAGAATTTCTTTCGACTATATAATTTTATAAGAATTTAATTCGACTAAATAATTTTATGAGAATTTCTTTCGACTATATAATTTTATGAGAATTTCTGTCGATTAAATAATTTAATGAGAATTTCTTTCGACTATAAAATTTTATGAGAATTTCTTTCGACTACATAATATCATGAAAATTTCTTTCGACTAAATAATATCATGACAATTTCTTTCGACTAAATAATTATATGAGAATTTCTTTCAACTAAATAATATCATGAGAATTTCATTCGACTAACTAATTTTATAAGAATTTCTTTCGACTAAATAATTTTATTAGAATTTCTTTAGATTAAATAATTTTATGAGAATTTCTTTCGACTATATAATTTTATGAGAATTTCTTTCGACTTTATAATTTTATGAGAATTTCATTCGACTAAATAATTTTATGAGATTTTTTTTTCGACTATATAATTTATGAGAATTTCTTTCGACTAAATAATTTTATGAGAATTTCATTCGACTATATAATTTAATGAGAATTTCTTTCGACTATATATTTTATGAGAATTTCTGTCGATTAAATAATTTTATGAGAACTTCTTTCGACTATATAATTTTATGAGAATTTCATTCGACTAAATAATTTTATGATAATTTCTTTCGACTTAATAATTTTATGAGAATTTCTTTCGACTAAGTCATTCATGAGAATTTCTTTCGACTATATAATTTTATGAGAATTTCTTTCGACTAAATAATATCATGAGAATTTCATTCGACTAAATAATTTTATGAGAATTTCTTTCGATTAAATAATTTTATGACAATTTCTTTCGACTATATAATTTTATGAGAATTTCTTTCGATTATATAATTTTATGAGAATTTCATTCGACTAAATAATGTCATACGAATTTCTTTCGACTATATAATTTATGAGAATTTCTTTCGACTAAATAATTTTATAAGAATTTCATCAGACTAAAAAAATTAATGAGAATTTCTTTCGACTATATAATTTTATGAGAATTTCTGTCGATTAAATAATTTTATGAGAATTCCTTTCGACTATATAATTTGATGAGAATTTCTTTCGACTAAATACATTTATGAGAATTTCTTTCGACTAAATAATTTTATGAGAATTTCTTTCGACGGAATAATTTTATGAGAATTTCTTTCGATATATAATTTTATGAGAATTTCTTTCGACTAAATAATATCATGAGAATTTCTGTCGACTAAATAATTTATGATAATTTCTTTCGATAAATAATTTATGATAAGTTCTTTCGACTAAATAATGTTATGAGAATTTCTTTCGACTATATAATTTTATGAGAATTTCTTTCGACTATATAATTTGATGAGAATTTATTTCGATTATATAATTTTATGAGAATTTCATACGACTAAATAATTTTATGAGAATTTCTTTCGACTATATAATTTTATGAGAATTTCTTTCGACCATATATTTTTATGAGAATTTCATTCGACTAAATAATATTATGAGAATTTCTTTCGACTATATAATTTTATGAGAATTTCTGTCGACTAAATAATTGTATGAGAATTTCTTTCGACTAAATAATTATATGAGAATTTCTTTCGACTAAATAATATCATGAGAATTACATTCGAATGAATAATTTTATAAGAATTTCTTTCGACTAAATAATTATATGAGAATTTCTTTCGATTAAATAATTTATGAGAATTTCTTTCGACTATATAATTTGATGAGAATTTCTTTCAATTATATAATTTATGAGAATTTCATACGACTAAATAATTTTATGAGAATTTCTTTCGACTATATAATTTTATGAGAATTTCTTTCGACCATATATTTTTATGAGAATTTCATTCGACTAAATAATATTATGAGAATTTCTTTCGACTATATAATTTTATGAGAATTTCTGTCGACTAAATAATTGTATGAGAATTTCTTTCGACTAAATAATTTTATGAGAATTTCTTTCGATTAAATAATTGTATGAGAATTTCATTCGACTAAATAATTTTATGAGAATTTCTTTCGACTAAATAATTTTATGAGAATTTTATTCGACTCAATATTTTTATGAGAATTTCTTTTGACGAAATAATTTATGAGAATTTCATTCGACTATATAATTTTATGAGAATTTCATTCGATTAAATAATTTTGATAAACTTTCTTTCCATTATATAATTTTATGAGAATTTCATTCGACTAAATATTTTATGAGAATATCTTTCGACTATATAATTTATGAGAATTTCATTCGACTATATAATTTTATGAGAATTTCTGTCGATTTAATAATTTTATGAGAATTTCTTTCGACTAAATTATTTTATGAGAATTTCTCTCGACTTAATAATTTTATGAGAATTTTTCGCCTAGATAATTTTATGAGAATTTCTTCCGACTATATAATTTTATGAGAATTTCTTTCGACTAAATAATAACATGAGAATTTCTGTCGACTAAATAATTTTTGAGGATTCGACTAAATAATTTTAGGATAATTTCTTTCGACTAAATAATATTATGAGAATTTCTTTCTACTATATAATTTTATGAGAATTTCTTTCGACTAAATAATATCATGAGAATTTCATTCGACTAAATAATTTTATAAGACTTTCATTCGACTATATAATTTATGAGAATTTCTTTCGATTAAATAATTATATGAGAATTTCTTTCGACTATATAATTTTATGAGAATTTCCTTCCATTAAATAATTTTATAAGAATTTCTTTCGATCAAATAATTTTATGAGAATTTAATTCGACTAAGTAATTTATGATAATTTCTTTCGACTAAATAATTTTATGAGAATTTCTTTCGACTATATAATTTTATGAGAATTTCTTTCGACTACATAATATCATTAAAATTTCTTTCGACTAAATAATATCATGAAAATTTCTTTCGACTAAATAATTATATGAGAATTTCTTTCGACTAAATAATATCATGAGAATTTCTTTCGACTGAATAATTTTATGAGAATTTCTTTCGACTATATAATTTGATGAGAATTTCTTTCGACTAAATAATATCATGAGAATTTCATTCGACTAAATAAGTTATGATAATTTCTTTCGACTAAATAATTTTATGAGAATTTCTGTCGACTGAATAATTTTATGAGAATTTCTTTCGACTAAATAATATCATGAGAATTTCTGTCGACTAAATATATTATGATAATTTCTTTCGACTAAATAATTTTATGATAATTTCTTTCGACTAAATAATTTTATTAGAATTTCATTCGCCTTAATAATTTTATTAGAATGTTTTTCGACTATATAATTTATGAGAATTTCTTTCGATTAAATAATTTTATGAGAATTTCTTTCGACTCAATAATTTTATGAGAATTTCATTCGGGTAAATAATTTATGATAATTTCTTTCGACTAAATAATTTTATTAGAATTTCATTCGGCTATATAATTTTATGAGAATTTCTTTCGACTAAATAATATCATGAGAATTTCATTCGACTAAATAATTTTATTAGAATTTCTTTCGACTATATAATTTATGAAAATTTCTTTCGATTAAATAATTTTATGAGAATTTCTTTCGACTATATAATTTTATGAGAATTTCCTTCAATTAAATAATTTTATGAGAATTTCTTTCGATTAAATAATTTTATGAGAATTTCATTAGACTAAAAAATTTTATGAGAATTTCTTTCCACTATATAAATTAATGAGAATTTAATTCGACTATATAATTTTATGAGAATTTCTTTCGATTAAATAATTTTATGAGAATTTCTTTCGACTAAATAATTTTATGAGAATTTCTTTCGACTAAATAATTTTATGAGAATTTCTTTCGACTAAATAATTTTATGGGAATTTCTTTAGACGGAATAATTGTATGAGAATTTTTTTCGACTATATAATTTTATGAGAATTTCTTTCGACTACATAATATCATGAGAATTTCTGTCGACTAAATAATTTATAAGAATTTCTTTCGACTACGTAATTTATGATAATTTCTTTCGACTAAATAATTTTATGAGAATTTCTTTCGACTATATAATTTGATGAGAATTTCTTTCGACTAAATAATATCATGAGAATTTCTTTCGACTAAATAATTTTATGAGAATTTCTTTCGACTATATAATTTTATGAGAATTTCTTTCGATTAAATAATTTTATGAGAATTTCTTTCGACTATATAATTTTATGAGAATTTCTTTCGATTTAATAATTTTATGAGAATTTCTTTTGACTAAATAATTTTATGAGAATTTCTTTCGACTAAATAATTTTATGAGAATTTCTTTCGACTAAATAATTTATAAGAATTTCTTTCGACTAAATAATTTTATGAGAATTTCTTTCGACGGAATAATTGTATGAGAATTTCTTTCGACTATATAATTTTATGAGAATTTCTTTCGACTAAATAATATCATGCGAATTTCTGTCGACTAAATAATGTATAAGAATTACTTTCGACTAAGTAATTTATGATAATTTCTTTCGACTAAATAATTTTATGAGAATATCTTTCGACTATATAATTTTATGAGAATTTCTTTCGACTACATAATATCATTAAAATGTCTTTCGACTAAATAATATCATGAAAATTTCTTTCGACTAAATAATTATATGAGAATTTCTTTCGACTATATAATTTGATGAGAATTTCTTCCGATTATATAATTTTATGAGAATTTCATACGACTAAATAATTTTATGAGAATTTCTTTCGACTATATAATTTTATGAGAATTTCTTTCGACCATATATTTTTATGAGAATTTCATTCGACTAAATAATATTATGAGAATTTTTTTCGACTATATAATTTTATGAGAATTTCTGTCGACTAAATAATTGTATGAGAATTTCTTTCGACTAAATAATTTTATGAGAATTTCTTTCGATTAAATAATTGTATGAGAATTTCATTCGACTAAATAATTTTATGAGAATTTCTTTCGACTAAATAATTTTATGAGAATTTTATTCGACTAAATATTTTTATGAGAATTTCTTTTGACGAAATAATTTATGAGAATTTCATTCGACTATATAATTTTATGAGAATTTCATTCGATTAAATAATTTTGATAAACTTTCTTTCGATTATATAATTTTATGAGAATTTCATTCGACTAAATATTTTATGAGAATATCTTTCGACTATATAATTTATGAGAATTTCATTCGACTATATAATTTTATGAGAATTTCTGTCGATTAAATAATTTTATGAGAATTTCTTTCGACTAAATTATTTTATGAGAATTTCTCTCGACTTAATAATTTTATGAGAATTTTTTTCGCCTAGATAATTTTATGAGAATTTCTTTCGACTATATAATTTTATGAGAATTTCTTTCGACTAAATAATAACATGAGAATTTCTGTCGACTAAATAATTTTTGAGAATTCGACTAAATAATTTTAGGATAATTTCTTTCGACTAAATAATATTATGAGAATTTCTTTCTACTATATAATTTTATGAGAATTTCTTTCGACTAAATAATATCATGAGAATTTCATTCGACTAAATAATTTTATAAGAATTTCTTTCGACTATATAATTCATGAGAATTTCTTTCGATTAAATAATTATATGAGAATTTCTTTCGACTATATAATTTTATGAGAATGTCCTTCCATTAAATAATTTTATAAGAATTTCTTTCGATCAAATAATTTTATGAGAATTTAATTCGACTAAGTAATTTATGATAATTTCTTTCGACTAAATAATTTTATTAGAATTTCTTTCGACTATATAATTTTATGAGTATTTCTTTCGACTACATAATATCATTAAAATTTCTTTCGACTAAATAATATCATGAAAATTTCTTTCGACTAAATAATTATATGAGAATTTCTTTCGACTAAATAATATCATGAGAATTTCTTTCGACTGAATAATTTTATGAGAATTTCTTTCGACTATATAATTTTATGAGAATTTCTTTCGACTAAATAATATCATGAGAATTTCTGTCGACTAAATAAGTTATGATAATTTTTTTCGACTAAATAATTTTATGAGAATTTCTGTCGACTGAATAATTTTATGAGAATTTCTTTCGACTAAATAATATCATGAGAATTTCTGTCGACTAAATATGTTATGATAATTTCTTTCGACTAAATAATTTTATGATAATTTCTTTCGACTAAATAATTTTATTAGAATTTCATTCGCCTTAATAATTTTATTAGAATGTTTTTCGACTATATAATTTATGAGAATTTCTTTCGATTAAATAATTTTATGAGAATTTCTTTCGACTATATAATTTTATGAGAATTTCATTCGGGTAAATAATTTATGATAATTTCTTTCGACTAAATAATTTTATTAGAATTTCTTTCGACTATATAATTTTATGAGAATTTCTTTCGACTAAATAATATCATGAGAATTTCATTCGACTAAATAATTTTATTAGAATTTCTTTCGACTATATAATTTATGAAAATTTCTTTCGATTAAATAATTTTATGAGAATTTCTTTCGACTATATAATTTTATGAGAATTTCCTTCAATTAAATAATTTTATAAGAATTTCTTTCGATTAAATAATTTTATGAGAATTTCATCAGACTAAATAATTTTATGAGAATTTCTTTCCACTATATAATTTATGAGATTTAATTCGACTATATAATTTTATGAGAATTTCTTTCGATTAAATAATTTTATGAGAATTTCTTTCGACGTAATAATTTTATGAGAATTTCTTTCGACTAAATAATTTTATGAGAATTTCTTTCGACTAAATAATTTTATGGGAATTTCTTTAGACGGAATAATTGTATGAGAATTTCTTTCGACTATATAATTTTATGAGAATTTCTTTCGACTACATAATATCATGAGAATTTCTGTCGACTAAATTATTTATAAGAATTTCTTTCGACTACGTAATTTATGATAATTTCTTTCGACTAAATAATTTTATGAGAATTTCTTTCGACTATATAATTTGATGAAAATTTCTTTCGACTAAATAATATCATGAGAATTTCTTTCGACTAAATAATTTTATGAGAATTTCTTTCGACTATATAATTTTATGAGAATTTCTTTCGATTAAATAATTTTATGAGAATTTCTTTCGACTATATAATTTTATGAGAATTTCCTTCGATTAAATAATTTTATTAGAATTTCTTTCGATTAAATAATTTTATGAGAATTTCATTCGACTTAATAATTTTATGAGAATTTCTTTCGACTATATAATTTATGAGAATTTAATTCGACTATATAATTTTATGAGAATTTCTTTCGATTAAATTATTTTATGAGAATTTCTTTTGACTAAATAATTTTATGAGAATTTCTTTCGACTAAATAATTTTATGAGAATTTCTTTCGACTAAATAATTTTATGATAATTTCTTTCGACTAAATAATTTTATGAGAATTTCTTTCGACGGAATAATTGTATGAGAATTTAATTCGACTATATAATTTTATGAGAATTTCTTTCGATTAAATTATTTTATGAGAATTTCTTTTGACTAAATAATTTTATGAGAATTTCTTTCGACTAAATAATTATATGAGAATTACTTTCGACTATATAATTTGATGAGAATTTCTTTCGATTATATAATTTTATGAGAATTTCATACGACTAAATAATTTTATGAGAATTTCTTTCGACTATATAATTTTATGAGAATTTCTTTCGACCATATATTTTTATGAGAATTTCATTCGACTAAATAATATTATGAGAATTTTTTTCGACTATATAATTTTATGAGAATTTCTGTCGACTAAATAATTGTATGAGAATTTCTTTCGACTAAATAATTTTATGAGAATTTCTTTCGATTAAATAATTGTATGAGAATTTCATTCGACTAAATAATTTTAGGAGAATTTCTTTCGACTAAATAATTTTATGAGAATTTTATTCGACTAAATATTTTTATGAGAATTTCTTTTGACGAAATAATTTATGAGAATTTCATTCGACTATATAATTTTATGAGAATTTCATTCGATTAAATAATTTTGATAAACTTTCTTTCGATTATATAATTTTATGAGAATTTCATTCGACTAAATATTTTATGAGAATATCTTTCGACTATATAATTTATGAGAATTTCATTCGACTATATAATTTTATGAGAATTTCTGTCGATTAAATAATTTTATGAGAATTTCTTTCGACTAAATTATTTTATGAGAATTTCTCTCGACTTAATAATTTTATGAGAATTTTTTTCGCCTAGATAATTTTATGAGAATTTCTTTCGACTATATAATTTTATGAGAATTTCTTTCGACTAAATAATAACATGAGAATTTCTGTCGACTAAATAATTTTTGAGAATTCGACTAAATAATTTTAGGATAATTTCTTTCGACTAAATAATATTATGAGAATTTCTTTCTACTATATAATTTTATGAGAATTTCTTTCGACTAAATAATATCATGAGAATTTCATTCGACTAAATAATTTTATAAGAATTTCTTTCGACTATATAATTCATGAGAATTTCTTTCGATTAAATAATTATATGAGAATTTCTTTCGACTATATAATTTTATGAGAATGTCCTTCCATTAAATAATTTTATAAGAATTTCTTTCGATCAAATAATTTTATGAGAATTTAATTCGACTAAGTAATTTATGATAATTTCTTTCGACTAAATAATTTTATTAGAATTTCTTTCGACTATATAATTTTATGAGTATTTCTTTCGACTACATAATATCATTAAAATTTCTTTCGACTAAATAATATCATGAAAATTTCTTTCGACTAAATAATTATATGAGAATTTCTTTCGACTAAATAATATCATGAGAATTTCTTTCGACTGAATAATTTTATGAGAATTTCTTTCGACTATATAATTTTATGAGAATTTCTTTCGACTAAATAATATCATGAGAATTTCTGTCGACTAAATAAGTTATGATAATTTTTTTCGACTAAATAATTTTATGAGAATTTCTGTCGACTGAATAATTTTATGAGAATTTCTTTCGACTAAATAATATCATGAGAATTTCTGTCGACTAAATATGTTATGATAATTTCTTTCGACTAAATAATTTTATGATAATTTCTTTCGACTAAATAATTTTATTAGAATTTCATTCGCCTTAATAATTTTATTAGAATGTTTTTCGACTATATAATTTATGAGAATTTCTTTCGATTAAATAATTTTATGAGAATTTCTTTCGACTATATAATTTTATGAGAATTTCATTCGGGTAAATAATTTATGATAATTTCTTTCGACTAAATAATTTTATTAGAATTTCTTTCGACTATATAATTTTATGAGAATTTCTTTCGACTAAATAATATCATGAGAATTTCATTCGACTAAATAATTTTATTAGAATTTCTTTCGACTATATAATTTATGAAAATTTCTTTCGATTAAATAATTTTATGAGAATTTCTTTCGACTATATAATTTTATGAGAATTTCCTTCAATTAAATAATTTTATAAGAATTTCTTTCGATTAAATAATTTTATGAGAATTTCATCAGACTAAATAATTTTATGAGAATTTCTTTCCACTATATAATTTATGAGATTTAATTCGACTATATAATTTTATGAGAATTTCTTTCGATTAAATAATTTTATGAGAATTTCTTTCGACGTAATAATTTTATGAGAATTTCTTTCGACTAAATAATTTTATGAGAATTTCTTTCGACTAAATAATTTTATGGGAATTTCTTTAGACGGAATAATTGTATGAGAATTTCTTTCGACTATATAATTTTATGAGAATTTCTTTCGACTACATAATATCATGAGAATTTCTGTCGACTAAATTATTTATAAGAATTTCTTTCGACTACGTAATTTATGATAATTTCTTTCGACTAAATAATTTTATGAGAATTTCTTTCGACTATATAATTTGATGAAAATTTCTTTCGACTAAATAATATCATGAGAATTTCTTTCGACTAAATAATTTTATGAGAATTTCTTTCGACTATATAATTTTATGAGAATTTCTTTCGATTAAATAATTTTATGAGAATTTCTTTCGACTATATAATTTTATGAGAATTTCCTTCGATTAAATAATTTTATTAGAATTTCTTTCGATTAAATAATTTTATGAGAATTTCATTCGACTTAATAATTTTATGAGAATTTCTTTCGACTATATAATTTATGAGAATTTAATTCGACTATATAATTTTATGAGAATTTCTTTCGATTAAATTATTTTATGAGAATTTCTTTTGACTAAATAATTTTATGAGAATTTCTTTCGACTAAATAATTTTATGAGAATTTCTTTCGACTAAATAATTTTATGATAATTTCTTTCGACTAAATAATTTTATGAGAATTTCTTTCGACGGAATAATTGTATGAGAATTTAATTCGACTATATAATTTTATGAGAATTTCTTTCGATTAAATTATTTTATGAGAATTTCTTTTGACTAAATAATTTTATGAGAATTTCTTTCGACTAAATAATTATATGAGAATTACTTTCGACTATATAATTTGATGAGAATTTCTTTCGATTATATAATTTTATGAGAATTTCATACGACTAAATAATTTTATGAGAATTTCTTTCGACTATATAATTTTATGAGAATTTCTTTCGACCATATATTTTTATGAGAATTTCATTCGACTAAATAATATTATGAGAATTTCTTTCGACTATATAATTTTATGAGAATTTCTGTCGACTAAATAATTGTATGAGAATTTCTTTCGACTAAATAATTTTATGAGAATTTCTTTCGATTAAATAATTGTATGAGAATTTCATTCGACTAAATAATTTTAGGAGAATTTCTTTCGACTAAATAATTTTATGAGAATTTTATTCGACTAAATATTTTCATGAGAATTTCTTTTGACGAAATAATTTATGAGAATTTCATTCGACTATATAATTTTATGAGAATTTCATTCGATTAAATAATTTTGATAAACTTTCTTTCGATTATATAATTTTATGAGAATTTCATTCGACTAAATATTTTATGAGAATATCTTTCGACTATATAATTTATGAGAATTTCTTTCGACTATATAATTTTATGAGAATTTCTGTCGATTAAATAATTTTATGAGAATTTCTTTCGACTAAATTATTTTATGAGAATTTCTCTCGACTTAATAATTTTATGAGAATTTTTTTCGCCTAGATAATTTTATGAGAATTTCTTTCGACTATATAATTTTATGAGAATTTCTTACGACTAAATAATAACATGAGAATTTCTGTCGACTAAATAATTTTTGAGAATTCGACTAAATAATTTTAGGATAATTTCTTTCGACTAAATAATATTATGAGAATTTCTTTCTACTATATAATTTTATGAGAATTTCTTTCGACTAAATAATATCATGAGAATTTCATTCGACTAAATAATTTTATAAGAATTTCTTTCGACTATATAATTTATGAGAATTTCTTTTGATTAAATAATTATATGAGAATTTCTTTCGACTATATAATTTTATGAGAATTTCCTTCCATTAAATAATTTTATAAGAATTTCTTTCGATCAAATAATTTTATGAGAATTTAATTCGACTAAGTAATTTATGATAATTTCTTTCGACTAAATAATTTTATGAGAATTTCTTTCGACTATATAATTTTATGAGAATTTCTTTCGACTACATAATATCATTAAAATTTCTTTCGACTAAATAATATCATGAAAATTTCTTTCGACTAAATAATTATATGAGAATTTCTTTCGACTAAATAATATCATGAGAATTTCTTTCGACTAAATAATTTTATGAGAATTTCTTTCGACTATATAATTTTATGAGAATTTCTTTCGACTAAATAATATCATGAGAATTTCTGTCGACTAAATAAGTTATGATAATTTTTTTCGACTAAATAATTTTATGAGAATTTCTGTCGACTGAATAATTTTATGAGAATTTCTTTCGACTAAATAATATCATGAGAATTTCTGTCGACTAAATATGTTATGATAATTTCTTTCGACTAAATAATTTTATGATAATTTCTTTCGACTAAATAATTTTATTAGAATTTCATTCGCCTTAATAATTTTATTAGAATGTTTTTCGACTATATAATTTATGAGAATTTCTTTCGATTAAATAATTTTATGAGAATTTCTTTCGACTATATAATTTTATGAAAATTTCATTCGGGTAAATAATTTATGATAATTTCTTTCGACTAAATAATTTTATTAGAATTTCATTCGACTATATAATTTTATGAGAATTTCTTTCGATTAAATAATATCATGAGAATTTCATTCGACTAAATAATTTTATTAGAATTTCTTTCGACTATATAATTTATGAAAATTTCTTTCGATTAAATAATTTTATGAGAATTTCTTTCGACTATATAATTTTATGAGAATTTCCTTCAATTAAATAATTTTATAAGAATTTCTTTCGATTAAATAATTTTATGAGAATTTCATTAGACTAAATAATTTTATGAGAATTTCTTTCCACTATATAATTTATGAGAATTTAATTCTACTATATAATTTTATGAGAATTTCTTTCGATTAAATAATTTTATGAGAATTTCTTTCGACTAAATAATTTTATGAGAATTTCTTTCGACTAAATAATTTTATGAGAATTTCTTTCGACTAAATAATTTCATGGGAATTTCTTTAGACGGAATAATTGTATGAGAATTTCTTTCGACTATATAATTTTATGAGAATTTCTTTCGACTACATAATATCATGAGAATTGCTGTCGACTAAATAATTTATAAGAATTTCTTTCGACTACGTAATTTATGATAATTTCTTTCGACTAAATAATTTTATGAGAATTTCTTTCGACTATATAATTTGATGAGAATTTCTTTCGACTAAATAATGTCATGAGAATTTCTTTCGACTAAATAATTTTATGAGAATTTCTTTCGACTATATAATTTTATGAGAATTTCTTTCGATTAAATAATTTTATGAGAATTTCTTTCGACTATATAATTTTATGAGAATTTCCTTCGATTAAATAATTTTATAAGAATTTCTTTCGATTAAATAATTTTATGAGAATTTCATTCGACTTAATAATTTTATGAGAATTTCTTTCGACTATATAATTTATGAGAATTTAATTCGACTATATAATTTTATGAGAATTTCTTTCGATTAAATTATTTTATGAGAATTTCTTTTGACTAAATAATTTTATGAGAATTTCTTTCGACTAAATAATTTTATGAGAATTTCTTTCGACTAAATAATTTTCTGAGAATTTCTTTCGACTAAATAATTTTATGAGAATTTCTTTCGACGGAATAATTGTATGAGAATTTCTTTCGACTATATAATTTTATGAGAATTCTTTTCGACTAAATAATATCATGAGAATTTCTGTCGACTAAATAATGTATAAGAATTTCTTTCGACTAAGTAATTTATGATAATTTCTTTCGACTAAATAATTTTATGAGAATTTCTTTCGACTATATAATTTTATGAGAATTTCTTTCGACTAAATAATATCATTAAAATGACTTTCGACTAAATAATATCATGAAAATTTCTTTCGACTAAATAATTATATGAGAATTTCTTTCGACTAAATAATATCATGAGAATTTCATTCGACTAAATAATTTTATAAGAATTTCTTTCGACTAAATAATTATATGAGAATTTTTTTCGACTAAATAATTTCATGAGAATTTCTTTCGACTATATAATTTTATGAGAATTTCTTTCGATTATATAATTTTATGAGAATTTCATACGACTAAATAATTTTATTAGAATTTCTTTCGACTATATAATTTATGAGAATTTCTTTCGATTAAATTATTTTATGAGAATTTCTTTTGACTATATAATTTTATGAGAATTTCATTCGACTAAATAATTTTATAAGAATTTCTTTCGATTATATAATTTTATGAGAATTTCATTCGACTAAATATTTTTATGAGAATTTCTTTCGACTATATAATTTATGCGAATTTCTTTCGATTAAATTATTTTATGAGTATTTCTTTCAACTATATAATTTTATGAGAATTTCATTCGATTAAATAATTTTATAAGAATTTATTTCGATTAAATAATTTTATTAGAATTTCATTCGACTAAATATTTTTATGAGAATTTCTTTCGACTATATAATTTATGAGAATTTCATTCGACTATATAATTTTATGAGAATTTCTTTCGATTAAATAATTTCATGAGAATTTCTTTTGACTAAATAATTTTATGAGAATTTCTTTCGACTAAATAATTTTATGCGAATTTCTTTCGACTAAATAATTTTATGAGAATTTCTTTCGACTGAATAATTTTATGAGAATTTCTTTCGACTATATAATTTTATGAGAATTTCTTTCGACTAAATAATATCATGAGAATTTCGGTCGACTAAATAATTTATGATAATTTCTTTCGACTAAATAATTTATGATAATTTCTTTCGACTAAATAATTTTATGAGAATTTCTTTCTACTATATAATTTTATGAGAATTTTTTTTGACTAAATAATATCATGAGAATTTCTTTCGACTATATAATTTATGAGAATTTCATTCGACTATATAATTTTATGAGAATTTCTTTCGATTAAATAATTTTATGAGAATTTCTTTCGACTAAATAATTTTATGAGAATTTCTTTCGATTAAATAATTGTATGAGAATTTCATTCGACATAATAATTTTATTAGAATTTCTTTCGACTAAATAATTTTATGAGAATTTCTTTCGACTAAATAATTGTATGAGAATTTCTTTCAACTAAATAATTTTTCATATAAATCTCTACTTAGTATTAAAAAGGAACTTTCCCTGTGTGTCTGAGTTAAATGCCCATGGAATTTGAAACGGCTGGGCCTATTTTTATGGAATTTCACACAAAGGTAATTCATGTGCATGACACTGTTCGTAGATAGGTTATGTATCTTCGATATGTATCGATAATCTATAATCCAAATAATCCGATGAAAAAAAGGAGGGGCGATTTTGACATAAGTTAACACCTTAAACAACTAACATCATAAATGCATTTGAGTTTTATCACAGCACAAGCCGAAAGGGCCGACATATAAAATCAACAATGGATTCTTTGATATAACAGGAACGCGTTCGAAATGAATGTTTCTGTTTAAAGGACAATTTCACCATGATACTTTACTTTTTCGTTGTAAACTTAATTCAAGCCATTATCATCACATAAGCAGAAAGGCTAGGAATATAAAGTCAGCAATACTTTCTTTGATATGACATGGGTGCGTTTGCAATGAATGTTTCCTATTGGAGCACAATTGAACCATGATACTTTATTTTTGCATTTAAACTTTAATTCCAGCCGTTATATAAAAAATAATTTGATAAACTCAACAGAGGTTTCTTACACTGCAATATAGACTACAATAAGTCACTGCGAGGAATCATATGAAGCTTCCTCCCGATGCACCGCGATGGGTCCCCAACTAGAGCTGGAAATCAGTCGATTTGCTTGAAAAATGGGTGATTTCGCTGATTTCGATGACAATAAAAATATCAGAGTGTGAATTATTCGTTGATCATCATTCAATCCCGGGAAACGTCTGTCTCCCTGCTAGTCTATAATATAAATCTCACCTGTATGTTTAAATGTATGTATGTATGTATGTATGTATGTATGTATGCCTAAAACTTTCGACAGAGGCGACAAATTTTCACGACATCGGTATTGTTTTGAAGCTCAGATCTTCGGACGACAAATATCGAAAAGATTGGCTAAAAACATTAATTCCTTCACCATCAACTGAGCCCTTTTCACCAAAGAAGGGTCGCTTTTTTCGTCGATATTTTCAATTTTTTTCGATTTTTTTGATTGACTAGTCTTAATCGAAACCTTTGCCAATCCCAGTTTGGCGATGGGAACAACGGCAAAGGCGTTACGTTTTTTTTCACCCCACTTTCCTCCTTCGCGGTACGAGTTCGAACCTGCCTGCCTACTACCACATTTTTTTTTTTGCTCAACACCCACCTCTAAACACCCGGGCAACATAAAAACTTTGCAAATTATTTTTAAAATAAAATAATTACAATAACGGAACTCACACTCCTGACGTTAAAATAATTTGATTAACTCAATAGAATAAGTATTAGTAGTAATATACTTTAAAACATGTTTATGTTTGTTCACAATGGAATAATACATCACTCAGTTTACTTGGTTATTTGTCAGTAAATTTCGTTATTCGAAAGGATACAGTGTTTTGTTTAACTTCGTTTTTACTGTTAATACTAGCACTGTCCATTCTCCTTTCTATTGATTGCTAGATTTTCTTGTAACAAAACTAATAAAGCTTATTGTTAGCCATTGCGTGT
The DNA here is from genome assembly GCF_053919585.1 of Euprymna scolopes. Lineage (NCBI taxonomy): Eukaryota > Metazoa > Mollusca > Cephalopoda > Sepiida > Sepiolidae > Euprymna > Euprymna scolopes. Next base: position 55,507,893 of record NC_136507.1, on the reverse strand, counting down.
TATAACGTTGTTTTTGACAAAAACAGTTATAACACCGTATTTGCTTAATAATGAATATCATTATTTTATCGAGGCAGGGGATAAAAATACAAGGTTGAATTTCTTTTCCAATCATCTTTTGTGATTTACCATTCTCTGATTCTGTCTCCTGTGGAGGTCAAACATTGTGTTTTTCATTGACATCTAATAATGGGAGGATTCTCTGTATTTGGCAGACAAAAATTCCTGTATATCAGTCCGAATCAACATGTTTTTGACGATGAAAATTTTTTGCCAAATATTTTTGAATTAGAAATGACTTTTGGGGGAATTACCTCGTACTTTTGATTGAGATTGTCGGACTGACTTCCTCATCTTGGTTGTTATTGTCACAACGTTTCGGCCGTTTTGCCCTCCGGCCTTCGTCAGGTGTTTTGTATCGAACTGGGGAACCGTTCGTTAGGAGTCTCGAACCCGACCCTTTATTATTATTACGGGGGTACCGTGTTCAGACTCCAGCTAGGCTTTGGGACATAGTTGCTGATTCTCTGTTTTGAATGTTACTTTTTCACTGCCTTCGTTCAGGATTGAACTCACCACCTTTGGGTAACTGTAAACTTTGATATAACGTCTAGGACCACTCGTCACTAGGACAATTCTTAGTTGGTTTTTGTTAATGTTAAACCTATGTTGTTATTCAAGGTTTTCTCTCTCTATCAGAGGTGTCCAAATTGCATTCAGCTCTATGCCTGGTTTGCTCAGTAGGTTGTTATGTCCGAGCATGTGAGCTGTTTCTTTAAGTTTTCTCACTTTCCAGTGGGTCTCTCTGTTTATTATTTTTACTTCATCCCATAGGGGGCGATGGTCTCCCCTTTCCATCCAGACATGGTTGGCTATACCCGATTTTTCCGTCTCCCCTTTAGTTACCGCTTTTCGGTGTTCTTCCACCCTTACTTTAAGGGGGCGGCATGTTTCACCCTTGTAAACCTTTCTGCAACTGAATGGGATGGAGTATATGCAGTTTTTGGTCATGTTCTCTTCCATGCGGGGCTTCACTCGTACCAGGTGTCGTCTGAGTGCTGACTCGCTCTTGAATACCGTCCTGATGTTGTAGGGGGCACATATTCTCTGAATCTTTTCGGAGATGCCTCGTATGTATGGTAGGCAGACCGTTGAAGGTTTTTGGGTTTCATTCTCCTCTCTTATACTATTAACACGTCTGGTGGATAGTATGTTATCGGGGTAATTGTTAGGACGGAGGGTATTCTTCAACCTGACCATTTCTTGGTGGTATGTAATGGTGTCGCTACTTATTGTCTCTGCTGGATGTTGTAAGCAGCGTGCGATTCCATGTTTGATACTGTATGGGTGATGGGAGTTGAAGTTTAGGTATTGTCCGCTGAAGGTAGGCTTGCGATATACGGATGTCTTAAACCCATGCTGTGTGCGTGATATGAGTATATCAAGGAAGGCCAGTTGGTTATCTTTTTCTTTCTCCATTGTGAACTGTATCGATGGTCTTATTGAGTTCACATGATCTAGGAGAGCCTGGATGTCTTCCTGATGGGGCCAGAGTATGAAGGTGTCATCAACGTATCTTAGCCACATGGTGGGCTTTAAGGGAGCTGAACCTAAGGCCATGTCTTCGAAGTATTCCATGTATATGTTCGCCATCACTGGTGATAATGGCGAGCCCATAGCTAGTCCCTCCTCTTGTCGATATAGGTCAGTACCCATTGTACTTGACAATAACAACCAAGATGAGGAAGTCAGTCCGACAATCTCGATCAATGAAAACACCTCATCTCAAAAATACAGACAATTACTACCTCGTACTTTTTTCAATAGTTATTACTAGGGCTATGACAAGAGAATATTCTTATCATTGTTTTGACTCTCGAGTATATATCCGACATAATTAGACATATTTAATCAATCGAGAACCACATCACTCTATCTAAAAACATATAAGATATTAAATGATATATTCGAGAGTCAAAATTATCACAATAATATTCTCTTGTCATAGCCCAAGTAATTATTTATGTATTTACTGTTTATACGGTGCTAATTAAGAATATTTGTACTTTATTTTCCTCGTTTTTCTTTTCTAAATTATGCTGAGATTTTAACAGATATTTTTTTAAATAAAATTTGGAAAATTAAATTTTACAGCATTCTTTCATCACTGAATTATTAACTGAACCAAATCATTATGAAACGAATTAACTGTTAACGTAATATTGTTAAACTTTCTGAATTGTTAAGATCAGAATTGATAATTTGTATTATTTATGCTATTCGTGCGAATAACAGTCAAAATGATGACAGTAGTTTGAAGAATCCAAATAAAATTTATATTTGTTTATCATTTATTTTTTTTAGCAATTATTGAACGTAAATTATATTCTGATCTTTCAATTTTTTAATACATAAATATTGGATAAAAATTTTAAAGACAGTTCAAGTGACTTTCTATTCGACGGTTTAAATACTTCCAAATTCTGCCCAAATTTCAAAAGATCGCAAAGTGATTAATATTTTAAAATTATTACCGAAATTAAAATGTCTACTTGTTACGAAGAAGCCAAAATGCATTATGGTAGATTTGATTTCGTAAAAATATTTTTAAATTATTACTTTCAAATTTTATTTTTATACTTGACGCGTTTGCCATTATTATTTCGATAAGTTAATACGATGGTGATAATGTTGGACCTAGCGTGCCAGTACGAATTATTTCGTTTCCATAGTACCAATTTCACTATAGAGATTGACAATCTTCACGTGGCCTTCTCTGTGAAAACCTAAATTCGAGAAAAATAGGGGAATCAATACAAACATTAGCATTGAGTCGATCAAAAATGTCGTACCATGCTAATTTATACCAATGTACATTTTACAAAAGGACGAAATACACACAGACTCACATGAAATGATCAAGGAATTTTATCAATATAGATAATTTATTAATATAATTAATATAGATAATTTATTAATATAATTAATATAGATAATTCATTAATATAATTAATATAGATAATTCATTAATATAATTAATATAGATAATTTATTAATATAATTAATATAGATAATTCATTAATATAATTAATATAGATAATTCATTAATATAATTAATATAGATAATTTATTAATATAATTAATATAGATAATTCATTAATATAATTAATATAGATAATTCATTAATATAATTAATATAGATAATTTATTAATATAATTAATATAGATAATTTAGCGCGAAGGTAAGTCGGGTTGCTACAAATGTGGCCACCCAACTAGCCGCACTTGACAGCAGTTAGCAGTAACCAAATATAGCAACTGAGTCTGAAACCCTTTCGAAGACACAGCGTAGCATGACGTGACGTTCGCTGGAAACACACCCAAAGACCATTACAGTCTGAGGGAACTTGATCTTCATGATAAGCCGACGATCACCTAGCCACCTCTGTTCTGAGCATTGTTCAACTGGCCCTAAGAGGAAATAGAGAGTCTCCCATCTCGACTGGGGGTTTACTCCTGTCGAGGAATTTCGTGGTTTTCATTAAGCGATTTTCTTACGCCTTGGGATTAGACCTCTTCAAAATTGACCTTTTTCTTCAAACATATGGAAACTGCTATTATGGGATATTATGTCCTTATTTTCATTGTAACTATCCAGAGGTTGATGCTATAGCATTGAAAGTGGTACCAAATGAAAGCTAATAAAATTTTCTTGCATAGGGTAGTAAGCACAATAAAACACATGAACACCTGTGTAAATTTTAACTAATTTTAGTGCACAAACAGCTGGGACACTACAAAAAATCAGTTTGGTAGTATGATAGCACTGCACTGACACATATATTGCATAAGAAACTGTCAGATAGGATGTTACTAATACATGTATTATCACTTGTTCAATGTGGCTTTTTTGAAACTGTCAAATTTTTTCCTGTGGTACTCCACAACTTGTAGTAAGCAGCTTCTTTGCTCTGGGTCACTTGTGATCTGAGTTGCAAAGTCACTCATTAGTTTCACACCTCTCTCAGCCACATCATTGGTCACTTTCACTGACCTCACAAACTTCTGTGCATTCCTGTAGCTGTCATTGTCTTCCCAGGTGTCAGCAGGAGTAGTGAGCCAGTCACATAAAGTGAGACTCTGGCCCTACCAGGTCTGTGAGAACTGTAGCTGCATTGATGACAGGAAACACTGGCTTGCCTTTCCTGTAACTCTCAGGTTTCTCCGTTTTCTGACAGCTTGACTGCGAGCTTATCTTTTGCAGACTTGGTCTACTGGCATGTGAACTGAACAAGGTGAATGGCACTAGTTCCTGGGTCAGATACCAGCGGTGGTTGTTCATTTTCTTGAGAACAGAGGTTGCCAGTTCATAGTCATACTGCTTGTATTGCAGCATGTTCTTCATAAGCTGGAGGTCATGGATAGGTGCATCAGCTGCAGATGTGGTGGTCACCCAGTGGCTGGTGTAGAATAAGGCCAGGAACTTGTTCATTCCCTCCAGCTTGAAGATAGTGTCCGTGTTGTATTTTAGTTCCTTGGAAAACATGAGCATCTTCATACAGTAAATGTTCCTGGCCATCCAGCGGGCTTGGTGAATGGCACCTGGCTTGGCCCAGTGGATACCTCGAGGAGGTTCCTCACCAAGCAGGATCAGGCACAGCTCTGCCACTTCTCTGTAATCTGCCCTCGGACTTGCTTCCTCAAGGAAATTGCTTAAGACTGCAATTGTGCTTGTCTTCTTCTGTTTCAAGTCTTGTTCAACTAGGCCCAGAACTCTTGGGCAGTCCTTAACCAACTTGTCCCACTTCTCTTTCACATTGCTGAACATTGGGTTGTCAGGACTCTTGACCTTGCTGAACACAGCCTCCCATACACTTCCAATTATTACCTCTGATATGTGATGGCGACAAGCGAAGTAGAATACCTTTTTGCCTAGTTTTTCTTCAATAAGCTTCGCTGCACCCTTGTTGATGCCACTGTTGCTTGCTGTGGTATCAAATACCAAGCCTACAATGTTGTCTGTGAGACCCCATGCTTCTATCAGTTCCAATGTAGCATTACACTGTTGGATTCCTATGGAACTTTCTATGAAGGGCACACCAAGCAGCTTCCCTTCTTCATACTGTGGAGTACCAGAGATGAGCACTGCAAGACTTTCCACTGGGTATCTTTCACCAAGAACATCCCGTAGAAGTTTTCCATCCCAGTGTAGTGTGCAGTAATCTGGCAGACTTTCCTTGAAGTTATTCATGTAACTTTGGCACAAGTTATAACGAGTGTTTATCCTATTTCGTCTTGTAGTAGAGGCTGATATAACAAAGTCATCAAGATCTGCGCATCCTGCCTTCAACACTGCAGACACCATGGCTGTAGTCTGGTTGTCAGAGAGTGACAACCATCTGCAGTGCTACAAATCTCTTCACTGGTCATAACTGGGTGTGGAAAGTGTAAGGTTATCGTACTTGGTTTTGATGAACAGCTTGGTGTTGTCTCAGTGTATTCTAAACCCTCACTAGTACCAGAGCCTTGACTGTTCTCTGGGTCTTCATCACTTGAAATTTTCCCAATTTCTGCTGCTGCTGCAGTCACTAATGATAACATTCTCTCTTCTCTTTCTTCTCGGAAGCTTTTCTCTCTAGACTTCTTCTCAAACACCTTATCATGACCTGACATGTGTGCCAGGCGAGTGGTCTGTTGGTCCAAGTAGAAATTGACGTCCTCTTCCTTCGTCTCCTTTGTAAGCAGCCTGTTGCTTCTTATCTCCTCCACAACATCCTTTGCTCCAATATCAAATAACTTGTCTAAGTCCTTCAGAAAGTTAGCTCGTTTCTCTTCCTCTGGTTTGTTATTTCTTCCCTTATTTTTAACAATTTTCCTGTACTTTTCATGGAGGATCATGAAACGGTTGACTGCATTTGTTCTAGTTAGTGTTTTAATCCTTGCCATATTCCAGAATGGCAAAACGACATCCACTATATCATGGGCTAAAGACCTATTGTCACTGTTGGGATTATCATTCCTCAAATGCAGGAAATACTGGAACACCTGGCGATTAGTAGGAAGTTGAGAGCCCCTGATGCTGGAGCTGGGTTGCCCAATGAGATACACATCACTGAATGACCTTGTGGCAGAAGTTGCTACCTTTCTTCTCTTTTCAGTTGGTTCATCCCGTTCACTTGTATCGCTGACCACTTTTCCACAGTGTAGTTGTCTTCCAGATGCCATGTTGTCAGCAGTTCACAAATCTTAACAAATCAGCTTTAACTTACAATCTGAAATGAAGAGATAAAACATACTTAGTGATAATAAATTATATACATGCATTAAGAGTAAAATTTTTGAGATAAAGTTATGTATTATTTGATGGCATCCTTTCCAAGCATAAAAAATATATGTTTGTGCATTAAAATTAATTAAAATTAACACAGGTGTTCATGTTTTTACTACCATATGCAAGAAAATTTTATTAACTTTCATTTGGTACCACTTTCAATGCTATAGCATCAACCTCTGGAAAGCTACAATGAAAATAAGAACATAATATCCCAAATTTTGCAGCGTTTTTGAAAAACGTCAACAATAAAATTACATGGCTCTTGAGGCAGGCATAGCCAAGGTCCAAGATCACAATAACTGGAATATTTAGCTAATTTAGACCTTGGAGAATGGGAATAATATCAGTTTCCATATGTTTGAAGAAAAAGGTCAATTTTGAAGAGGTCTACCTTGGGATTCTTGTATGTGGAGTAGCGTAGACCCTCGTTAAGCTCTTTCTTTCTTTCTAGTCCTCTTATCGATACCGATCTCACTCGTCAAGACCCGAATTGCTTTGCCTGAATCTTGTATCTTTTTTCAGTTTCTGGATAAATTTCGTTATACGAACAGCTATCGTATTTTCTATGATCCGTCCCGTTTCTTCATCTTCGCCACAATTTTTCAGCCAACTTTTCCAAACCTACTGATCTGTAGCTAATATTTCCGATGTTTTTAATCTGCGGAACATCATTAGCAGTACTCGCTTACCAGCGTTTCCTGGTGGAAGCGTGCCCCCCTCGAAAAAAATTAAAGTAAGGTGGCTGCTGTTGTTGTTGTTGCTGCCCAACCCCAACATCATCAAGTTACGAACGGCTTTGAGAATAGACACCCTCTACTCCTCATAGTAAGATAGGCTATGGAAATGAATATTCCAAACCTCCCCTTGTCAAGAACTGGTGGAGAGAGGTGGTGTAATAAGGATCTTGAGCAATTCCAGTCGTAAAAAAGAAACAAGAAAATAGCAGCGAGGAGAAAAAGAAAAAAAAGACGCAGTAGGCAGCCCGGGTGAAAAGAGGTGAGAAAAAAAGAGGGATTGAAAGAGAGAGCGAGCGAGAGGGGGAGAGGGGGGGGGGAGAAGGAGAGAGTCTGTAAGTTGTGACGGACTAAATCCGTTGTGTTTTTAAAAAAATAGAGCTGTTCGACTATAGGAATTAGTGGTTGCGGAAAACAGCAGTTTAAATAACGTATACACAATACGGAAATACTATGAGATCCTGGCAACATTTTGACTCGCCAAGCTACCTTAGTTAACTGGACAAGCAAGGAGTGTCCAAGTAATAATGTTAAACACTAATTTATATAATCGACTGTAAAAGTAATTCTAAAATGTTCGGTAGTAATGGCGCATGTAAAGCTACTTTATCTAACCACCTAACAAAATGAACAGTGTGCAAGGTTGCAGTGTAAAAACACCAAATACTTCAGTGAACCATATGAGAAGGTTCATACAAACGAAAGCAACAAAAGGAAATAAATAATAAGCTAATAAAATCAATAATATTGAAGATGGCATGTATTAAATCAATAATATTGAAGATGGCATGTATTAAATCAATAATATTGAAGATGGCATGTATTAAATCAATAATATTGAAAACACGTAACACCTTGAATCCGGATTATCTACATTGTTAGACTTCATTTTTGATAACCCAAGAAATCTGACGCTAAAACACAATCATCCAATCAATCAAATGTTATTTAAAAAAAAAAGTGAAGCATGCATGGTCCCCCGTGAGAGCACAGTGAACGAGGCATAAATAACCTAAGTTCAGCATTTGCCTCCACACCCTTCCATTTATCCCCATAAGTGTCCAGAGGACGTCAAATTCTGGTGCAAATGGAGAAACCGTGCAGTTTTATATGTAAACTTGAGTTTTGCACCATGAAAAAAAAAAAAAAAAAGAAATGACTAAGTCCATTATTTTCTCTCCGTTTAGCCCCCAAAATCGCCAAGGCCATAACATATTTAAATTTGAGTTCAGCACCATGCAAAACTGCTAAATAGACATACACAGAAAATGTTGGAAAAATATGGTAAAATAGTCCCAAAAATGGAGTAGCCCTATAAGAGCTCTGAGGCACAACCAAGAGCCATATTTTGGGGTTCGATTATAGTTAATGGCACCTGAGCCATATTTTTTTGCTATTACTTTGGAATTCAGTAATTTCTATAATATAAATATCACCCGTCTGTTTGAATGCATTTATGTATGTATGCATGTATGTATGTATGCATGTATGTATGTATGCCTAAAACTTTCGACAGAGACGCCGCTCTTTTCCTCCTTGGCGGTACGTGGTCATGCCTGCCTGCCTACTACTACTTTTTTTTTGCTCAGCACACATCTCCAAACATCCGTGCAACGCCGGTTACCCAGGCTAATCTATAATATAAATCTCACCTATTTGTTTAAATGTATGTATGTATGTATGTATGTATGTATGTATGTATGCCTAAAACTTTCGATAGAGGCGACGGATTTTCACGAGATCAGTATCGTTTTGAAACTCAAAACGACAAATATCAAAATATTGGCTAAAAACATTAATTCCTTCACCCTCGACTGGGAACTTTTCTACAGGGAGGGGGTCGTTTTTTTCGCCGATATTTTCGAAAGTCATTCCCTCTTTTCGATTGATTAGCCTTAATTTAAACCTTCGCCACTTCCTGTTTGGTAATGGGCGCAACGACAAAGACATCACTTTTTTTCACGTTCTTTTCCTCCTTTGCGATACAGGTTAGAGCCTGCCTACTTCCACTTTTTGTTTGTTGCTCAATACACACCTCCAAACACCCGGGCAACGCCGGGCACCCAGGTTAGTATATATATATATATATATATATATATATATATTCAATAAAGAAGTGGCTCTCTAATAATGAATACGAAATCTGGCTGAATATATTTAAGCGTATTTAACTACGGAGTAATGCCGGGCGCCCCCGCTAGTATTTAAGTAAGTAAAAGCAGCTACAACCAGTATTACAGTGTGTGCGTGTGTGTGTGTGTGCGTGCGTGTGTGTACAAAAATTCTCCATGAACTTCACACATTTTCATGGTTTTAAAAAGTTGTTTAATTGCAAATATCAAGAGACATTCTTACACATAAGGTCATAAAACCTGACTGTAAAGTTGAAACAATACAATTTTACCCATTAAGCGTCAGCGTTCTTTAATTGATTTCGTAGTATGACGTAAAACTGCGATTTTTTTTAAAGGATGCTAAGAAAAATAAAATCGAAAATGTGAGTTTAGTAATTGGTTGGCGAATTATCCGTTACAAATTCAACCGCTATTTGACAACCGATAATTTCGCATGTTTGATTTTCGATCTGAGATGCCGTGTCACCATCAACCAAGAAATAGAATCAGAAACATTAAAATTCTGAGGACACATTTCGCTTTGGACATAACCAGTCTTATAATTATCTTGTCTGGAATATTTGAGTAGAAAAATTTCTTCAAATAATCTTACAAAAGCAATTCAATGGACGAAGACATGGTATTGTTAATTGATCATCGTCAGACTAAGGTTGTCATTTGTTAAAAGTCCGTTTACACAAGTTAATTGAAATACAATGTTTGAAGATTCAAGTTTAACGTTGAACCGTAAAAATGTAAAATCGAAATGTAACAAAGTGATAAAACTTTACAAGCCTTCAAAATCGCGTAACTTTTGGGGGAAAAAATGTATAAAGTTCAATTGAATGATGACGCCATTTTTGTCACTTCTGAAATGTGATTTAATTTTTAGAAATCTTATAAAAACAATTTCAATCTAAACTAGTAGTATAACCTGTACACGAATTGGATTATTCTAACTTATGCCGAATGTTATTCTCACAAGATTTCGACCGATGTAACCTCCGTCCTTCTTTATTATACTTATTGTCTTACGTGATAATCTCTATGTCGAATGATGGTTCTAACGACACCATTTTTTTTTAATTCATGGGATAGTTGTGTCTCGATCTTTCAGTCTTAAGCAGGTAGACGTTTTAAGTAATTCGCAATCGTATTATGAGTATCAACCTTTAACCTCAATAAGATTGTCACATCGAACTGATTATTTTCTTGAATTTACATTCCGTTGCCTGGATACCAAGGAAAGAGGAGTAGTTATGCATTTGAACTGTGTCAGAAAAATATGTTGACTTTTTTTTCGAAATGTTCAATAAATTTAAGAAAAACTTCTTTTTTTTAAACCTAAAACGATTATAAAAAGAAAATTATTACTTGAAGGAGAAATAAATAAATAATATTGTGAAATACTTTGTTGTATGGGAGTTACTTGATACATCGCTATATTTGAATGAAAGAAAAGAATGGCAAAGAATAAAGGAGAAAAACTGTAAAAATCATATAGTTTAAACCTGATAAAAGAAATAAAATCATATAGTTTAAACCTGATAAAAGAAATAAAATCATATAGTTTAAACCTGATAAAAGAAATAAAATCATATAGTTTAAACCTGATAACAGAAATAAAATCATATAGTTAAAACCTGATAAAAGAAATAAAATCATATAGTTTAAACCTGATAAAAGAAATAAAATCATATAGTTTAAACCTGATAACAGAAATAAAATCATATAGTTAAAACCTGATAATAGAAAAAAATTCATATAGTTTAAACCAGATAAAAGATATAAAATCATATAGTTTAAACCTGATAAAAGAAATAAAATCATATAGTTAAAACCTGATAAAAGAAATAAAATCATATAGTTTAAACCTGATAAAAGAAATAAAATCATATAGTTTAAACCTGATAAAAGAAATAAAATCATATAGTTTAAACCTGATAAACGAAATCACATCATATAGTTTAAACCTGATAAAAGAAATAAAATCATATAGTTAAAACCTGATAATAAAAATCAAATTATATAGTTTAAACCTGACAAATAAAATAAAATCATATAGTTTAAACCTAATAAAAAAACATAAAATAATATGGTTTAAACCTGATACACGAAATCAAATCATATAGTTTAAACCAGATAAAAGAAATAAAATAATATAGTTTAAACCTGATAAAAGAAATAAAATAATATGGTTTAAACCTGATAAAACAAATCAAATTATATAGTTTAAACCTGATAAAAAAAATAAAATCATATAGTTTTAACCTGATAAAAAAAATCAAATCGTATAGTTTACACCTGATAAAAGAAATAAAATCATATGGTTTAAACATGATAAAAGAAATCAAATTATATAGTAAAAACCTGATAAAAAAATCATATAGTTTAAACCTAATAAAAGAAATAAAATAATATGGTTTAAACCTGACAAAAGAAAGAAAATTATATAGTTTAAACCCAATAAAAGAAAGAAAATCATATAGTTTAAACCTGATAAAAGAAATAAAATCATATAGCATAAACCTGATAAAAGAAATAAAATCATATAGTTTAAACCTGATAAAAGAAATAAAATCATATAGTTTACACCTGATAAAAGAAATAAAATCATATAGTTTAAACCTGATAAAAGAAATAAAATCATATAGTTAACACCTGATAATAGAAAAAAATTCATATAGTTTAAACCTGATAAAAGAAATAAAATCATATAGTTTAAACCTGATAAAAGAAATAAAATCATATAGTTAAAACCTGATAAAAGAAATAAAATCATATAGTTTAAACCTGATAAAAGAAATAAAATCATATAGTTTAAACCTGATAAAAGAAATAAAATCATATAGTTTAAACCTGATAAACGAAATCACATCATATAGTTTAAACCTGATAAAAGAAATAAAATCATATAGTTAAAACCTGATAATAAAAATCAAATTATATAGTTTAAACCTGACAAATAAAATAAAATCATATAGTTTAAACCTAATAAAAAAAATAAAATAATATGGTTTAAACCTGATACACGAAATCAAATAATATAGTTTAAACCAGATAAAAGAAATAAAATAATATAGTTTAAACCTGATAAAAGAAATAAAATAATATGGTTTAAACCTGATAAAACAAATCAAATTATATAGTTTAAACCTGATAAAAACAATAAAATCATATAGTTTTAACCTGATAAAAGAAATCAAATCGTATAGTTTACACCTGATAAAAGAAATAAAATCATATGGTTTAAACATGATAAAAGAAATCAAATTATATAGTAAAAACCTGATAAAAAAATCATATAGTTTAAACCTAATAAAAGAAATAAAATAATATGGTTTAAACCTGACAAAAGAAAGAAAATTATATAGTTAAAACCTGATAAAAGAAATAAAATCATATAGTTTAAACCTGATAAAAGAAATAAAATCATATAGGTTAAACCTGATAAAAGAAATAAAATCATATAGTTTAAACCTGATAAAAGAAATAAAATAATATGGTTTAAACCTGATAAAACAAATAAAATTATATTGTTTAAACCTGATAAAAGAAATAAAGTGATATAGTTTAAACATGATAAAAGAAATAAAATCATATAGGTTAAACCTAATAAAAAAAAATAAAATAATATGGTTTAAACCTGATACACGAAATCAAATCATATAGTTTAAACCAGATAAAAGAAATAAAATAATATAGTTTAAACCTGATAAAAGAAATAAAATAATATGGTTTAAACCTGATAAAACAAATCAAATTATATAGTTTAAACCTGATAAAAAAAATAAAATCATATAGTTTTAACCTGATAAAAGAAATCAAATCGTATAGTTTACACCTGATAAAAGAAATAAAATCATATGGTTTAAACATGATAAAAGAAATCAAATTATATAGTAAAAACCTGATAAAAAAATCATATAGTTAAAACCTAATAAAAGAAATAAAATAATATGGTTTAAACCTGACAAAAGAAAGAAAATTATATAGTTAAAACCTGATAAAAGAAATAAAATCATATAGTTTAAACCTGATAAAAGAAATAAAATCATATAGGTTAAACCTGATAAAAGAAATAAAATAATATGGTTTAAACCTGATAAAACAAATAAAATTATATAGTTTAAACCTGATAAAAGAAATAAAGTGATATAGTTTAAACATGATAAAAGAAATAAAATCATATAGGTTAAACCTGATAAAAGAAATAAAATTATATAGTTTAAACCTGATAAAAGAAATAAAACCATAAAGTTGAAACCTGATAAAAGAAATAAAATCATATAGTTTTAACCTGATAAAAGAAATAAAATCATATAGTTTAAACCTGATAAAAGAAATAAAATCATATAGTTTAAACCTGATAAAAGAAATAAAATCATATAGTTTAAACCTGATAAAAGAACTAACATCATATAGTTTAAACCTGATAAAAGAAAGAAAATGATATAGTTTAAACCTGATAAAAGAAATAAAATCATATAGTTTAAACCTGATAAAAGAAATAAAATCATATAGTTTAAACCTGATAAAAGAAATCAAATCATATAGTTAAAACCTAATAAAAGAAATCAAATCATATAGTTTAAACCTGATAAAAGAAATAAAATCATATAGTTTACACCTGATAAAAGACATAAAATCATATAGTTTAAACCTGATAAAAGAAATAAAATCATATAGTTTAAACCAGATAACAGAAATAAAATCATATCGTTAAAACCCGATTACAGAAATAAAATCATATATTTTAAACCTGATAAAAGAAATAAAATAATATAGTTTAAACCAGATAACAGAAAAAAAATCATATAGTTTATATCTGATAAAAGAAATAAAATCATATAGTAAAAACCTGATAAAAGAAATCAAATCATATAGTTTAAACCTGATAAAAGAAATAAAATCATATAGTTTAAACCTGATAAAAGAAATAAAATCATATAGTTTAAACCTGATAAAAGAAATAAAATCATATAGGTTAAACCTGATAAAAGAAATAAAATCATATAGTTTAAACCTGATAAAAGAAATGAAATCATATAGTTTACACCTGATAAAAGAAATAAAATCATATAGTTTAAACCTGATAAAAGAAATAAAACCATATAGTTTAAACCTCATAAAAGAAATAAAATCATATAATTTAAACCTGATAAAAGAAATCAAATCATATAGTTTAAACCTGATAAAAGAAATAAAATGATATAGTTTAAACCTGATAAAGAAATAAAGTCATATAGTTTAAACCTGATAAAAGAAATAAAACCATATAGTTTAAACCTGATAAAAGAAATCAAATCATATAGTTTACACCTGATAAAAGAAATAAAATCATATAGTTTAAACCTAATAAAAGAAAGAAAATCATATAGTTTAAACCTGATAAAAGAAAGAAAATCATATAGTTTAAACCTGATAAAAGAAACAAAATCATATAGTTTAAAACTGATAAAAGAAATCAAATCATATAGTTTAAACCTGATAAAAGAAAGAAAATCATATAGTTTAAACCTAATAAAAGAAACAAAATCATATAGTTTAAACCTGATAAAAGAAATGAAATCATATAGTTTACACCTGATAAAAGACATCAAATCATGTAGTTTAAACCTGATAAAAGAAATAAAATCGTATAGTTTAAACCTGATAAAAGAAACAAAATCATATAGTTTAAAACTGATAAAAGAAATAAAATCATATAGTTTAAACCTGATAAAAGAAATAAAATCATATAGTTTAAACCTGATAAAAGAAATAAAATCATATAGTTTAAACCTGATGAAAGAAATCAAATCATATAGTTTAAACCTGATAAAAGAAATCAAATCATATAGTTTAAACCTGATGAAAGAAATCAAGTCATATAGTTTAAACCTGATAAAAGAAATAAAATGATATAGTTTAAACCTGATATACAAAATAAAATCATATAGTTTAAACCTGATAAAAGACATAAAATCATATAGTTTAAACCTGATAAAAGAAAGAAAATCATATAGTTTAAACCTGATAAAAGAAAGAAAATCATATAGTTTTAACCTGATAAAAGAAAGAAAATCATATAGTTTAAACCTGATAAAAGAAATAAAATCATAAAGTTGAAACCTGATAAAAGAAATAAAATCATATAGTTTAAACCTGATAAAAGAAATAAAATCATATAGTTTAAACCTGATAAAAGAATGAAAATCATATAGTTTAAACCTGATAAAAGAAACAAAATCATATAGTTTAAACCTGATAAAAGAAATAAAATCATATAGTTTAAACCTGATAAAAGAAATAAAATCATATAGTTTAAACCTGATAAAAGAAATAAAATCATACAGTTTAAACCTGATAAAAGAAATAAAATCATATAGTTTAAACCTGATAAAAGAAATCAAATCATATAGCTTAAACCTGATAAAAGAAATCAAGTCATATAGTTTAAACCTGATAAAAGAAAAAAAATGATATAGTTTAAACCTGATATACGAAATAAAATCATATAGTTTAAACCTGATAAAAGACATAAAATCATATAGTTTAAACCTGATAAAAGAAATCAAATCATATAGTTTAAACCTGATAAAAGAAATAAAATCATATAGTTTAAACCTTATAAAAGAAATAAAATCATATAGTTAAAACCTGATAAAAGAAATAAAATCATATAGTTTAAACCTGATAAAAGAGATCAAATCATATAATTTAAACCTGATGAAAGAAATAAAATCATATAGTTTAAACCTGATATACGAAATAAAATCATATAGTTTAAACCTGATAAAAGACATAAAATCATATGGTTTAAACATGATAACAGAAATAAAATCATATAGTTTAAACCGGATAAAAGAAAGAAAATCATATAGTTTAAACCTGATAAAAGAAAGAAAATCATATAGTTTAAACCTGATAAAAGAAAGAAAATCATATAGTTTAAACCTGATAAAAGAAATAAAATCATAAAGTTGAAACCTGATAAAAGAAAGAAAATCATATAGTGTAAACCTGATAAAAGAAATAAAATCATATAGTTTAAACCTGATAAAAGAAATAAAATCATATAGTTTACACCTGATAAAAGAAATAAAATCATATAGTTTAAACCTGATAAAAGAAATAAAATCATATAGTTAAAACCTGATAATAGAAAAAAATTCATATAGTTTAAACCTGATAAAAGAAATAAAATCATATAGTTTAAACCTGATAAAAGAAATAAAATCATATAGTTAAAACCTGATAAAAGAAATAAAATCATATAGTTTAAACCTGATAAAAGAAATAAAATCATATAGTTTAAACCTGATAAAAGAAATAAAATCATATAGTTTAAACCTGATAAACGAAATCACATCATATAGTTTAAACCTGATAAAAGAAATAAAATCATATAGTTAAAACCTGATAATAAAAATCAAATTATATAGTTTAAACCTGACAAATAAAATAAAATCATATAGTTTAAACCTAATAAAAAAAAATAAAATAATATGGTTTAAACCTGATACACGAAATCAAATCATATAGTTTAAACCAGATAAAAGAAATAAAATAATATAGTTTAAACCTGATAAAAGAAATAAAATAATATGGTTTAAACCTGATAAAACAAATCAAATTATATAGTTTAAACCTGATAAAAACAATAAAATCATATAGTTTTAACCTGATAAAAGAAATCAAATCGTATAGTTTACACCTGATAAAAGAAATAAAATCATATGGTTTAAACATGATAAAAGAAATCAAATTATATAGTAAAAACCTGATAAAAAAATCATATAGTTTAAACCTAATAAAAGAAATAAAATAATATGGTTTAAACCTGACAAAAGAAAGAAAATTATATAGTTAAAACCTGATAAAAGAAATAAAATCATATAGTTTAAACCTGATAAAAGAAATAAAATCATATAGGTTAAACCTGATAAAAGAAATAAAATCATATAGTTTAAACCTGATAAAAGAAATAAAATAATATGGTTTAAACCTGATAAAACAAATAAAATTATATTGTTTAAACCTGATAAAAGAAATAAAGTGATATAGTTTAAACATGATAAAAGAAATAAAATCATATAGGTTAAACCTAATAAAAAAAAATAAAATAATATGGTTTAAACCTGATACACGAAACTAAATCATATAGTTTAAACCAGATAAAAGAAATAAAATTATATAGTTTAAACCTGATAAAAGAAATAAAGTGATATAGTTTAAACATGATAAAAGAAATAAAATCATATAGGTTAAACCTGATAAAAGAAATAAAATTATATAGTTTTAACCTGATAAAAGAAATAAAACCATAAAGTTGAAACCTGATAAAAGAAATAAAATCATATAGTTTTAACCTGATAAAAGAAATAAAATCATATAGTTTAAACCTGATAAAAGAAATAAAATCATATAGTTTAAACCTGATAAAAGAAATAAAATCATATAGTTTAAACCTGATAAAAGAACTAACATCATATAGTTTAAACCTGATAAAAGAAAGAAAATGATATAGTTTAAACCTGATAAAAGAAATAAAATCATATAGTTTAAACCTGATAAAAGAAATAAAATCATATAGTTTAAACCTGATAAAAGAAATCAAATCATATAGTTTACACCTGATAAAAGAAATAAAATCATATAGTTTAAACCTAATAAAAGAAAGAAAATCATATAGTTTAAACCTGATAAAAGAAAGAAAATCATATAGTTTAAACCTGATAAAAGAAACAAAATCATATAGTTTAAAACTGATAAAAGAAATCAAATCATATAGTTTAAACCTGATAAAAGAAAGAAAATCATATAGTTTAAACCTAATAAAAGAAACAAAATCATATAGTTTAAACCTGATAAAAGAAATGAAATCATATAGTTTACACCTGATAAAAGACATCAAATCATGTAGTTTAAACCTGATAAAAGAAATAAAATCGTATAGTTTAAACCTGATAAAAGAAACAAAATCATATAGTTTAAAACTGATAAAAGAAATAAAATCATATAGTTTAAACCTGATAAAAGAAATAAAATCATATAGTTTAAACCTGATAAAAGAAATAAAATCATATAGTTTAAACCTGATGAAAGAAATCAAATCATATAGTTTAAACCTGATAAAAGAAATCAAATCATATAGTTTAAACCTGATGAAAGAAATCAAGTCATATAGTTTAAACCTGATAAAAGAAATAAAATGATATAGTTTAAACCTGATATACAAAATAAAATCATATAGTTTAAACCTGATAAAAGACATAAAATCATATAGTTTAAACCTGATAAAAGAAAGAAAATCATATAGTTTAAACCTGATAAAAGAAAGAAAATCATATAGTTTTAACCTGATAAAAGAAAGAAAATCATATAGTTTAAACCTGATAAAAGAAATAAAATCATAAAGTTGAAACCTGATAAAAGAAATAAAATCATATAGTTTAAACCTGATAAAAGAAATAAAATCATATAGTTTAAACCTGATAAAAGAATGAAAATCATATAGTTTAAACCTGATAAAAGAAACAAAATCATATAGTTTAAACCTGATAAAAGAAATAAAATCATATAGTTTAAACCTGATAAAAGAAATAAAACCATATAGTTTAAACCTCATAAAAGAAATAAAATCATACAGTTTAAACCTGATAAAAGAAATAAAATCATATAGTTTAAACCTGATAAAAGAAATCAAATCATATAGCTTAAACCTGATAAAAGAAATCAAGTCATATAGTTTAAACCTGATAAAAGAAAAAAAATGATATAGTTTAAACCTGATATACGAAATAAAATCATATAGTTTAAACCTGATAAAAGACATAAAATCATATAGTTTAAACCTGATAAAAGAAATCAAATCATATAGTTTAAACCTGATAAAAGAAATAAAATCATATAGTTTAAACCTGATAAAAGAAATAAAATCATATAGTTAAAACCTGATAAAAGAAATAAAATCATATAGTTTAAACCTGATAAAAGAGATCAAATCATATAATTTAAACCTGATGAAAGAAATAAAATCATATAGTTTAAACCTGATATACGAAATAAAATCATATAGTTTAAACCTGATAAAAGACATAAAATCATATGGTTTAAACATGATAACAGAAATAAAATCATATAGTTTAAACCGGATAAAAGAGAGAAAATCATATAGTTTAAACCTGATAAAAGAAAGAAAATCATATAGTTTAAACCTGATAAAAGAAAGAAAATCATATAGTTTAAACCTGATAAAAGAAATAAAATCATAAAGTTGAAACCTGATAAAAGAAAGAAAATCATATAGTGTAAACCTGATAAAAGAAATAAAATCATATAGTTTAAACCTGATAAAAGAAATAAAATCATATAGTTTACACCTGATAAAAGAAATAAAATCATATAGTTTAAACCTGATAAAAGAAATAAAATCATATAGTTAAAACCTGATAATAGAAAAAAATTCATATAGTTTAAACCTGATAAAAGAAATAAAATCATATAGTTTAAACCTGATAAAAGAAATAAAATCATATAGTTAAAACCTGATAAAAGAAATAAAATCATATAGTTTAAACCTGATAAAAGAAATAAAATCATATAGTTTAAACCTGATAAAAGAAATAAAATCATATAGTTTAAACCTGATAAACGAAATCACATCATATAGTTTAAACCTGATAAAAGAAATAAAATCATATAGTTAAAACCTGATAATAAAAATCAAATTATATAGTTTAAACCTGACAAATAAAATAAAATCATATAGTTTAAACCTAATAAAAAAAAATAAAATAATATGGTTTAAACCTGATACACGAAATCAAATCATATAGTTTAAACCAGATAAAAGAAATAAAATAATATAGTTTAAACCTGATAAAAGAAATAAAATAATATGGTTTAAACCTGATAAAACAAATCAAATTATATAGTTTAAACCTGATAAAAACAATAAAATCATATAGTTTTAACCTGATAAAAGAAATCAAATCGTATAGTTTACACCTGATAAAAGAAATAAAATCATATGGTTTAAACATGATAAAAGAAATCAAATTATATAGTAAAAACCTGATAAAAAAATCATATAGTTTAAACCTAATAAAAGAAATAAAATAATATGGTTTAAACCTGACAAAAGAAAGAAAATTATATAGTTAAAACCTGATAAAAGAAATAAAATCATATAGTTTAAACCTGATAAAAGAAATAAAATCATATAGGTTAAACCTGATAAAAGAAATAAAATCATATAGTTTAAACCTGATAAAAGAAATAAAATAATATGGTTTAAACCTGATAAAACAAATAAAATTATATTGTTTAAACCTGATAAAAGAAATAAAGTGATATAGTTTAAACATGATAAAAGAAATAAAATCATATAGGTTAAACCTAATAAAAAAAAATAAAATAATATGGTTTAAACCTGATACACGAAACTAAATCATATAGTTTAAACCAGATAAAAGAAATAAAATAATATAGTTTAAACCTGATAAAAGAAATAAAATAATATGGTTTAAACCTGATAAAACAAATCAAATTATATAGTTTAAACCTGATAAAAAAAATAAAATCATATAGTTTTAACCTGATAAAAGAAATCAAATCGTATAGTTTACACCTGATAAAAGAAATAAAATCATATGGTTTAAACATGATAAAAGAAATCAAATTATATAGTAAAAACCTGATAAAAAAAACATATAGTTAAAACCTAATAAAAGAAATAAAATAATATGGTTTAAACCTGACAAAAGAAAGAAAATTATATAGTTAAAACCTGATAAAAGAAATAAAATCATATAGTTTAAACCTGATAAAAGAAATAAAATCATATAGGTTAAACCTGATAAAAGAAATAAAATAATATGGTTTAAACCTGATAAAACAAATAAAATTATATAGTTTAAACCTGATAAAAGAAATAAAGTGATATAGTTTAAACATGATAAAAGAAATAAAATCATATAGGTTAAACCTGATAAAAGAAATAAAATTATATAGTTTAAACCTGATAAAAGAAATAAAACCATAAAGTTGAAACCTGATAAAAGAAATAAAATCATATAGTTTTAACCTGATAAAAGAAATAAAATCATATAGTTTAAACCTGATAAAAGAAATCAAATCATATAGTTTAAACCTGATAAAAGAAATAAAATCATATAGTTTAAACCTGATAAAAGAACTAACATCATATAGTTTAAACCTGATAAAAGAAAGAAAATGATATAGTTTAAACCTGATAAAAGAAATAAAATCATATAGTTTAAACCTGATAAAAGAAATAAAATCATATAGTTTAAACCTGATAAAAGAAATCAAATCATATAGTTAAAACCTAATAAAAGAAATCAAATCATATAGTTTAAACCTGATAAAAGAAATAAAATCATATAGTTTACACCTGATAAAAGACATAAAATCATATAGTTTAAACCTGATAAAAGAAATAAAATCATATAGTTTAAACCAGATAACAGAAATAAAATCATATCGTTAAAACCCGATTACAGAAATAAAATCATATATTTTAAACCTGATAAAAGAAATAAAATAATATAGTGTAAACCAGATAACAGAAAAAAAATCATATAGTTTATATCTGATAAAGGAAATAAAATCATATAGTAAAAACCTGATAAAAGAAATCAAATCATATAGTTTAAACCTGATAAAAGAAATAAAATCATATAGTTTAAACCTGATAAAAGAAATAAAATCATATAGTTTAAACCTGATAAAAGAAATAAAATCATATAGGTTAAACCTGATAAAAGAAATAAAATCATATAGTTTAAACCTGATAAAAGAAATGAAATCATATAGTTTACACCTGATAAAAGAAATAAAATCATATAGTTTAAACCTGATAAAAGAAATAAAACCATATAGTTTAAACCTCATAAAAGAAATAAAATCATATAATTTAAACCTGATAAAAGAAATCAAATCATATAGTGTAAACCTGATAAAAGAAATAAAACGATATAGTTTAAACCTGATAAAGAAATAAAGTCATATAGTTTAAACCTGATAAAAGAAATAAAACCATATAGTTTAAACCTGATAAAAGAAATCAAATCATATAGTTTACACCTGATAAATGAAATCAAATCATATAGTTTAAACCTAATAAAAGAAAGAAAATCATATAGTTTAAACCTGATAAAAGAAAGAAAATCATATAGTTTAAACCTGATAAAAGAAACAAAATCATATAGTTTAAAACTGATAAAAGAAATCAAATCATATAGTTTAAACCTGATAAAAGAAAGAAAATCATATAGTTTAAACCTAATAAAAGAAACAAAATCATATAGTTTAAACCTGATAAAAGAAATGAAATCATATAGTTTACACCTGATAAAAGACATCAAATCATGTAGTTTAAACCTGATAAAAGAAATAAAATCGTATAGTTTAAACCTGATAAAAGAAACAAAATCATATAGTTTAAAACTGATAAAAGAAATAAAATCATATAGTTTAAACCTGATAAAAGAAATAAAATCATATAGTTTAAACCTGATAAAAGAAATAAAATCATATAGTTTAAACCTGATGAAAGAAATCAAATCATATAGTTTAAACCTGATAAAAGAAATCAAATCATATAGTTTAAACCTGATGAAAGAAATCAAGTCATATAGTTTAAACCTGATAAAAGAAATAAAATGATATAGTTTAAACCTGATATACAAAATAAAATCATATAGTTTAAACCTGATAAAAGACATAAAATCATATAGTTTAAACCTGATAAAAGAAAGAAAATCATATAGTTTAAACCTGATAAAAGAAAGAAAATCATATAGTTTTAACCTGATAAAAGAAAGAAAATCATATAGTTTAAACCTGATAAAAGAAATAAAATCATAAAGTTGAAACCTGATAAAAGAAATAAAATCATATAGTTTAAACCTGATAAAAGAAATAAAATCATATAGTTTAAACCTGATAAAAGAATGAAAATCATATAGTTTAAACCTGATAAAAGAAACAAAATCATATAGTTTAAACCTGATAAAAGAAATAAAATCATATAGTTTAAACCTGATAAAAGAAATAAAATCATATAGTTTAAACCTGATAAAAGAAATAAAATCATACAGTTTAAACCTGATAAAAGAAATAAAATCATATAGTTTAAACCTGATAAAAGAAATCAAATCATATAGCTTAAACCTGATAAAAGAAATCAAGTCATATAGTTTAAACCTGATAAAAGAAATAAAATGATATAGTTTAAACCTGATATACGAAATAAAATCATATAGTTTAAACCTGATAAAAGACATAAAATCATATAGTTTAAACCTGATAAAAGAAATCAAATCATATAGTTTAAACCTGATAAAAGAAATAAAATCATATAGTTTAAACCTGATAAAAGAAATAAAATCATATAGTTAAAACCTGATAAAAGAAATAAAATCATATAGTTTAAACCTGATAAAAGAGATCAAATCATATAATTTAAACCTGATGAAAGAAATAAAATCATATAGTTTAAACCTGATATACGAAATAAAATCATATAGTTTAAACCTGATAAAAGACATAAAATCATATGGTTTAAACATGATAACAGAAATAAAATCATATAGTTTAAACCGGATAAAAGAAAGAAAATCATATAGTTTAAACCTGATAAAAGAAAGAAAATCATATAGTTTAAACCTGATAAAAGAAAGAAAATCATATAGTTTAAACCTGATAAAAGAAATAAAATCATAAAGTTGAAACCTGATAAAAGAAAGAAAATCATATAGTGTAAACCTGATAAAAGAAATAAAATCATATAGTTTAAACCTGATAAAAGAAATAAAATCATATAGTTTACACCTGATAAAAGAAATAAAATCATATAGTTTAAACCTGATAAAAGAAATAAAATCATATAGTTAAAACCTGATAATAGAAAAAAATTCATATAGTTTAAACCTGATAAAAGAAATAAAATCATATAGTTTAAACCTGATAAGAGAAATAAAATCATATAGTTAAAACCTGATAAAAGAAATAAAATCATATAGTTTAAACCTGATAAAAGAAATAAAATCATATAGTTTAAACCTGATAAAAGAAATAAAATCATATAGTTTAAACCTGATAAACGAAATCACATCATATAGTTTAAACCTGATAAAAGAAATAAAATCATATAGTTAAAACCTGATAATAAAAATCAAATTATATAGTTTAAACCTGACAAATAAAATAAAATCATATAGTTTAAACCTAATAAAAAAAAATAAAATAATATGGTTTAAACCTGATACACGAAATCAAATCATATAGTTTAAACCAGATAAAAGAAATAAAATAATATAGTTTAAACCTGATAAAAGAAATAAAATAATATGGTTTAAACCTGATAAAACAAATCAAATTATATAGTTTAAACCTGATAAAAACAATAAAATCATATAGTTTTAACCTGATAAAAGAAATCAAATCGTATAGTTTACACCTGATAAAAGAAATAAAATCATATGGTTTAAACATGATAAAAGAAATCAAATTATATAGTAAAAACCTGATAAAAAAATCATATAGTTTAAACCTAATAAAAGAAATAAAATAATATGGTTTAAACCTGACAAAAGAAAGAAAATTATATAGTTAAAACCTGATAAAAGAAATAAAATCATATAGTTTAAACCTGATAAAAGAAATAAAATCATATAGGTTAAACCTGATAAAAGAAATAAAATCATATAGTTTAAACCTGATAAAAGAAATAAAATAATATGGTTTAAACCTGATAAAACAAATAAAATTATATTGTTTAAACCTGATAAAAGAAATAAAGTGATATAGTTTAAACATGATAAAAGAAATAAAATCATATAGGTTAAACCTAATAAAAAAAAATAAAATAATATGGTTTAAACCTGATACACGAAACTAAATCATATAGTTTAAACCAGATAAAAGAAATAAAATAATATAGTTTAAACCTGATAAAAGAAATAAAATAATATGGTTTAAACCTGATAAAACAAATCAAATTATATAGTTTAAACCTGATAAAAAAAATAAAATCATATAGTTTTAACCTGATAAAAGAAATCAAATCGTATAGTTTACACCTGATAAAAGAAATAAAATCATATGGTTTAAACATGATAAAAGAAATCAAATTATATAGTAAAAACCTGATAAAAAAAACATATAGTTAAAACCTAATAAAAGAAATAAAATAATATGGTTTAAACCTGACAAAAGAAAGAAAATTATATAGTTAAAACCTGATAAAAGAAATAAAATCATATAGTTTAAACCTGATAAAAGAAATAAAATCATATAGGTTAAACCTGATAAAAGAAATAAAATAATATGGTTTAAACCTGATAAAACAAATAAAATTATATAGTTTAAACCTGATAAAAGAAATAAAGTGATATAGTTTAAACATGATAAAAGAAATAAAATCATATAGGTTAAACCTGATTAAAGAAATAAAATTATATAGTTTAAACCTGATAAAAGAAATAAAACCATAAAGTTGAAACCTGATAAAAGAAATAAAATCATATAGTTTTAACCTGATAAAAGAAATAAAATCATATAGTTTAAACCTGATAAAAGAAATCAAATCATATAGTTTAAACCTGATAAAAGAAATAAAATCATATAGTTTAAACCTGATAAAAGAACTAACATCATATAGTTTAAACCTGATAAAAGAAAGAAAATGATATAGTTTAAACCTGATAAAAGAAATAAAATCATATAGTTTAAACCTGATAAAAGAAATAAAATCATATAGTTTAAACCTGATAAAAGAAATCAAATCATATAGTTAAAACCTAATAAAAGAAATCAAATCATATAGTTTAAACCTGATAAAAGAAATAAAATCATATAGTTTACACCTGATAAAAGACATAAAATCATATAGTTTAAACCTGATAAAAGAAATAAAATCATATAGTTTAAACCAGATAACAGAAATAAAATCATATCGTTAAAACCTGATTACAGAAATAAAATCATATATTTTAAACCTGATAAAAGAAATAAAATAATATAGTTTAAACCAGATAACAGAAAAAAAATCATATAGTTTATATCTGATAAAAGAAATAAAATCATATAGTAAAAACCTGATAAAAGAAATCAAATCATATAGTTTAAACCTGATAAAAGAAATAAAATCATATAGTTTAAACCTGATAAAAGAAATAAAATCATATAGTTTAAACCTGATAAAAGAAATAAAATCATATAGGTTAAACCTGATAAAAGAAATAAAATCATATAGTTTAAACCTGATAAAAGAAATGAAATCATATAGTTTACACCTGATAAAAGAAATAAAATCATATAGTTTAAACCTGATAAAAGAAATAAAACCATATAGTTTAAACCTCATAAAAGAAATAAAATCATATAATTTAAACCTGATAAAAGAAATCAAATCATATAGTTTAAACCTGATAAAAGAAATAAAACGATATAGTTTAAACCTGATAAAGAAATAAAGTCATATAGTTTAAACCTGATAAAAGAAATAAAACCATATAGTTTAAACCTGATAAAAGAAATCAAATCATATAGTTTACACCTGATAAAAGAAATCAAATCATATAGTTTAAACCTAATAAAAGAAAGAAAATCATATAGTTTAAACCTGATAAAAGAAAGAAAATCATATAGTTTAAACCTGATAAAAGAAACAAAATCATATAGTTTAAAACTGATAAAAGAAATCAAATCATATAGTTTAAACCTGATAAAAGAAAGAAAATCATATAGTTTAAACCTAATAAAAGAAACAAAATCATATAGTTTAAACCTGATAAAAGAAATGAAATCATATAGTTTACACCTGATAAAAGACATCAAATCATGTAGTTTAAACCTGATAAAAGAAATAAAATCGTATAGTTTAAACCTGATAAAAGAAACAAAATCATATAGTTTAAAACTGATAAAAGAAATAAAATCATATAGTTTAAACCTGATAAAAGAAATAAAATCATATAGTTTAAACCTGATAAAAGAAATAAAATCATATAGTTTAAACCTGATGAAAGAAATCAAATCATATAGTTTAAACCTGATAAAAGAAATCAAATCATATAGTTTAAACCTGATGAAAGAAATCAAGTCATATAGTTTAAACCTGATAAAAGAAATAAAATGATATAGTTTAAACCTGATATACAAAATAAAATCATATAGTTTAAACCTGATAAAAGACATAAAATCATATAGTTTAAACCTGATAAAAGAAAGAAAATCATATAGTTTAAACCTGATAAAAGAAAGAAAATCATATAGTTTTAACCTGATAAAAGAAAGAAAATCATATAGTTTAAACCTGATAAAAGAAATAAAATCATAAAGTTGAAACCTGATAAAAGAAATAAAATGATATAGTTTAAACCTGATAAAAGAAATAAAATCATATAGTTTTAACCTGATAAAAGAATGAAAATCATATAGTTTAAACCTGATAAAAGAAACAAAATCATATAGTTTAAACCTGATAAAAGAAATAAAATCATATAGTTTAAACCTGATAAAAGAAATAAAATCATATAGTTTAAACCTGATAAAAGAAATAAAATCATACAGTTTAAACCTGATAAAAGAAATAAAATCATATAGTTTAAACCTGATAAAAGAAATCAAATCATATAGCTTAAACCTGATAAAAGAAATCAAGTCATATAGTTTAAACCTGATAAAAGAAATAAAATGATATAGTTTAAACCTGATATACGAAATAAAATCATATAGTTTAAACCTGATAAAAGACATAAAATCATATAGTTTAAACCTGATAAAAGAAATAAAATCATATAGTTTAAACCTGATAAAAGAAATAAAATCATATAGTTTAAACCTGATAAAAGAGATCAAATCATATAATTTAAACCTGATGAAAGAAATAAAATCATATAGTTTAAACCTGATATACGAAATAAAATCATATAGTTTAAACCTGATAAAAGACATAAAATCATATGGTTTAAACATGATAACAGAAATAAAATCATATAGTTTAAACCGGATAAAAGAAAGAAAATCATATAGTTTAAACCTGATAAAAGAAAGAAAATCATATAGTTTAAACCTGATAAAAGAAAGAAAATCATATAGTTTAAACCTGATAAAAGAAATAAAATCATAAAGTTGAAACCTGATAAAAGAAAGAAAATCATATAGTGTAAACCTGATAAAAGAAATAAAATCATATAGTTTAAACCTGATAAAAGACATAAAATCATATAGTTTAAACCTGATAAAAGAAACAAAATCATATAGTTTAAACCTGATAAAAGAAATAAAATCATATAGTTTAAACCTGATAAAAGAAATAAAATCATATAGTTTAAACCTGATAAAAGAAATAAAATCATACAGTTTAAACCTGATAAAAGAAATAAAATCATATAGTTTAAACCTGATAACAGAAATAAAATCATATAGTTTAAACCTGATAAAAGAAATAAAATCATATAGTTTAACCTGATAAAGAAATAAATTTATATAGTGTAAACCTGATAAAATAAATAAAATTATATAGTTTAAACCTGATAAAAGAAATCAAATCATATAATTTAAACCTAATAAAAGAAAGAAAATCATATAGTTTAAACCTGATAAAAGAAATAAAATCGTATAGTTTAAACCTGATAAAAGAAAAAAATTCATATAGTTTAAACCTGATAAAAGAAATCAAATCATATAGTTTAAACCTGATAAAAGAAATAAAATCATATAGTTTAAACCTGATAAAAGAAATAAAATCATATAGTTTACACGTGATAAAAGAGATAAAACAATATAATTTAAACCGGATAAAAGAAATAAACGATAATGCAATATTCCTAGTAAACTGTTATGGGCGGTTTGTAGACGGAAAAAAATGAAGGGCCCACGTACCTTATTAAGAAAAAACAAAAAAGAACTAATATGTATGCAAAATGTATTGCATCAAAAGGATGATACCGACTTGCTGTATAAAACAAGAGAAGAATTCGAAGACTGGTAAATATAGGAAAATGTGTTTATCATAGAAAATAACGACACATATAATCATAGTCAAAAACACAAAAAGATTGGTCATACTTGCAAATAACAATACAGGGAACAGCTAATTTTAAACAAATAATAACAGTAGTAGTTACATAGACGATTTACAAGATCGACCAGACAAGAAACATACACCTGGACATGTCTACAAAAAAGATACTTAAAGAGAGAAGCGGAATCGCTCTTGACAGTCAAACAGAATAATGCGATCAAAAGGAACTATATAAAATCTAAAATAGAAAAAACCTAGAGAAACGTTTATTATATATACGCTATGAACAAAAAGACGAAACTATAAAACATATAATGAGAGAACGCAGCAAACTAACCAGAAAAAAACACAGTACTTGACGCGACTGCACTGAAAAATTAATTCATTGGGAATTATACAAACGCTTGCACTTGCGTAAAAATGGTACAGACACAAACAGTAAAAAGTATTAAAAATAACCAAAAGTTACAGAAAGCTAGGTCTGGACTGTAGGAAGGAAGAACTGTCTTGATTCTCATCTTGATCAAATAGTCTGATCTTCTCTGAGTAGCCTTAGGAAAAACTTTGCACAAATCTTCCGCATCTTGAGTTCCTCGCGAATAATTGTGTGTACAGCTCCCACACTGACATCAAATTATGCACTTATTGTCTTTATAGACACACAACGGTCTTTATCTATGAGATTCAGTGAAACAGTGCTATATATATATATATATATATATATATATATATATATATATATATATATATATATACATATATATATACTAGCAGGACCCGTATGCCGGCGTTGCCTGGTGGAAAGATGGCACAAAGCCAGAACAGATTTCGTTGAAAGAACCCCATCCCCTTAAAAGCAAATTAACATGTGATTTTCTATCGCATTACCATAGACAGAACTCATTTTGTTTTGCTTTATTTTATGAAGTGGTCTGTAAGTTAATAAAAATGAGGTCTCAACCAATAAAAAGCAATGTTAAAAAGTACGTTAATTAACGTCAAAATGTACCACTTTCCTATAATGGAAAGTAAAGAATAAAATTGTTTATCAAAAATATTTTAAACAATTGTGAAGCAATATACAGAAATGTTTAAAAGCGTCTTAGTTTACTTTTAAAAAAAAGTTTGCACAAGGAAAATAATGATTAATGGCTGTTTACAAATACATATTTTAATCAGTGCTGAAGACACCCGTTCTTGTGCTTCTGCAATGGAGAGATGCTTATAGACTGGGGTAATTTCTTTATGTGTTTCTGAAGTGATTGGTAAGAATCTGGAATTGTAAATCGCACAGCTAGGTTCGTAGGTCGTGTAAAGAAGAAAAGGTATCTAAAATAAATATTAAAATAGCAGTTGAGGTAAAGTTTTACCAAAAATTGTATATAGCGGCCGAAAAATGTACAAGACATCACCATTAGAGGAAAGTAATCGATAAAAATGTTTGCGAAGAAATATTATAATCAATTCTAACCTCATTTGTTCTGATGTCTTTAAATTATGAAGACATCCTTCTAAGCTGAGATAGTTTTTGTTTTGCGCTCATGAATTCGTTTCTGAGTTAAGAAATAAAGCCCACCTAATATCAAGAAATGTATAAAAACACATCAAGCAATCCTAAAACCATTGAGTCTGGTGTCACTTAATGAAGGACATATCCTTCCAGACTGAGTTATTTATGTATAATATGTATTAACTTGTTGAGATGTAAAGAAATGAAGCCCTGCCAAAACAGAAATGTTTAAAATTGCGTTAATTGTGTAGTAATTGGTATGGGTGTGTTCCGAAGTGGGAGAAATCCGTCCATACTTAGGTATTTTTGTGTTGTTTTTATGATGTAGACTAGAAGTTAAGGAAACAAACCCCCTAAATACTAAAAAGCATGTTAAGCAATCTTAAAACCATTGGGTCTAGTATCATTCAATGAAGGAGAAATCCTTATAGAATGAGGTACTATTTTGTCAAGAAACGCATGCATGCTCGCTAAGAAGGAGAAGAAATGTCGAAAACATATAGTTCTAAGAGGCAACGAGAAGAAATGAAACAAAATACTATATGTCGAAATACTATATTAATATATAGTAGTGAGTTATCAAAATATATATGGCAATTAAGCTACACAGAATATTCCGCGAATTCTCACGAGAATGAAACGCGGAATATTCTGTATAGCTTAATTGCCATATATATCTTCATAATTTGCTGCCTAGCTCTACCTATATATTGAACACTGTTGAAGTAAATTCTGAAAAATCTAAGCATAAAATTATATCTTCGTATATTAATTTATGTGATTAAATGAAGTAATCATGTGCGTGTGTGTGTGTGTGTGTGTGTGTGTGATAATAATGATGGAAATAATATTTTTATATAATGAATAATAAAAAAAATTAGTTATGTATTCATCAACATACTGTCTTTATTTCAGGGATTTTTCAAGGTAACTAATTCGAAGAAATAACATCTATGTAGAATATTTGAAAATGTGTGGTGTCTTCATTAGGTAAAACATTTTTAAACGAAGCATAGTCGTTAAAATTTTAAAAATATACTACGATTATGAAAAGAAAAGATTGTTTTTTGCTTTGTTTTTTGTTTTGTTTTTTTTTCGAATGAACCATTTTAAAATTGTTGTGTATATAAAGTGGAATGAATGCTCTTTTAACTTTGATGTTATGTAATAAGTACACCACATTTCCAACAAAACTTTGATGTTATGTAATAAGTACACCACATTTTCAACAAAACTTTGATGTTATGTAATAAGTACACCACATTTTCAACAAAACTTTGATGTTATGTAATAAGTACACCACATATTCAACAAAACTTTGATGTTATGTAATAAGTACACCACATTTCCAACAAAACTTTGATGTAATGTAATAAGTACACCACATTTTCAACAAAACTTTGATGTAATGTAATAAGTACACCACATTTCCAACAAAACTTTGATGTTATGTAATAAGTACACAACATTTCCAACAAAACTTTGATGTTATGTAATAAGTACACCACATTTTCAACAAAACTTTGATGTAATGTAATAAGTACACCACATTTCCAACAAAACTTTGATGTTATGTAATAAGTACACCACATTTTCAACAAAACTTTGATGTTATGTAATAAGTACACCACATTTTCAACAAAACTTTGATGTTATGTAATAAGTACACCACATTTCCAACAAAACTTTGGTGTTATGTAATAAGTACACCACATTTTCAACAAAACTTTGATGTAATGTAATAAGTACACCACATTTCCAACAAAACTTTGATGTTATGTAATAAGTACACCACATTTCCAACAAAACTTTGATGTTATGTAATAAGTACACCACATTTCCAACAAAACTTTGATGTAATGTAATAAGTACACCACATTTCCAACAAAACTTTGATGTTATGTAATAAGTACACAACATTTCC
This sequence comes from Euprymna scolopes, assembly GCF_053919585.1. Lineage (NCBI taxonomy): Eukaryota > Metazoa > Mollusca > Cephalopoda > Sepiida > Sepiolidae > Euprymna > Euprymna scolopes. Next base: position 55,475,233 of record NC_136507.1, on the reverse strand, counting down.
AACAAAACTTTGATGTTATGTAATAAGTACACCACATTTCCAACAAAACTTTGATGTTATGTAATAAGTACACCACATTTCCAACAAAACTTTGATGTTATGTAATAAGTACACAACATTTCCAACAAAACTTTGATGTTATGTAATAAGTACACCACATTTCCAACAAAACTTTGATGTTATGTAATAAGTACACCACATTTCCAACAAAACTTTGATGTTATGTAATAAGTGCACCACATTTTCAACAAAACTTTGATGTTATGTAATAAGTACACCACATTTTCAACAAAACTTTGATGTTATGTAATAAGTACACCACATTTCCAACAAAACTTTGATGTTATGTAATAAGTACACCACATTTCCAACAAAACTTTGATGTTATGTAATAAGTACACCACATTTCCAACAAAACTTTGATGTTATGTAATAAGTACACCACATTTCCAACAAAACTTTGATGTTATGTAATAAGTGCACCACATTTTCAACAAAACTTTGATGTTATGTAATAAGTACACCACATTTCCAACAAAACTTTGATGTTATGTAATAAGTGCACCACATTTTCAACAAAACTTTGATGTTATGTAATAAGTACACCACATTTTCAACAAAACTTTGATGTTATGTAATAAGTACACCACATTTCCAACAAAACTTTGATGTTATGTAATAAGTACACCACATTTCCAACAAAACTTTGATGTTATGTAATAAGTACACCACATTTCCAACAAAACTTTGATGTTATGTAATAAGTACACCACATTTCCAACAAAACTTTGATGTTATGTAATAAGTACACCACATTTCCAACAAAACTTTGATGTTATGTAATACGTGCACCACATTTTCAACAAAACTTTGATGTTATGTAATAAGTACACCACATTTTCAACAAAACTTTGATGTTATGTAATAAGTACACCACATTTCCAACAAAACTTTGATGTTATGTAATAAGTACACCACATTTCCAACAAAACTTTGATGTTATGTAATAAGTACACCACATTTTCAACAAAACTTTGATGTTATGTAATAAGTACACCACATTTCCAACAAAACTTTGATGTTATGTAATAAGTGCACCACATTTTCAACAAAACTTTGATGTTATGTAATAAGTACACCACATTTTCAACAAAACTTTGATGTTATGTAATAAGTACACCACATTTCCAACAAAACTTTGATGTTATGTAATAAGTACACCACATTTCCAACAAAACTTTGATGTTATGTAATAAGTACACCACATTTCCAACAAAACTTTGATGTTATGTAATAAGTACACCACATTTCCAACAAAACTTTGATGTTATGTAATAAGTGCACCACATTTTCAACAAAACTTTGATGTTATGTAATAAGTACACCACATTTTCAACAAAACTTTGATGTTATGTAATAAGTACACCACATTTCCAACAAAACTTTGATGTTATGTAATAAGTACACCACATTTCCAACAAAACTTTGATGTTATGTAATAAGTACACCACATTTCCAACAAAACTTTGATGTTATGTAATAAGTACACCACATTTCCAACAAAACTTTGATGTTATGTAATAAGTGCACCACATTTTCAACAAAACTTTGATGTTATGTAATAAGTACACCACATTTCCAACAAAACTTTGATGTTATGTAATAAGTACACAACATTTTCAACAAAACTTTGATGTTATGTAATAAGTACACCACATTTTCAACAAAACTTTGATGTTATGTAATAAGTACACCACATTTTCAACAAAACTTTGATGTTATGTAATAAGTACACCACATTTTCAACAAAACTTTGATGTTATGTAATAAGTACACCACATTTCCAACAAAACTTTGATGTTATGTAATAAGTACACAACATTTTCAACAAAACGTTGATGTTATGTAATAAGTACACCACATTTTCAACAAAACTTTGATGTTATGTAATAAGTACACAACATTTTCAACAAAACTTTGATGTTATGTAATAAGTACACCACATTTCCAACAAAACTTTGATGTTATGTAATAAGTACACCACATTTCCAACAAAACTTTGATGTTATGTAATAAGTACACCACATTTCCAACAAAACTTTGTACACGTGTTAAATGGAGATAGGTTGTTTGCACATGCCGTGGGGGAATATATTTTAAATCTTTTTTTTTTCTAAAGCAATATAGACGTTCAAATTCAAAACGTGGTGCATATATTTGTGAAATATTTTTTGGATATCGTCATTATGTACAAAGGTTTTCCTTGAATATGTTGTAAAATAGCAAGCCTTTGTTTTTATTGAAGTTCCGTACAATATTTGTATGTTATTTTAGTGATAAAAAAATAAATTATTCAAGTCGTAATGTTGTGTAATATATTTTATAAACTCTGACACAGTTAAACAAAACGATAGCTTCTATAATTCACCTCCATTAACGAGCAAAATAATGCTTAGCGAACTAAACTTCAAACTATTTTAGATCACCTTCCCTAAAAACATTTTGTACATTGTATTGATATTAAAATATAAATGCATTCCTCACGTCATACACACCATTCTTTTAACATCATATACACACCGTTCTTTTACCGTAGTAGACACACCATTCTTTACGGTTATAGATGCACCACGTATTTCAGATAACAACTTTTGTTTCCATTCAAACGCCCACTTTGAGAATATCTATGAACAATAAAAATAGAAACAATTTGCTATTTCCATTTTTTAATGGTCATATCAATATCCACATATTTCACACGCAAACACGCGTAGGCGCGCGCGCACACACATTCTATATTTTATTTACAGATAAACAAGCAGGTTGGGCACTGTAAAACAGTGAGCAAGTGTCTATATGAATGGGCATTTGATGAGATCGTTTACGGGCACTGATCCCATGGACCGGAGGTTAAACCTGCCAACTATAAACTAGATGGCTGTAGGTCATATACCTGGCTAGGGATGAGTGCTGGTCTAGCTGCACTGATGTGATACAGGGAAACAGTACATTATATATATATATATATATATATATATATATATATATATATATATTAGTGTTGCAACGATAAGTCGGAATCGAGAATCGGAAAAATCAGATCTTTTTGGAGTATTGAAACCGAAAAAATTATAGTTTCATCGCCGATTCCAAACCAAGTCTTTTCTTTTTTTATGATAAAAAATAAAACAAGCACAAATTGTTTCTATTTTTATTAGAAGTTGTTCATTTACAACAGAAGACTGAGAAGAGCCACAAAATGGGTTATAAATCTCATTTACAGATTTAACATTGATTCACAAAGTTTAATTTATTTTATTTCTTGGTCATTTATCGAGATATAACTTGCCTATTTCCTTTGTAAACTTTTCGCATCTATTCGCTAAATGTCTAATATGCCCTGACCCGAAGGAAGTTCACTTGATTATTAAAAGGTTTTAAATGCTCTGGACGGGGTTTTTTAAATTTCGTTGGTGACAGATGTACATTGGCGGTGCCTGTCACCGGCCTCTTCTGAAATAATTAAAGTTTTGACGCAAGTGAAAAATATTGATGAAAATCCCCGCTGAGTTCATCAAAATCTTGGATAAAATGCATAAAGAGAAAACATTCTGAAGATTTTCTTATTTAAAAAGGAAATTGTATCTACATTGAAACTTCCCCAAAAAGAAGAATGGGATTGGAACATTTATTACTGTAATTAACAGAAAAAGAAAAGAAATAATGAACAAATATGCAACAAATAAATGTTACCAAAGACAAGACACTTCTACATACCTGAATAAATTTATTTGTGTTTAAACATTTTTTATAGTGTATTCTTGATTTAAAACAAACTTAGTGTCTCCTCTTTGAGTTAGTATTTTTGAAATGGTTGCTCAATAACCCCGGCAGAATGACGATTGTTAACCGCGGAAATTTGAAATAAAACAAACGCTGATATAAACACATAAATAAATGATAACAATCGATCGAAAATGTTATACTGTACGAGTATTTTGTTAAATTTTCGATTTTTGAGCGATTAAGCAAGAATAGGCCAGAAATGAGTATCATTTGACGTTAATTTTATGTTTTCCAACGCGAAATCTTTAAATAATTTTGTTTTCTTTTTGCTACATAATCATTTAAAAATATAGAATCCTATTTTGAGGAAGTGATTTAGATAAAGGGATTAATATATTTTCTGCTATTATTATTATAATCATTATTACTAGCAGTATTAGTAGTAGTAGTAGTGGTTTTTGTAGTAGTAGTAGTAGTAGTAGTAGTAGTAGTAGTAGTAGTAGTAGTAGTAGTAGTAGTAGTAGTGGCAGCAGTAGTAGTATCTGTAATTTGTTTTTTCTTTTAAAGTAACACAAATCAATATAATAATCGACCAAATGCGTATAATTGTGAGAAAAAATATGAACATTTTTTCAAAGAGGGAAGATACAGAATAGTTAACAGAAATTCCTCTAACTGGTAAGAATGCTTTTCTAAATAGTACCTAATTATGTAGAAACGGGCTTTATTAATTATTCTCTTCCTGCATAGTTTTTATATTTTGCATATCAATCGTCGGGTAATTATTTTTGGGACGCCAGATTTCAATCCGCCACTTTGATTCGCCAAAAGGTACGCTGAAATGTACGCCAGTGCGCCAAATTTCATTCCGTCAATTTTTATTTTTGTTCCGACCTAGAGTGCTCCTTTTTTTTGGAGCTCGATAATTTAAGTAATGTGAATTTCTTTAAAATAGTGTAAAGAAACCTATTTTATATAAATTTTAATTATAAAACACTATTTTATCACATGAAATAATTTTATTAAATTTAAATTTCAAATTTAAATTTAATTTTAAAATTAAACGTTTCGGTTTTAATTGCAAATTCATAAACTAATCCAAAAAAACAAATTAAATTTATATTTAATCTATATTAAACTATATTAAAAAATTTAAACATTGCAATGTAGTGTTTTGTGGGGGGATTCTGTTATAGTTTAAGGGATTTGTGTACTATATTAGACTCTTACAAATGATATTCCTTTTTTGTCCAGATAAATTATATTCTTACAAAATTATTCCTTTTTTCATATAATAATTTAAACAATTTAGAATTAAAATATAAATTACAAATTATAACATATAAAAATAAATTATTTTAATCAAAACACATAAATAATAATAATAATAATAAAAATATTAATAATAATAAAAATTATAATAATAAAAATAAATTTAATGCATTGAAATTAAAAATTTATATAATAAAACCTATATAATAAAAATTATAATAATAAAAATTATAAAAATAAAATATCAAAAATATAAATCACAAAAATCATATGGATTTTTTTTAATGAATTTGTTTTTAAAATCAAAGTTGTTTAGGAATTCAGGTTTTGTATTTTTACTGTCCCAGTTTATAAGGAGTGCTCACCTTCTGTGTATACAACATTTCAAGGATTCGTTCCGCAAATTGAAGCAGCTTCTCCTAGGTCATGAATTGACCGTAGAATATGGTATTTCTCCGCATTGCCAAGTGAGCATCGTTGAAATCCTGGTGAGTATGATGCTATGCGTTAAATTTTTCTCCATTTGATGATAAAAAGCATTCCCTTTTCCTTAAGTTCACACACGCGGGTTGCTAAGGCTGTCTTAATCCTCGTTTTAGCTCTAAAGCAGCTCATAATATGAATACTATGTTTGCTTAAATGGACATTGTGTCATTCCGATGTATTTTTCAGGTATGTTTGTAGATTGGTCAGATTATATATATATATATATATATATATATATATATATATATATATATATATATATATATAACACTTCCTTTTCTTTGTTTTCCTTAATTTCATTTTTATTGTTATGAACTTTTTTTTATTTTAGGTTGTTTCAGGTAAACGAAATTTCATCTTGTAATATATCTACATAATTCCTATTCCGGTTATAAAACAAATGAGTATCGGCTGAAGAGGGCTGGATATGGGTATCTAAAACGGTCCCCTATTATCAGGTTTGAAACCGACAGTACCGATGAGTTGTCTCATCTAAACTTTCTGTAAATAAAAAGTATAAATATATATACATAATATATATAATATATGTTGATATAAATACTAGACTACCCATCACCCGTTGGGTCAGTATGTTATATTAGCTATGGAATTAATGTATGAGCGTGACACTTGTGGCGTAAAGAAAATAGTTGTTTTTTGACATAACAAAAACATTTCTATGAAAGTATATTAAAATGAAAAAAGAATATAGGTAGATTTCTATGAGTCGCTCGGTTTATAAGTGTTTATTTTTGAAAAAAAATAACAGCGATTGAATTATAAATGGTTGGCCATACTTATACGTAAATTTGCACTGACCAGATACCATAAGGCTTAAGGTTAAATTAAAATATGGATATATCTTTTAATTTAAACGCGGAAAAGAAAACAATTGGGACGCTGAAAACGTACACAGTAAAACAATATGTTTTATTGTCGCGTTGATTATTTATTTGTAACGCAAATTAAAAAAAAACGTATTTTCGGGGTTATTTATTTATGTTGGTAGTGTAGAAAAAAATGTATGAATATATGAAAGGTGTATTAAAAAATGGAGAATAAATTTTAAAAAAATGGACGCAGTGGCCAAATCGCCGTTGTAAAATGCTCTTATCGTTGTCAACGGGTTAAAGTAGATTTATTTGTAAGAAAATTGCGTTAAAATAACTTAAACGTAATACAGAAATGAAGGATGTAAAAAATGCAGAAAGTATTAAAAATTGTTTATTTGTATAATTTAAAGGCGAAAAAAACAAACAATTGGGACGCTGATAACGTACGCAGTACAACAGTACGTTTTACTGTCGTGTTGATTATTTGTTTATGTACGCATGAACAACCGGAAATCGTGGGTTACAACACCCGTTACAAGTTTTATAATTATATTAATATTTATATATAATATATATATTATATATTTATATATTTATATATAATACATATATGATATATATTATATATCACATATATAATATATAATATATAATATGTATATAAAATATATATATTATATAATATATATAATATATATATAATATATATAACATAATATATATCTATATAATATATAGTATATGTAATGAATATATAATATATATAACATTTTTGTAATATATATAATATATATATAATATATAATATTATGTATAATATTATATATATATATAATATATATATATATAATATACATCTAATATAATTATAGTGTTTGTGTGTGTGTTTCTAACAATATTCAGAAACTAAATCTACAGCAAGACCCCTACTTACTAGTGCTGTCATATCGACAATCTGTCAAATGACCAAGATGAACATTGGTTACTCTTCTTAATATCTCCGCATATTCACCACGAATGCCTCTAAGCTGACGAGCAGCAGGAAGAAGGGCAGGTGAATCTGGGAAGACATTAAAACGGTTTCCGTCGTGGAACATGCATAGATTCCCTGTTCCATCACGTCATCTCCAGCAAAGAGAATATCGCAAGGCCACAAGGGAGACCACCGAAGAAGCAAGGACACTATATGTACAAATGTAGGCAAATTTGGGAAATTGTATTGGAGTGTAAATATTGGTTCTTTTTTTTTTTACAATTGTCATAAAATTTTAACCATAGAATAGTATTATCCTTTTCAACGAGCCTATAAATGTTCATGTAGTTTCTTTCTATACAACCAAAGACATGTAAATATTTAATATAACTACCAGTTATATATATATATATATATATATATATATATATATATATATATATATATATATATATACAGAAAACACCTCTTTAATTAATTAACACATATAGTCAGTCAATAAATTACATTACAAAATACACTCATTTCATTATATATTATTTGAATTATAATGAACATATTTTTCCGAAATATATGAATTGCATTCTATCTATAATATTCAGTGGGGAATTGGCTTTGTAATAATAAATATGAAATCTTCATGGATTGAAATACATTTATGCGTATTTTATGTGCATAATGCTTTCTCTCTCTCTCTCTCTCTCTCTCTCTCTCTCTCTCTCTCTCTCTATATATATATATATATATATATATATATATATATATGTGTGTGTGTGTGTGTGTGTATGTGTGTGTGTGTGAATTTATACCGCTGAAGCGAGAGTCGCATTAGATTTTTGGATTTCGACAGTTATACTCTGGCCTTTGAGTAGCAATTTCAGTTGCCAAAGCACTGAAGGGGAGATTGTTTTTGTTCCATACAACTCCTTATTTTCCCAAATTATCATCCACTTAATTCTGACCTGGCTAAAAGTTGCTATATCAATAGCTTTAGTGTGTGAACGTTATTATCTTCTACTATTAGAAACTTTGTGTGTGTATTTGTGACAGAGTGTTCCTATGGACTCGGAAACGGCTGGACTGATTTTTTTAATTTCACAAAAAGGTACTTGATGCGTCTTCAAGTGTTCTTACATAGGCTTTGTATCGAAATGCCTCTGATAAGTATCGAAAATCGATAATCGAAAAAAATGCGATTAAGGGAGGAAGTTTGATTTTGACTAAAGTCAACACTTTTATACAACCTACCATCACAAGTGCATTTTAGAAGTGTTGTGGGGGAACCACCGTTCAAATGGACTAATCCGTCGTCCATATAAACTTTACGCATCCCAGGCGGGGATCTAATTCCAGAGCGACGCTCGCATGGTCGGTGAATTTCCTACACTGCTCGTTTGTAAGCTTTTCTTTGTACCTTTCCGTTTTCATGTAATACATGTTTAAACTGTTTCCGTTCTTCTGTCCTTCTTTGTGGCTACTTGCGAGCCATAACAAGAAGTTTTCTCACTGCAGAAGCAGCTTATAAAATCAATTGTAGATTATAATATAGGGACGCTTTGAAATGAATGTTTCTTTTTAGAGCACAATTGAACCATGATACTTGACTTTTGTACGTTTAGCTTTACTTCAAGAGATTATGCATAACTAATTTTCTAAAATCATCTGTCGGTTCTTTATAAGACAAGGGCGCGTTGGAAATGAATGTTTGGTTGGTTGGGTGTTTTTGTTTTACAGCATATCAACCCTTTCTAGGTTATTTAATGCCGAATCCAGTGATTTTGAAGAAAAAATTTTTAATAGAATATATATTTTTTCAAGTCAGTTTTTATTAAACCCATAGTTGGAACCCTAACAGGTACTACCACTCCGGGTCAGAGTGGACCTGGGAGCAATGGCAATTAAGGGGTGGCTCCACACTTCCCAAAGCCCGCTAGCCGGGGCCTCACCATCGGATAAGTTTAAGCTCATATCCAGGACTCCGAAATGAATGCTTAAAGCACAATTGAAGAATGATACTTGAGTTTTGCATTTTAAAATTAAATAAAACCATTATTTACATATATTTTTATAAAATTAATAGTACATTCTCGGCAGTGCAATGAATACTACAATGTATTGTATATTAATATATAGTGGCATGTGAAGCTTTCTCCTGGTACACTGCGAGAAATCTCTTTAACTTGAGAAGACAACCAATCTATTTGATTTTTAAAATTGCGGATTTTTACCAATTTCGATGACAATTAAAGTATGACAACGTCAGGTCTTCTTGCTAGTAGCTGTATATGTTCAGGAATTTCACTGAAGCTGCTAAATCGTGGAATATCTTTTAGAAGCTGAATCCGGGGATATCAGTGATGCCGTTAATCGAGAAATAAAACCGTGAGATCCGATCTATTTCATGTTTGGACGGGATTTTAATTCACGTCAGGTGAACATGCTTCACTGAATGTCGCCAATACGCCTTTCTTCGCTGTAAACACCGACATCATGTTAGGACATCGCGAGAAAACAGTGCGAGAATGGAAAATGAAATCACATGATTGAACACTGGAATGGCGAATGTAAACAGATATCCAACTTGAAGAATTCTAGACAAATCCTGATTAGTTGATTCGCCATGCTTTATATGTATATATTATTGCTATTCGAAAATTCTTCAATATTTTTAAAATACAGTAGAACTCCGGGATATGGTGGCTCTAGGATAAGGTTTTTTAAGGTTACAATGTAGAATACGTTTTTTTCCGGCTTCTGATTAAGGTATTTGTCCTGCCTTACGGTGTTATTTATAATGTTATTTGATTATATACATGTGTATTATATACTGTACTGTATGGGTTTCACTGCATTTGAACATTTCAATTTATGACTGTTGCTGCTGCTTTATAAAACAAATCCACTGACTTAGTATTATATTGATCGGCTGCTTCCTACAGTTACAGCTGCCGATTCTAGACAAACCTGTACATGTATAGTATTATACGAGACTCTTTGTGACTCATTGAGCCAGTAATTTTTTTTTATATTGTTATGCATCCAACTCTCTCTGTACAACGTTTTATTTTCTTTTAGAAAAAACGATTTTATGTATAACTCCATGTGTACGCCCTTTTTTCTTTAAAATAAATAAAAAATAAAATAAAAATCGACTCGTGACAATTATACATTTATTTATTGTCTTATTGTTGTGCCGTGGCGTGGTTTAAGGAAAAAGTGTATTTAACATCACAGGTACAAAGGTAGCTTGCACGAAACTAGTCAGGGGTAGTACTGTCGCTTCTTCCCTCGGGTTTAGGTATTACTGGCATTGTATACATTGTGAGAACCGGTGTAATTTCCCTTATGTTAGAAAGGCCGATGTAACACTTATTATATTCTTTTCTTCTTTCCTTTTTTTCTCGACTTTCCATTAGTTATATTTGGAGCTATCTTGAGTTATGACAATACCAAAGATGACTAATTGTTTTCTAATTCGTTAGTTGTGTGGAGATGAGATGGACTTAAAATGAAATCGTCTGGCGTTTCATATTTACAGAAAGTGTAAGCCACACCATTCAGCTGGAATGAAATATGGATGAAAATGAACTTTAAAGTATCAGTAGTTCGGATGTGTCTCAGTATGTTGTATAGCGGGAATGATATATGGAATAAGAATGATGCGTCATGCCTTTTTGTTCGGAGGGCCTTTGTCTTCCTGTTGATGAGCGCTGTGATGAATGCCCACCATACTGACACAATAATACGAGTGAATCATATCTGACTTTTCTTCTTTGTAAAACACAGGACAATAACTTTATATTTTAAAAATATAAATTTATTTCAGATGTCTCAGTGTTTCAGAGTCTGCTACCTGTCTACATGTTTTTTCTTTTGTCTAGCCTCGCTTCCTGACCTTTTTGAAGCACCTCTGGTCACCTTGGTGACAAAATCCAAACTCCCTGCTCTAATCTTTTTGACCTGTCAGTTCCGGTGACGTAGCCGATTAAAGGACACGTCTCCTTAACGTAACTTCCGGTCACCTATCTAAATGTGGCTTGATTAATGTCACTTATCAATTATTGTTTTGGATTTCTAAATTATTATGTTTATCGCTAACTACAGATAAATCTATAAACATATCACTTAACTATTTACATGATTAACTTTCAACAAAACTTATTTTACCAAAACGATATTTCTATTCTTAACCTAGCAAGGTCACTGCTATTGTCCACCTATCACTATATATATATATATATATATATATATATATATATAGAGAGAGAGAGAGAGAGAGAGAGAAAGAGAGACAGACAGACAGACAGACAGACAGAGATAAATAGATAGATAGGTAGATAGATAGATAGATAAAGCTTTTAACCCTGTTATTATCTAACAAGTAGACTGAATGATTCAAAACTCGTAACGATCAAATCTCAATAATAAAAAAGGAGAATGATGTCAAATACCTACCTTTCTGAATCAGAAAACGAAAAGCGAGATCAATTTAACAAATAACCCTTCAGCTCAAACGAACATTATTTTTTTATTGTTAATCTCTGTGTTATTCTAAAACAAATCTACCTCTTTTGATTATTGTCCTGTTTCCTTTATATCCTATATGACTTGGATTTTTAATATTTCTATATCAGACATAGAAATATACCTTTATTTGAAAGTTATCTCGTATTGTATCATTTTTCGTTGATTCTGCAGTGCTTCCGATCTATGCATTAATTCCATATCTATGGTTCTATGTCAGAAACTCGTACACATATATATTCTACTTACTTGAATAGTATTCTGGGCAACGCCGGAATTGTTGCTAGTTGTGCACACACGCATATGGAGCTGGATGCACACATACACAAATATTGTGGAAATCTTCAAACCAAGAAATATCATCAAAAGCCATAACAATTGAAAGAAGAGTGTTGAAGCTTTGAAATCAATATTCTTCAACTGACAAGTTTTGAAAACAGTCATATTGAAATTTGGAATTAGACGAATTTATTAAGGGCCATTGCTTATTTTTATCTATAAAGAATGTAATTTTGCAATTATTTGGGGGGTATGGAAGGAATTTTTTCTGTCTATTATTTTTAACAATGGTTGATAAGAAATAGTTAGTAAATTTTCTTGAAAAAACTTTTCTGTACTTTCACATAACAATTTACAATTTTCATAAAATAATTTTTTTTCTTATAGAAATAACAACTGTTTACAAAACAAAAACATTTTACTGCGAATTTTCCTTAAAAATAAAATTAAAAAAATGTAAGTTTTCTTGAAAAAACTGTACTTCCACCTAACAATTTACGGTTAAAAGAATCTAATCTTTTCTTAAAATAACTTTTGTTAATAAAAAAAATTACAAAAGAAAATAGTACTTATGCACTTGCTGAAACAATAACGTTATTGTTTAGAGAGTCATTCTTAAGATGGGGAGGGGAAGGTGTTTTATAACTAGTCTGTACTTTTATCGAACAATTTAATAAAAAAGAAAAATTTTAATTTAAACCTTAAATGTAAAACTTTCATTTAACTTGAACATACTATTTTAAAAAATAGCGCGGTTAAATAAGTACATAAATAACAAGAAAATAATAAAAGTAAATAAACAACACAAAATGCAACTTTTCTTTATGCATATATATATATATATATATATATATATATATATATATATATATATATATATATAGTAAATTTACAGTAGGTTTTTGTTATTTTTTATTTATTGTATTTCTATTTTTTTTTCAGTTTGTTTATTTTGAAATTCGTCTGCATCTGTTACTTTACTTACTTAATCCGATAACCGCCGGTCGAGCCCGAACCATAAGTGACGGAAAATCCAGGGGATCCGGATCAAATTCTGTAAGAGTACCATATTACTCAATGATTCTTCAATAACCCGCCAAGGATACAATTGAAAGTTTCAGCTACCTGCAAAACGAATGAATATAAACAACCCTCATCTCGAGGACGTCGAAGAGAACTAAAAAAAAATGGCCACCTAACAGATCCGAAGGATCGAAGCTAAACTTGCCAAAGTTCTTGGAAACACAGACCCTGAAAGTAACAACTGTTCACTTTGCAAATTTTCGAGCCTTCACGATCCTTATTTGAGGGGACAAATAAGTGGATACTAGTGCGAACAATAGCGAAGGATATTTTGGGGGACTAAAAATCATGACGAGTATACACTTGTCAGTAAATATATAAATTTTTCATTACAAAATCTAATTCAAAATAAATACACGTGATAAATTAAATAGAATAAAATATAGTAGGGAAAAATTCAGACTTCTAAATAAATAAATCAAATATTTAAAATATAATAAATAATAAAAGGGTGTTTTAATTTGCTTTATACTTCGTGTGTATGATGTTGACATTTGAAAGCATTGCTGATGCGACATACAATTTAAGACACTATTTTATAAAAATAGTGTTCGAGGCAAAATAATTAAAACGACAACATAAGTGAATTTGATAATTATTAATTAAATATTTACTATATATTGTATAGAATCAAAAACGGTACAATGCCTATATTTCGAGATACTACCTTTTTTTCAAAAAGAAAACTTATTCGATTCGTTTTTCGTTCAGAAGTTTGTTTATTCATTGTATATTTAATTAGTATTTTTATACATAAGGTAATTCATTGATTAGTACGGATATAAGTATCTGTAATTACTTTCATTTCGCTGTATATACGAGGTGTCTTCAATACATTTCCAGACTATTTTCGTACAGGCATTTAAATTTGTCGTAGACTCTTAAAAATTCAGTATGTTATTACTATAGATCTTTACAGATTACTGACCAATTTTTATGATTTCAGGTTTAAATGAACGGCTACATCAGGAATTGGAATACACCCTACTTAAGCCTGATTGTCACAGCTGGTGAATTTCAAAAATGTAATCTGGACGTAAGGACACTTTAGAAGTATGATATCAAGTAAAATTCTGTTTTAAACTTGGAAAAAATGCACAGAAACGTCTGCAATGCTTCAGCCTGCTTTTGGGGCATCTTGAATAAATCGAGCATCAGTCTGACATGATTTAGGGAAGGAAATGCGTCTTTCATTGGTAAGGATCGTCGTAAGTTTATACAGACAATAAGTGCACGGTTTAATGTCAATGTGACAACTGAAGATGCTGAAAATTATCGCAAAGTTTGTCCGAAGGATGCGCCACAATTATCACAGACTATTTAACCAAGATGAGCATCAAGACTGTTCTTCACCCTTCCTATAGTCCAGACCTTGCTCCATGCGATTTTTGGTTATTCCCTAAGCACAAGGAAAACTTTAGAGGCTGTCGTTATGAGACAATCGAGGAGATGAAAGCAGCTTTAACGAGAGTAATTGACACGGTCGCACAAGAGAACTTCCATGTGGTCTTCCAGAAGTTGTGGGAACGGTACAAGTGCATTGTAACCACAGGAGATTACTTACAAGGGGACTAGAGTTTCATGTACTATCTATAAAAGTGTCCATATGAATAACGTCTGGAAACTTAATGAAGGCAGCTCGTACATGCTCGGGGGTGCACCATTGTACAATTCATGCTCTCTACCGATCCAAGTTATGACAACAGGACCATTGCCAACACCCTTAAAATGCAAATCCGGACGATTCAACGCTTGAAGACACAGCTCAACGAAATTTCCTCACGGTTATCGTTTTAGGTGTAGTTCACATGACGGCCACATCACGCCACCTCACATCTTCGAAGTCGGCTTGAAAGTCAACACCAAAGTGTACCTGGATGTGCTGAAGAGTGAAATGCAATCAGGTGGCCGCTGGCAGACCCTGTGTGTGGTGGCAGGACTCGGCGCCGGTGATTGAGGCTGAAGGCGTCTACATTGAATAGATACCAGCTCTACTATATAATCCAGTTACCTAAATTGATTTTTTTTCAATAAATTTTTAAAATAAAGCTGTAGTGTTGTTTTCTTTAGGGCAACAATTTTATCGTTCCATCTTGTTTATGTTGCGGGATGATTAACGTTGTTTATTTTTTATTTTAAATTTCACCGAACAAAATCTTATGACAGTAGATTGAAAAAATTAGTATGATTGATTACAGTAGTTAAAGAAAAAATAAAATAAGGTATTATTGCATCCTGTATATAATTTCACGTATACAGTGCAGTGTGATATACTATATCCTGTACAGATTTTCAGCGTTTACTTGAACAATGCTCAGTGCGTGAGTAGAGCTTAGTAGTAAACTATGAAAATATAGATCACAACGAATATCCTGCCCGTTAGGTTCATTTTATTTATAGTTTCATATTGGTCCGCGGCTTGTAAGTCCACTGCGTTGTAAATATTAAAAAATTGGTATTCCTAGATAATAACCCATCCAAATATACGGTGACATGATTTTTCTCCAAGGAGAGTCGAAAACAACAGCTAACAGTATACGTTCTTTAGCTGAGAACCGACCCGGCCCACGTTTACGTAAATCTCCAGATATGATTATGATTGTTTGGGACGTCTGTTGCAATCATTGTAATAACATAGAACTAGTCGAAAAACGGCATCTGACAGTATAAATTCTACTTAAGTTTTCCTATGAGAAAGAAGTACAAGCACTGCTATATTATTTTAGGTAAAATGAATATATATATATATATATATATATATATATATATTAATTTATAAAATATATATGGCGATTAAGCTACACTGAATATTCCGCGTTTCGTCCACTCTAGGACTCTTCAGGCGTATGCGCCTATTCGTATATTAATTTTATGTGAGTAATTATTACTCGTATATCAATTTTATGTGAGTAAATGAAGTATATATATATATTTATATATATATATATATATATATATATATATATATATATATATATATATATATATATAACGGTTAGCTGAGAATAACAAAAAAAAGACAGTTCAGTCGGAATCAACGTGGACAGAATTACTAGATTGTAAAATAGAGACGTATATGACGCCACATGACTGAAAGAGAGGGTGAGAAAAAGAAGAGTTAGTTATTTAGAAGCACGCAACGTATGAACATGAAAGTTGGGATGGCTGGCAAAACTATGATTAAACAGTCATGATTGATGTCTCTCGGTCTTCCCCAGGTCAGTGATTTGAAACGACGATCAAATAGACTAAACTTCCTCTGTCTTCAATCGGTTTTGCGTTGACTTTTTTTTTCGAAAGTGTAAAATTATTGGTTTTAAACTACAAGCCCTCAGCCTGGAAGGATCAGAAACGGGTCGTGTACGAGAAAAAGCAGCTAACAAGGGACGAATAAAAGCTTTGAACGTTCAAATGAAATTGTCTTCATTTAATGTCATGCATGACACAATATTAGTTCAACGAAGGCGATCATGTCTTTATATATGCCCCTTGTCGTTTGATGAATTAAAAATATGGTGATTATGCGGTGGAATTCATGAGTTGGGTAATAGTAGAAGGGTTCCACCCGTGATTAAGACGCCTGTATCTTTTTTCCAAACTGCAGGATAGGGCCATGTCACGGGCTCAATTTGTTCAACCGAGAATGTTAAATCATTCCTAACTGTGTCCGAGGTTTAAACACAAGTTCATAGTTATTGCCATTGTTATTATCCCAGTAAATTTTGTTGTCCGCCTTAAGACACACCGCAAAAATGATACGCGTCGTGTCCTCAATGGTTATGGGCATGCTGATCTCAAAGTTATATGTGACGTACTGAGTAGGAAAGACGGCTGGTGTGTTTGTCGCTGGAATATCGACATAAGATTTCCAGGCGTCGTATGTGCATCGGAGAAAGACGGAACTTCTGCGACCAAGATGCTGTGTTTTGACAGTTCCCAAAATTATATTTCCACTGACCCAGACACTTTCAAGAGAAACATATAAGGTTTCAAGTCGGTTGCGAAAACAGATATAGTCGGCAGCCGGTTGAGGGAATTGCTCTCTGCACTGAAATGCTTCTCTATTTCCATTATCGGAAACGTCAGATGATGAGAGTGATCCAGTGGTAGTTGATGATGCTGTAAATTCCATGCTAGAACTTGAAACCGGGGAAATACTGAGCGGGGATATAGCGATGACTTCAAGATTAAAGGAAACTCTTTTCTTTGGCCTAGCTTTTGTTTTTAAGGATTTTTGTGCCATAGCAGAACAACTGGCCAACCGGAGTGGAAGGACATCAAGCAGATGTTCACGATTAAGTTCTAAATTAGTTTTGTTATTCGAATTATCTTTAGTTGAAGGAGACAAACCATCTGAGAATTGGCCGTTATCATAGGAAAACCTTTCCTGGAACGTCTCAGTGAAGGAATCGGACGACTGGTTCCCATTTGACGCATTATCTGAAACACGTTGGTCCTCTATCGAAGACGATAACACATTATCGAAAGTGATGTTTTCGGTCCGATGGCTAGAATCCAAATTTTCTAAAGGTCTCACTTTGATCGCATCAGAACGATCGTCCATTTCAGAGGGCAAGATACCTTTCTTCCGAAAAAGATTCTCTTGATCGTCAGTATAAGGCAGCATCTCATAATCGACCGATCCAGGGAGCACATATTCGGGATCGGAATAAATGACAACGATGGGTTTCGAGGGTAACGATAGGGTAGCTCTGTCCATGATGTCAGGGCCAATATTGATAGGCGTAACGCCAATTTGGTTGTGTTCATCTTCGGAGAAACTCTGAGGACTATGCACATCGTCAACTTTTGTAGATTCGATCAACCTCTCTTCTTTGTCTTGTCTTGTAGACGAGGGGGGTAACTCCTCTTTTGCCCCAATTGTCAAACAAGACCACATGCGAAGAGGATAGTTTCCCATAGCTTTAAGGAGTCATCGATGTATTTGAATTCGTCGACTTTTTCGTTTCACTGAAATTTGAACAGAAAACATTACATTATTTTTCTGCGTGATTTGAATACAGATTCTTTTAAATCTATATCTATATATATATATAAATTTAAATATGTGCACATGTTTATAAATTTTCTATATAGGATACCCTCCCAAAGTAATTAACCGTTTGTAGTGGATTTTGAAACGCTGCTCTATGGCATAATTTGTCGAAATACGGGTTATATTGAATGTAATGTAGTTTTTGGTAAAGTGAATGAAAAAGAAGTTGAAACTCTTCGGTAAAATTCGGATACCTCCGATTTTTGTTTAAATTTTCACAATAACTATTGAATAGCAATTCAAATATTACCCACATGTCATTTTATTTGGATATTGTAAGGATTTGAGAAAATAGTAGATAATATGGTAATAGCTTCCGAGTTAAAAATTAAAATGATTCAGAGTTTCATTGAATTTGATCAATAGCTATTAGACACAAATTTCATTTTTTTTCTTAAAACCTCTGAAGCTAAAGCTTTAAATATTATACATTTGCTAGAATCAAAATCACATAAAGGATTTTCAGCAAAACTTGTATAAAGATTATAGACATAAGGTTTAGTATCACCATATCTTTAAGTTTTGTAAGGGACATAAAAGTGTAATAAAACTGTTCAGTGATTCTGCTTTTACTGACCCGCGATTTCTACGAAGTTGGCTGCAGCGGACGGGAGTAATCGAGGAAGGCCCGTCGAGCGTTCCTCAATTTTTAACAAACGCGCCTTTTTTTTTTTTTTTTTTTTTTTTTAGCTAATACAAATCTATGAAGTCTACTTTTGTATAAATTGAAGAAATAAAAATGAGTTTTAATCGTACGGATTACGGTTTAAAGTCAAGGTTTGGGTTGGGTTAGATACATGTTTATAATTTTATTTATTGTATTTCGATGTTTTTGTCTGTTCACCATTATAATTTTCTCGTAGCGCTTTAACGTTTCGCGATCGGTCGCTTCCGGTTATTCCCGTCAGCTGACGAGAACACCTGAGAAACTTCTTGGAAACCGCGAGTCGGTAAATGCAGAAGTACCAAATGTTCTGTACGGGGAATTTTAATTATCTGCTTTGGGCTAGTTATCCTCTTAGTAGTTGTGTAACTGTTTATTTTTTTTTTTTTTCTTGAAGAGCTTTGATTAAAAAAAGTTATTTTAACTGAAACGATTTTGAGTTTGAAATTATCTCTTTACTTAATTAATAGTAAGGTCACGATTTATATTTCCCGACAGCAGCAAGGTCAGAAGGTTCCGAAGATCAACTTCATCCAGGGGATCACTCTGATCGTATACAAAAGGACTTCAGAATGAACTTGTCGGCAGTGCTTGCTAGGTGTACATCATTTGATCGGTAATATATGATTACCCCCGAAGGAGAAGATAATTCCTTGAATGGTACATCTTATAGTACCGAACCAAACCATAGTCCATTCCGATAAAAGAAAAGTTTGTTCACCAGGTCCTTTTTTTTTGTTTTTTTCGACAGAATGATGCCAAGTACAAATGCTTGGCTAGCAAAACACAGCCGATTAAAATGATACTAGGATTGCTGGTGAACTGGCTTTAGGTTAGATCACGGTAGAATTATAATAACAATACCACGTGATATCTCTTCACATCCAATTTATACATATTAATGATGGGATGATTCCAATATCTTCCCGATTGTAATGCGATTACAGATTCTATTGTTAATTTTAGATACTGATACAATTACCTATTCAGATTCAGATTAAAAAAAACTCTGAATGTGTAGTTATAGAGTTATTGCTTTTGTTATTATTATTTTTTTTTCGGATTACTGTAAAAACGTACATAATATGTGAATTTATTTTCGCAAACGTAAGAGAATGCTTTATGGAATTCAGTTTTACTGGAAATTTGAAATGAATAAATATTTACCAATTTAAACAATCGTTATTGGCATCAGAATATAGACACAAATAATTTCTTTATAAGTAGGGTATAGTAAAAGGTTAATGAATAACAAGGCATTATATTTACTTGGCATTGTCTTCCGGACTTATATCCGAGTGGTGCATTGTTTTGTTTCATCCAAGGAAGTCATTATAACAGGTGTTACTTCCACCTTCCCGATATTTGTTAATTTCTGGTCCCGTGAGCCGCTTCTTTTAGGCAATGTAAACGCTTCTAGTCAAGATTATTGTAGCCATCCAAAGTATTCCTTTTTGTGGGGATCTGGATTCTCCACGTTAAAGCAGCATCGAATCAGATACAGTCACTCTGGGCCGAACAGGTAAATAAACAGACCGCTGATAGTTTTGGAAACAGTACA
This sequence comes from Euprymna scolopes, assembly GCF_053919585.1. Taxonomy (NCBI): domain Eukaryota; kingdom Metazoa; phylum Mollusca; class Cephalopoda; order Sepiida; family Sepiolidae; genus Euprymna; species Euprymna scolopes. The sequence goes on along the minus strand of NC_136507.1, from coordinate 55,454,716 downwards.
ATTTTTACTTACCAAAGCTATTTAGTTTTTTCTTTTTTTTGTTCTCTATTTTGTGTGTGTGTGTAAATTTTACGGCATATCAACCTTGGTTGGGCTTTTATAGTTTTCTTTTATGCTGTGATTGTGGTTGTATGCGAACTTATTTATTTGTTTCATATATTTTCCGTTTTTCGTGTTCATGTGATGCTTTCTGTTCCTAAATAGGTTCATGTAACTTATTGTATGCTCTTTTAGTTATCGACTGCTTTTTTAACATTTGGAAGCTTGATAATGACGCCATGATGATGCCATGATGACGCTATAAATTTAGTAAAATACATTCTGAAAGTGAAATGGTGAAAATAGAAGTCGCGTCACGTGTTATTTTGACGTAACAGAAAAGATAACCAGAAATTCTAAATTTGACTAAGTATTCAAGCTCCTATTTATCGATTTTTTCTCCGGAAGTGCGCCATATTAACAGAGTCCCTCCGATTGGATAGGCCTCGATTCAGGACACAGCAACAGCCGACTTGTTGGTACCAAGTTCGAATCCAATACGTTTCACAAAAACATTTTTACACAGAGATGTTTGCTATCTTCACACGGCCTTTCTCGTAAGTACTCGATGTCTTTTTAGAAGAATTCTAACTAGAAAGATATCGAGGAAACGAATGCCAACAACAGTCATCTGAGTCATTCGAAATGAATGAGTGATGCTCAACAACAACAACAACAACAACAACAACAATAACGACGAACATCTGTAACATAAAATATGACGATGCTGGCTGGCACCAAATTACACTTCGCATCTCTTTTAGTAGACTCAAATTTGGATTAAAAACCGACATGTTGGACCATGCTCGCTTCCAACACATCCGTGCGCCAGCCAGGATCTGGTTACAACTATTCTGTAGGAAACATCTGACTCTCATCGCAACCACGTGATCAATAACTTGTCCTCCTTATCGTTTCGGAACAGATGGAGGTGATAGAAGAGTTGGAACATAATCAAGATCAAGACAGAGTTGAATCTTTAAGAACGTACTGAGGTTAATACCGTCTGGCTCGTCCACAAGTCTCACCGGGAATCTTGTCGATGATGCTGTGGTCAGCCAGTCAGTTTGTGTGGGATCTACATTCTTGCCGATAGAAGAAACCGGTAGATTCTCAAGATAAGCGTATCGCTACCTTCTCGTCTATCCTCAACAGAAGGGATCGCAAACCGTCTGATAGTCTAATGATGTTTCCCTAAAAAACCGTTAATATGATACATAACTTATGGTAAAATTTTTACGGTATAAATGAGAAACTTTGCACCTGTTATAACGTGAAAAGAGGATCACAGACGATCAAAATACGTCTATGTTTTCGAGCGATTTGTATTCTAACCAATCGTTGCAATCTTAGTATATTAATGGCGTGCTTATTTTAAATTAAACCTATTTTCAAAACAAAAAAGCAGAAACATCTTAAATAAAACACGCACCCGTCACGTAACGAAGATTCCAAAAATCACGTAAGTTGATCTACTAGTTTATTTAAGACTAAGAAAATCATATTTTACAAGCGAAACGTAGGGTTTTGACTCACTATGTTTTATAGATAAGTGGGTGACAACTCAATTTGAACTATCGAGATCTAATCAACCATGTAATGGATGCAATTTGCTAATTAAAATCGCTAAATGTCTTTAAAAATGATTTTCTATACAAAAAGAAAGCTTATTGATCAATTTACATAATTTTTGGAATAGGACAAATTCGCAAATATTTTTCTACAATTTATTTTTTTTTTTAAATATGTTTAATTCTAAATAAGCACCGACGCGCCACACTGGAATCTTTTATGCAGTTATACCCCCCCCCGCTAATAAAATAATTAGTAGCCCAAACCAGAACGGAATCAGAAATTATTATTATTATTATTATTATTATTATTATTATAAAATAATAATAATAATAATAATAATAATAATAATAATAAATTCTGATTTCGTTTATCAACGTCTCCCTAAAAAGAGATGGGATTCATTTCCAGAGGGTTCCAGAGGATTTCCCTCAACCCCAGCTCAAAACCAAGAGCTTCAAAGATGAAGCGTTTTCCTAAGGATATTCGTGGTACTATAGGAGGGAAATGTTGTGCATTTCTCCCCTAATAATTACTTAAAGGCCAAACGACATTGCTTTTAACAAAACAATAATAAAGGGTTTATTTAGAAAAGGCGAGATTGTATCTCAGACTGAAGAGAAAGAAAGAAAGTGTAAATGTCTGTTTAAAGGTGTCGTCTGCCATCAGACTGCAGTTGTCAACAAGTAGCAGTGGGAGGGGTGAATGAGAGAGGTCTGTATAGATCGCTTGCTGGCGTCTCCCTGGCGATCGCAGCTGAGATCCCAAAGGGCTAAAAATAGTCCTTAAGGGGACAGCTCAAATGAATGCGCCCTGCCAACCGATTGGTCAGTGTGGCCGAATCACTTTGGCACCGGGCATTGATCCGCTTATAGTAAATAGTTTGTTAACTGCTACAGTACCTAAAATAGCAGAGGTCTTAAGGCTGCCTAAAACATCGGAGATTCGTAGTTTTTTCAATTGTCCTTCCAGACGACTTAATACTACTCCCAACGTACCAATTATGACCGGAAATGTTTGTGTTTTAACCTCGTGTATACGCCTTATCTCCAAGGCCAATGGAGAATAATTGCTCCATTTCTCGTTCTCCTTCTCTCCCACATTCCTGTCCCAGGGTACTGAGAAGTATACAATTTGCCAGTTCTTTTTAGATAAAATCCGGACGATTATGTTTCAATTGCATGGTCGTTATGACACTTTTGTCCCACCATACCTCTACATTGCAATCCTCATTTGTTCTCACTTCATCAAGCACCTCCTCAAACCACTTTCCAGCACACTTCACCCCATACTTCTTACACACCTCCCAATATATACGGAGTTCCATGTGGCCGTGTCTTTTGCGGTACTCTCCCTGGGCCAATCCGCTACACCCTGCTGCAAGGTGCGCAATTGACTCTTAGGCCTTACCACAAATCCGACATTCTGTAGCAACTTCTTCTCCTAGAACCACTTTTTTGAACAATCGTGTTCCTAATGTCTGCTCTTGTGCTGCACAAACAAAAGCTTCAGTATTCTTAGCCAGATACACAGCTGTAAGCCATTGCCATGATCTTTCATTAGCCACTTCTGCTATATCCTGGAAGAACTTTCCGTGCATTTTCTTCCTAGTCAGTTCCTCTGCCCTTTCTCTGTCCATACGTTTCACATAATCAGCCTTGGTTTTACATACCGCCACTTCATTGGCCACAACCATGAGCATCCACTCCTCACTTTTAACCACATGGTCCTTTAACGACATCTCCTCGGTTTTAACACAATCTTTTACATTTTCAATCATCTCCCACCGTTTTTCCTCTCTTGATACAGCCTCGCTACGCTACTTCGAATGTGGAATATACTAAAATTGCTAAAACTTTTCTTGTTTTGATATCCATGGCATGCAAATCCTTGTCAGACCATTCTAAAATTCCTGCAATGTATCTCGAAACATTGACTGCCCATGCATTCACTTGTTTCATTAGGTTTCCTCCGTACAGTTTCGACTTTACAATTAGTTTCACTCTTCTTTCCTGACTTTCTCTTTCATCTCTCTGTTCTTGATGTCTACATCATCCAACACTCCCAAATACGTATACCCTGTATCTTCTGTTTCTTTCATAATTTTTCCATTTGGCAGCACTATTCCTTTCGAATGAACTTTTACTCCCCTTTTCATCACCAGCACCGCACATTTAATAATCCCAAACTCCATCCCGATATCTTCCGAGTATGTCTCTACCAGCTCTACAAGTCTCTTCATTTCCGTTTCATTTCTACAAAAATATCTGTAAATCATTCATAAACAATAGATGGTCGAGGCGTCTGCCACCAGATCCAAACTTATACCCCAGATTCTCTCTCTTCAAGAGGATACTCAGTGGCATCATTATCATTACAAAAGAAGTTGAGATAACGAATCTCCTTCCACGTTTAATGCCAACCTGCCCCATCGCCTCTCTGTTTGCTGTCAGCACCGTTTTCCATTGAGCCATACTTGTCTCCAAAAGCCCTATCACACTCCCAACACACTTCATCATCGATAGTGTTTCATGGATCCATGAATGAAGAACCATGTCATAAGCCTTTCTGTGATGGATCCAGGCTACACTCAGATTCCTCTTCTTCCTCTTTGCGTCCTGTATTGCTGCCTTATCAATCATTAGTTGCTCCTTAGTACCCCTCGAACCTTTCCGGCACCCCTTCTGTTCATCAGAGAAAACACTATTACACACAAGATGTCCACAAACTTTTTCTGCAAAGATTTCAGTTAACCGCTTCCACATTAGTGGTAGACATATAATTGGTCTAATTGCTGGCAGCTCTTCCCTTTGCAGGATCCTTCCAAATCAGTGTCGTCCTTCCCTTGACAAGGCAATTAGGGACATCTCCCGACTCTACGACAATAATAATAATAATAATAATAATAATAATAATAATAATAATAATAATAATAATAATAGCAGCATTACATGTAGTACGAGCAGTAGTAACACAACATTAAATAAACCGTTAGGGTTTGTGTTCCTTGATAGAAGCGCTGGTTGAGTTTGAATAAAATAAATACGTATTAGATACGTTTGAAGTCAAAACAACGCATTATTACAAAATAAACAGATATTTCTTTGTTTGAAATTTATATTAAATTTATAAATATATTTCGAAGACACTTCATCATCAGTATGTCTTTCTTTCTTTCTTTTTGCCATGTTGTTGTTGGCGCATAGAATCAGTAGAAATCCGTTTGTTGTTTTTACGGTAGTCTTTTCAAATGTCGGAACGGTGCGTTGGTCACGCGGAATTTACGTTAGCGTTTGTTTTCCTTGATAGAAGCGCTATTAGAATACGTATTTATTTTATTTAAACTCAACCAGCGCTTCTTTCAAGGAACACAAACCCTAACGTGATTTTTGTCTCTTTGTTTGCTTTTTGTTTTTTTGTTGTTTTTTGTTTTGTTTTGTTTTTTTTCAAAATAAAATGAATTAAACGGATTTCAAAAAGAATTGCATACATGTGACGTTAGATGCATCACTGCAAATAGAGGCTCTGTAAGCGACGGATTTGGTTGGATTTTTTTTTTACAAAGGGGTTACCAAATATCAATTATTATTATTATTATTATTATTAGTAGTAGTAGTAGTAGTAGTAGTAGTAGTTTCTGTGGTATTATAGGAAGAGTATTAGCAGCAACAAAGCAATAATAAGAAGACGTCAGGTAACCACACGCACACTAGTTTCTCTGAAACGGTAATAGAAATAATAGAAATCTTTTTATACCGCAGTAAATGTTGTTATGCCTGTTAGGATAAGAAATGATGGTATCGCAAGAAAGAATAGGTATTAACGTTGAAAAATGTGTTCTCCCGAAGTCATGATGAATCATTAATCATTAATAATAGTATTAACAGAAGAAAACAAGAAGCACACACACACACACACACACACACGTTCAGTCTGTTTATTTGTCTGCCTCTCTTTCTCTCTCTATCTCCCTCTCACTCTCTCGCTGTACCCTCTATCGCTATTTCTCCTTCGCTGTCTTTCTCTCTGTCTCTGTCTCGGTTTCGTTGTGATGGGCGAAAGATAAACGAAGTCGATGATATCGATAGTGAAAGATCAATGTAATAATAAACAACGTAAGATAAGATTCGATTGAAATGTTCTTAATTCCGTTGTTATACGGTATTCGTAATCGATTGAAACGGATAACTGATGGGCGCGTTGGCATTCATATTGACTATAAACGCGACTATTCTCTATTATTCGGAAAATGTGAAATGTAGAATGAAGGTTCATGTCCGAGTAATCAATGAAATTGTCATTATAATCATAAGTAAATTGGAAAGGGGCCATTTATTATTTTCGAAGTTATTGAGTGCTATGTAAAAAGTAAAAACACATAATGACAAAACGAAATATTTATGGTGATTCACAGTAAGAGTAGACTAGGAAATATTTGCTCCGGTCGTAACTGGGCGAGTCACAGTAGAAAATATTTAGTGGGTGAGTCATCCTCCTATCACGGTCCGCAGAAATCATATAGCAATCTGTGATGACTAAGAAAATCGAATGCAAAACGTGCATCGAGTACTGGCTGGCATGTAGTTCGATCATTTTCGATTTATGTGTCGAAGCAGCATTTGTGAAGCTATACTGTCACTTTGAAAAAGGGAAAGCATTTTATTTTATTATATATAGAGATAAAATACTATTGTTCAAAATTCTATTAAAACTGACATGAAAGACTTTAGACACACATCTCTCATAAGAAAGTTACAATTATTACTGTTACTATTCAATGTATTTATCGCTCCAGATCTTTACCATATCAGGACGATTCTGTAAACCTCGACCAAAAAGTCGTTGTGTGGTGACTTAGGTAATAAGGTTTCAGTTAAAATCCAAGTCATAACTACGGTCACTACTTCTATCGAATTACCACGGAATGTCAAAACATCTGATGTTTTCCGCAAAAAAAAACTGGTTGTATCTTTAAAAATATCCAACAGTACATAAAATTAGTGAAAAAGAAGAAATAGATAACAAATTAACATTACGATAGGCAAGATAAGATACTCTTCTCCGTACCTGGATAAGATTTTTGTGTATTAACTTATTTCTAAGTGTTTTGTTCCATAAAATATACAGTAAAATTTGTTTAAGTTTGAAAGGCCACCATGGTGAACCTTAGTAATCGCCTAAAATAAAAGATTAAACTGAAACACATTTAATAAGTATCACCAATTACATTTTCAACGGATATATATATATATATATATATATATATATATATATATATAAATATATATATATATATATATTAACTGTTACGAATGTGTTTCTAGTCTAGGGGTTACGGAACATCGCAAACATATCAATGAAAAATAAAATAGTAAAAGATAGATAATTTGAAAAAAAAAACAACAAATTTTTATTAACAAAGAAAAAGAGAAACAAAATCAAATATAGTAAAGAAAAACGAATGTCTAATAAACTGTTTATACTCGAAAGTATAAGGGAGATAATTCTGTTTTCTAGTTATTTTCCTTTTATTAAGAGTAAATGCTTTTTTTTTTTTTTGTAATATTTGTTTTTGATCTTTTAGACATAAATGCTTTTGGTCAAATATCATTCAGAAAAATTCTATATTTACCAGTTATATGATAATAGAGATTTTTCTTTGCATCTTGTTTGGTTCATCTGTTATTTTAACGACTCGAGTTTTCTTGTGTTTTCCTTTGGTCGGAGTGATATTAGGTGGTCGCATCTTATTGCGTCCCAACGTCTTACTGAGTTAAAAAAAAATATTCGCTATATATAGTTATCGCTAAAGAAGGTTCCAGAAAGAACAAAAAAGAATATTTTTGTTCCATCTTTTGAAAGTCTCCAGAGACGCTAAAAACGTTTTTCATTCAAATTCTTAAGTAATACTTTTTATTATATTTTATATAATCTTTTAATTAAGTAATTTATTATATTTTATATTTTATATTATTATATAATATTTTTTGTATTGTTATTTTGTTATACTTATTAATTATATTAATAATTATTGTTATTATATTTTATTTTTATTATATGTTATTATTTGGATAGTTAATATCTTTTGTGTAATAAATCATAATTTCTTCATATCGAAAGAGGAAAATATATCATTCCATGACATTAACAGTATTTTATTTTTAGAAATTACTGATGCTTCATGTGGCTATCTCATAAAATGTTTTGCATTCGACTTGCCGCATTTTTGTATTGAACTAAAACACGCTTTAAAATGATTTTAAACACACATACATAAAACATTCGCATTTAGGTAAAAGAGTAACACAAAACTTTCCTATGTAGGTAAAAGAGTAACACAAAACTTTTCTATGTAGGTAAAAGAGTAACACAACACTTGCCTATTTAGGTAAAAGAGTAACTTTCTTGCCTTTGGTAATATTTATTTCCTCTCTCTCTGTTTTGCTTTATTGAATATTGTTAAAGAGACCCTAAGTAATGTGCAGTTGATACTGAAATAAAGTTTATTATAATTCAAGTGGTACTTATTATAACACTATTCTTTGTAAATCGTCTGGCTAGGTGCATGTAACTTATTGTGTACTATTTAAGACCGAGAGTTCATAGATTATATGCAGCCGATATTCTACAAGTAACGAATTGTGATACTATTGACGCCGCCCTGAAATGTTAAGAATTTTAAAAAAGAGGAAAAATATGAGGAAAAATGAAAATAAGTTTATCAACAGAACAAAGATAAAGTAAGTTGTTCACTAGGACACACAAAAAAAGCTGAAATATGAATGCTAATCAAGGTGTTACAGTGAGTGGGACAAAAGAGTTCAAATATGTTTAGAATTATTTTACAGTCAGTTTTAGGATTGGTAGTGAGTTTTTGCGACAGTTTACGATATTTTACGACAGTCATTGATTTTGCGAGGGTTTAGCACAGTTTCCAGTTGGACACGCAATTTGTGGATCGGAGCACATAGAAAAACGAGTTGCCTTTAACCGACGACAAAGAGGCCGCGACGGACTATATAGATGTGGACGTTAGCAATTAGGGAGTCGTTTTTCTGCAATGGTGTCACACACAGGGCAACTAATATTTGCAGAATTTGTCTGAGTTTGTGTTTTACTTTTTTTTATTTTCATACTTGTGAATACGTTCGCGCCCTTCTCCAGCAGTCGCCAATATGAGAGGAAACGACACGGCGTAAAAGAACACGGAAGAGAAAAAAGCCATGAAAATAACGTTGGAGTCGGCGGTTGTCAAACGAGGTAGAACGTGGTCTCCACTTCTCGGCGTGGGGGAAAAGTTAACTCGGGAGAACACACATCATATAGTAGTAAATAGTAGCTCTTGTTTTCGATTTCGAATCACCAGTCTATTGCTAACTTCAAATTATTGTAATCAAAATATTGCAGTTCAAACAAAACTTATCTATACCACGTCTCTTCCCTTGCAGATCAGCTAATAAGTTTAGAATTAGTCGACATTATCTGGAATTCTGCTAGATACTATTAGCCTCTCTTCCTCTCTATTTGTCATCTTTTTTTATTTTTAGTCATATTCGCAGACAATTTTTTTAGCTATTTCTGTAGATACTCATTTTCTTTCAATCGTCGCATGACCCTAAAGTCGAAGTGTAAATCTGTGAAACAAAAATGTAGTAGGCAAAAAAAAATAAATGTTCTGTCAGCAACAGTACAACTTCAAAATAGTCAATATCGCCCACCTCCAGAAGAGAGGGAATTCCTGTCCGTGATAACGGTGGTAAAAGAAGACACACTCCAATCGCCAGAAACACCCACACACACAATTTGCAGGACACTGCCGACTCGTCTCTAGCCTCCTGCTTTTATAGTGGCCGGGAATTATCCATTTACATAATCACATGAGAAAGAAACGTGATTTTCCGAGAGTTGCATGGGGTAAACGCTAATAAAACCCCCCGGACGCTATCTTGGAATTCTCTTTTCCCCACAACCGGTGACACAACAGACGTATCCGAGGTAAGCTCTTTTTCCTTAGTTATTGCTACTTCTGCTACACTCCCCCCTGATCTCATGATCACAAACGGGGCAGGGGGGCAGTCGTCTCTGTCTGGTACTTCTCCGAAGAACCGAAGGCAGCACTTCCTCCCTGCCATCCTCCTCATCGCCATTATTGCCACCAGTCTGCTCCATAGGCGATGTTTCACAATCAGGGCAGGGGGGCAGTATTCGTTTCTGTCGGGTACTCCTTCGTAGAGGCAAGACGGGTGGTCCTTCCTCCGCTTCTTCAGTATGTACATTATATGGCTCAAAATCCTCTTCGTCGTCCTGCATCATACTCTCTGTCTTTTCAGAAGACATCATACTCTCTGAGTCTCCCTCTTCCTCCGATGTAACAACATAATGACGAGGGCGCAAATCCTTCACGTGACGAGGCACACCGTCCACCAAAATCGACTGAGGGCTGATCACCTTGGTCACCTCACCCTTGCCGAACCTCGTGGTACATCGATTTTGCGGTCTTTTGACCCATACGCGATCTCCAACCTGGTAAAAGCTGTTCTTGGGACCTGGGGACGCAGTTGCGAGATTGGTCTCCTTTACTCGAACTTCGTATTGATAAATCCTGTTGGCAGGCGCAGTGGAGGGAGATGTGTCGTCTCTTGGTGTGATGTTATACCAGTAGACAGCCTCCTGTATGGGACAACACATTCTAGCCGCTATTCGTTTCACTGTACGGTGACATCGCTCCGCTATGCCATTCCCGGCTGGAGCGTATGCACAACGGAATCGCAAGTGAACTCCCCATTTACATGCAAATGCTTGGAACATATTGCTGCAGAAAGCTGTGTCATTGTCTAAAAGGAGTTCATGCGGCGCGCCACGCTCGAGGAACACTGCCTCCAACTGATGAATCACGCTTGCCGAGTCCTGCCTTGCCAATTTCCTCCAAATGGAGAAACGCGATGGACCACAGTCTGTTAAAGTTAAAAAAATGGAAGGTGTCATAATGCGTGATATCCATTCCAATTCTCTGCCAATTCTCGTTAACTTCCAGCTTTCCCTTTTCCCACCTGACTGGCGCTGGGTCAATGGACTGACGTTCCTCGCATTTCTGTATGACCATTCTGACAGTTGCTTTTGTCGTGGTTGGACATCTTCTCCTGACAAAGTAGGTAGTGCGTCGCACCCCCGGATGTCCACTATCTTTGTGAATAGCCATGATTTGACTCTCATCCAGCTCGTCTGTGTGAACCGCGCCTATCACTGGGTCAAGACCGTTTTTCTTTTTCATTGCCTCAAACCACCGCTGTGGCACTCGTGTCAGTCGGTCAGCAATGTTTCGTGCTGATGGAACCAGCGTCACATCCACTGTCAGCCCGTACTCTTTCACGAGCTCCTTAAGAGTGCTTAATCGCCTCCTAATAAGCATCTCGCTTGCTGCTTTGGTGCGTACTCGCGCCTTTCCAGTTAGCGTGTCCGAGACCCAATGGTATACGCAAACAGAATCTGTCTTTATGTGTAGCACCTTGCTCTGCCACTGGAGAGCCAAATTGATGCCTTTCAATACGGCATCCAGTTCAGCCAAGTTGATATGTTGAGAGTCATCTTCAGGTCGCAGCCAACATGCATCTTCCAACACAGTTTCACACATCTCCAAGGCTGCCCCAATTGCTAGGGAGCTAGCATCGACCCATACATTCAGCTCTTTGCCGTCCACACACCAATTTCCCTGTGCCGGATCGTTCTGCTGCGCAGATTTTAAGGTTTCGAACATCATACGATGTAGTACGGCGTCCCTTGCTTCATCATCCCAGCCCTTCGTTACCGAACTTACTCTCCTTCTGAGTATTCCGCAAGCCACACGAAGCCAACCGCACACCGGAAAGTGCCCGACAAGTCGACCACACAGGGAAAAGATTGTTCGTCGCGTAACAATACTGGGAGTCTCCGGAATTGCATTTCCTCGCTTCCACCGCAGTTCATTGCGTTCCATCCTGACTGCCAATCCCAGCACCCGTGCACCGTCCTTCAACTGCTCCGGGTTCTTGCACTCCAACCCGAACTGCGCGAGGTGTTCTCTCACACGGGTCGCGGGCACCACGTCTTCATTGACAAAAATGTCATCAATGTAAGCAGATGCTGCGCGGCTTATAACTTCTTCCTGAGATAGTACTTCGCTGACAATTGCTCTCATTATCAAGGGAGCCACATTCAAACCAAACCCCAGACGGGTCAGACAGTATTTTTTCCCATCGATTTCCACAGTCTGGTATGGCCACAGTGTCTCATGGACCCGGACTTGTAGGTATGCTCTTCTGAGGTCCAGTAGAGACACGTTAGCACCTTTTTGTCTCCACTCACGCAGCTTAGTCGCACAAACATCTGCGTTGGCCGTAAATGCGTCTACGTAATGATTTAGCTCCCGGTAGTCCATCACCGGGCGCACTTTGGCTTTGTTCTGCTGTATCACAGCCATCAGGGGAATTAGACCTTTGGGGGGTCCCAATTTATCCTCTGGGTATGGCACGAGCCAACCATTATCTATCCAGGTGTGGAGCTCCTGCGTGTATTCTTCACGAATTTCTGCTGGCACTGGGTACTCTGACACTCGATTATGCAGCCTTTCAGGGGGGTGGTCCACAGACCATTTCCACGATGCGGTCCACGTTTGGTTTTGATGGTCAAAGGTAGCAGTGAAATCTGGTTCATCGATAGAAATGGCTGCGCATTTAATACTTTTCTTGGCGCCCAGCCGCACTGATCCTGTAGGCTTGACAACGACACCTCCTAGAGCTTTTATGGCGTCGATCCCTAGAAGCAAGTCAAATCCCAGTGGCTTGCCATGCACCACCAACACATCGACTCTGGCAGACACACCTTCATCAGTGGATACAGAGACCGTTCCAACACCGCAGCACGCATGGGACATTCCACCAATTGTGTTGACATTTACGTTTGTTTTTCTCCAAGACCGGCACCGGTCTGCATGTAAAATTGTCCTGGAGCATCCTGTATCAATAAGCGCCAAACATCCCGTCCCGTCAACATGGCTGCTTATCACCTGGAGCGTCGTGTTCACATCTTGGTTGGGAAGGAGACTGGCGCTTATGCGTCCTCCCCTTGCTCGTTTCCCGAGCAGTTCCGAGCCCAGTGTCCACTCTCACCGCAACGGTAACACCGCGTTCCACGTTTTCGACAGTCCCTTGCAAGGTGGCCTTTAACATTGCATTTGAAACAGATCACGTTAACAGGATTATTCTTGGCCCTGTTGTTGGGTGAGCGTGTGGCCGCAACCACATCCTGATTTTGTTCGCCAGTCGTCGTCAAAATTCTCGCTCTCGACATTAGCTCTCCCATGGTCAGGGCTTTGATGTTCGGCACCTGTTGAAGAGCAATTGAGATGGTGTCAGGGAATCCAGTGACAAAAATTAATTTTGTGAGTCTCTCTAAGCTTTCTCATGTGAATCCGGCCAATCCAACCAACTGCCTGATTTTGTTGGCGTACACATCCACACGTTCACCAGCCCATCTAACCATAGTTATTTTTCTATATGCTGCAAACGCGTCATCAGTAAATGCCTCCTTTAATCGAGCCTCAATCTGGTCTATTTTCTTTTGATCGTCCTCCTCCATTTCCATGTAGAGGGCCAGCGCATCGCCTTCCAGGTATAAAGGTAGCAGACTCGCTACGTCATCCACCTGCTGAAGTTGTGCGACAAGTCTCACTTTTTTCAGCCACGCTACAACGTCTCCCTCGCCAGAGAACGGCTTGATAATATCACTGCTTATCCGCACCTTCGCCATATTCGGGCCGAAATAGCTTGAAACAAAAATGTAGTAGGCAAAAAAAAAATAAATGTTCTGTCAGCAACAGTACAACTTCAAAATAGTCAATATCGCCCACCTCCAGAAGAGAGGGAATTCCTGTCCGTGATAACCGTGGTAAAAGAAGACACACTCCAATCGCCAGAAACACCCACACACACAATTTGCAGGACACTGCCGACTCGTCTCTAGCCTCCTGCTTTTATAGTGGCCGGGAATTATCCATTTGCATAATCACATGAGAAAGAAACGTGATTTTCCGAGAGTTGCATGGGGTAAACGCTAATAAAAACCCCCGGACGCCATCTTGGAATTCTCTTTTCCCCCCAACCGGTGACACAACAGACGTACCCGAGGTAAGCTCTTTTTCCCCTCATTTTAGTTATTGCTACTTCTGCTACAATCTCTTCTGTAAATCTCATCTCACAAGTATAAAGCTAACCTCAGCGACATATCTGCATAAAGCCTGGGAATTTTGTACGTAAATAATAATTTTGTTCTGCAATTGTAATTCTTCTCTGCCTGAGCCATCTTTGCTTTCATCTTTATAAGCATTGTTTAATGGTTATCGATTCATGTAAAAAAGTGGCTCGATAAGGAATAAACATTAATGTTTTGAATAGTAATCGATTAAATTGCACAAATACGAATCGATTAATATGTTATGTGATATTTGTTTTATCCTACTATCCCTAATGATGTTATTAATGCGCTGCCGTGCTTCCTTCTTGCAGTTGTTCCTGGTAAACCTGATCCCCCAAAAAGCATTGAGGAATTCGAACGTAATATAAGAAAGAATACAAATAAAGATGATTAAGTATTAAGAACCCGTTTCCACAAGCATTGTTAGTAAATGATAAAAAATAATTCTTGTAAAGGTTCTAATCATTCATTACGTAAATAACTACGTATGGTTGGCTTACAGATTCAGTTAGAATTTTAGAATTTAGAATCTGTAAGCCAACCATACGTATTAACTAGTTTTGTTTTCTCCTAGACTGTTTAAATCTAATGTATATTTACTGATGACTTTGAATTCCTGCTGTGAAAACAATAACATTTACATTAAGTACAAATTTACAATATGGTTCAACATCAACACATTTTCAAAAGAAAATACCTTAATACATTTAAACATTTTGCAACAAAAAAAAAATTCGTTACTTTATACATTTCAAATGTCCGTTAACACAAAACAAAAAACTGTCCCTTTTTCAAAGACTAGAACAATTAAAACACATTAAAAAACCGAAAATATTCACAATGCATAAATTTTATTTTCATTTCGGCATCCTTCTTTTTTATAGTGTATTTTATTTTATTTATTTATTTTTTAATACTCGAGAATTTTAAAAGTACTTTCGACTTTTGACACTAAATTGTTATTTATTATGATTGACAGTTTAACTCTAAACAATTCAGACATTAACACACATTCTTATGAATGACACACTGTCCTATTTTCTATTTGTGTGCGGCCGTATTCAACAATTTTTCTCTTGTTTTTATTTTATTTATAAATGAAATATTCGTGGGGTGTTTTTTTTTTTAACTGACCGTATCTCTTTTATCATTATTACGGCATATCGGCCTTTTTTTTTCTTTTTTTAATATTTTCTTGTAAACTTTAGATTTCTGTGTGCGTGTGTGTTCAAATTTCTTTTTCTTTTTGTTCGCATTTCTGTGATCGTGTAATGTTTTTTTTCCATGGTATTATTTATTTTTTTAATTATCTTGGACCCTTTTAAAACGTTGTGTTTCTTTTTTTTATTTTTCCGTGGTAACCGAAGTTCTTTTTTTTCTTTTCTTTTTTAAACCCACCCTTGCTGCTCCAAATTGTATTTGTTATATAGTTATTATTATTATTCTTATTCTTGTTGTTATTATTATTCTTATTGTTCGTTGTTATTGTTCTTTTTCTTCTTTTTGTTCTTATTAGGAAGTCTTATTAAGAGGGATGCTTAGAGTCTTAGAGAGTCTTATTAAGAGAAATGTTGTTGCGTTCTGTGCTCGTGTTCTGAAGAGATTCATATATATATAAAATGTTCATACTTAGAAGTGTTAGTGAGGAGGTAGTGTTGAGACAGTCTTAGTGTTCACATTGTAGATATGAGATGTCGAGACATTGTGTATGCAAAGACATTTTAAAACACATGATATATAAGACATATAATGACAATTTTCACTTTACCTTTTGGTAGAATTACAACACAAAGACGACGTTTATAAAAACACATGATGGGTTTATTTCTTCTCCGACCGGTCGTGGTTTTCTTAGTCAAGAATTCAAAGTTTTACATTCTATGTTTCAAAGGTGACCGTCTCGCTTCCAGACGTTCGACTCCCATCTCTCGACTTCAGACTGTCGTCTGTCGTCCTCGGACTCTCTCTCAGACTCCCTCCCAGTTTCTCTCTGCTTAACTCTCAAGTTTCTAACTATATCGAGAACTTCCCATTTTCCATGACGTCATATACATGTTAAAACATGTGTCTTCTGGAAATGCGTGTCCAAAACTTTTTCCTTTGTTTACAAAAGGAATTTTAACCTATATTCCCAGTAACCTATATTTCCAATATGTTAAAAACATGCTTATTAAATTATCTTATAGTTGCATTCTTCCATTGAATTTCATAACAGAATTGACAATGCACATTCTTTTCTTAAAACTATTTTATCTCTAAGCTAAACAATGGTTTGTTTTTTACATTCCATTTGCTAATTCTCTCTCGTAATCTATTTCTAAACCTAAATTACGAGGTTCGAATTTCGTCTATTCTATTTCATTTTTACATTTAACTAAATCTCTCTATTTTTATACTTACATGAAAAGGGGACAGCCCTTATCATGTAACATATGTACTTGTTCTTAAGAAAATCCTATCAAATATTCGCAGTGAATCAAGTTGAAACTATTACTAGTGTAACGTTTACACAGGAGACCAACACACTGTTGGTTCAGTCGCAAAGTAGACGAAAGAATAAGAAAGAGAAAAGAACTTACTCTTTTTCTTTGTAACAACGAACATTTATTTCCTCATCGTTACGTCCTCAACGTGATCGTCTTCTTTCATATGATCTCCAACACCCTTTTCGTTCCGTGCACCACGTTTCTTTCGTCCTCTGTCTCCTTTTTATAGTCTTTTTCTTTTCTTTACCGGTGACGTCAGCACTATGTTACACTAGACCTGGAAGTGCGACTATTTACTACTATATGCCCTACGTTTTCCCGAGTTTACTTTTCTACCACGCCGAGAAATGGATGAGTAATCCTTTACTTGTACTGTATTCAACTACACTATAATTTATGAGTATATTTACGACTAAACCGACATTTTACAAGCCATAGCTTTATAGACAACCCGTGAAATGTACATTATCTAAAATTAAATATCTACCCCCTCTCTTTCTCTTTGATGGATGACCTTATGATTTTTCAATGTAATCCACTGAGCCCGATTATCTCCATCACTGTTTTTATGAATGACGCCATCCTTTAATGGCGTCATCGTTTTTTGACGTCATCCACTATGCTCGGTTATCTCCATCTGTGGCACCATCAAGTATGCACAAAGACAAACAAGATGAAAAACAAACAAAATCCAATTTTTGTAATATATACTTTTATTTCGTATTTCATCGATGACGTAATTTGTGACATCGTCATCCTGTGTGTACAGGAGAACACAGTATAAGATAATTGTTTATTGTGACTTCAGAAAAGGCGTTCATGCTATTTCAAACATAACCGTGTCAGAATTACTGACGGTCAGAACCTCTTACGAAGGTAAGTGGTTGCATCTTAAAAATACTATTTCAAACTTAAGTGTGACAGATGTACAGATGGGCATAGCCAAGTGTGTTTTTAACTAGCCGAAAATAATTCTTAGCAGCATTCTGAACAGAAAGCAAGAATATCTCACCGGTAAGCAAATATTGTGGCATGACCATGTTCAATCCTATTAGGAGTCCCCTCGCACTTTCTCTTTGAAAAGTGGTTGGTTTATTGCCAGTTGTCTGAAATACCTTTATCGCGGAATGCCGACTGGGGATGCTCGTGCTATTTTTTCATAGTCAGAATACACACTTTTCTGCGATGTTGGGTTTTCAATTCCTTACGTTTCGACCTTGTGCCATGCCTTCCTGCAGTGGAAAGAGTTAAATATCACATCTAATCCAGATGTGCGGGGCAGATAAAAAAAAACTTGTTCTAATAACACAATGAAGCGCGTTTGTTGTCGAAAAAGTTCGGAAATGGAATTTGCAATCAGAGAATTCATTTCGTAATTTTGAGAAGTTTCATAAAAACCCTAAGCATTGTCTCTCCCCAAACGTCGTTGAAAAGAAAATATATTCCATCAATTGTTTATTTAGTAAAAGACAACGTTCGTCTTTCAGCTAGCAAATGAAATTGTTTCAAAACAAAAAAGGTTGGAATAATTATGAGGTTAAGATTGGACGATTCAGAATAAAACGAGAAAGAATCAATTTTCATATTTATATTTCGGATTGTCAGATAATTGAAAGATGGACGAATGAAAATCAAGATTAAATAACACACACACAAACACTTATACTGTCGCAAGATAACAATGCTCGCTATCAAGAATAGTACGTTTAATATATATATATATATATATATATATATATATATATATATATATATATATATATACTAGCAGGGATAACCAGCGTTGCCAGGGTCGACATAAACTTCGGTATGGTCTGCTCTAGTAAGGATATTGAGCAGTTTTTCATTATTATATGCCAACTCCATCGTTACCCCAACAAAAATTTCAAAAACAAAAGAACGGGTGAAAACACAAAAATGTAATCGCCCCCCCAAAAGAAGAAGTACGTGGCAAACTCTCCACCAGATATTTCGGCAGAATGGATACGAAGAGAATCTATTTTTTGGATACTGAGCACGTTTTTATGACTATATACCAATTTAAGCAAATTTCTTTAATGCTGCCTGAGTCAGAAAAGATTTGTCTTTACGGTCTGACGCAACGAAAACAAACTGTAAATAATTCAGTTTACAAATACCAAAGTTGAATTTGTGTTAACCAAAATACACATTTTTATGTTATAAAAATGATGAGTTCTGACTTATTGTGGTATCAAAAGAAAAAAAAATTGCTGTTACAATGTAAAAAAACTGTGAAGAAAAAAACATGGTAAAAATACGTAAATGAAACCTTTTTTGTTTTGAAATAAAGAATTGTAGTTGAATCTGATTGTTTGTTTATTTTAAAATAAAAATCCACTGGACCACAACGTTAATTGCAAAATCACGCTGGAAATTATTTTATTCAAACTAATTCCAAAAATAATGCTTGAAAGTTTGTGTGAATTGTTTTTAGTTTTAATATCCGTCTGAAAAAAAAAAGTTGGCGCCCAGGGGAAATAACTCAAACCGGTTTATAAAAACATCGATGTCGGTAAAAATAAATTAAATTAAATATGTTATTAATATAAATAAAAACTTTTACAACAAACTTTAATAGAACACGTAAAACAATATCTTACTATACACAATTTCTTACATACCGCTATTTAAGAAAATCGGTTTTCCTTATTGCAATACGCAAACGAGGTCACCCCTTAATCATATATTTTGCAAGAATCATACTTTATATAGAAATAAATGAAATAATAAAGTAATGCGCCTTTTGTATATATTAATCAAATTTTGAACAAACAAACAAACAGATAGGAATACGAATTCATGTGTATATATATTAGGTTGGTGCAAAAATATTGTCCTAGTACTAAACCAGAAATATCCCTTTAAATGTAAATGTGTTATCATTCGTATGCATCGCTAAAATTTTTAAAACAGTATAGCTTTCCATACGTGCGAGGGGGGATAATACTCGAAAACAAGAGTGGGAGAGAAGAGGAAAATTCTCCCAGACAATCTCAATTTTACACTTTCTATGCAAATGCACACTCAATTTGTTTTTATGAAAAAAAACTCATCTCATAACCCATAAACTAAAATCGTATACCAGGCTTGTTTCTATCAGTCATGAAATACATCTTGTGACTTTTATTTTGAATAACAATTCTTTCTTTATCCTTTAGACAGTCACGTTCTTTGGCGTATCAAAGAGCTCGTACTGCTGTTGATTGTCTCAGGCGATCCGTAAGGATTGCTTGATAGTTGACTTAACGACATCTTTTCTTCAATCATAGAAGTGCTCTACTAGGTTTAAATGTTTGAACTATCATCGAAAGTTAGTACTATTTTCCGGCGGCAGAAATATTTTACATGCTTTGGCACTATTATTCTTTTGAAAGTAACAGTTTACAAAATTGGGATTCTTCTGAATATACTTTAATACCATGTTCAGGGTTATGACTAAGGTTAGTATTAGGATAAGAATAAACTGTCTTTTAAACACGCCCCGTTGTTTGACTGAGAAAACAAGAGGCAATTTCGTTTAATTACCTATCATAAGGGTCTATATATATCCCTTCGAGCTGGCACAATATTGGAAACGATTCAGGATTTAATGAAAGTCGTATAAAAGTAATAGCATTCTATTATTGGAACACTGACCCTCGCTCAGCTAAGCTTGATGGAAAAATGTGTCTGGCTGAGTTTAACAGATATTTATAAAATCGAAGACTCGAAGGTACTGTCAAAAAGTCAGGAAGGTTGAATCGAAACTCAGGAATGTTGGACTTGTGATGTAAGCTTTCCTGTAGTCTTTCTATTTCATTCATATTTCTGCCTCTGTACTATCTCTCTGTCTCTATCGCTCTCTCTGTCTCTCTTTATTTCTCTCTCTTTCTCTCTCTCTCTTTCTCTCTCTTTCTATTTCGTTTTTGTTATCACAAGAGAGATTTGCCGTTCAAAATTAGATTTTCTTCACATAGGTCGTACAAAACAAGCTATCAGACTTTTGTGTTTTATATGTTCCTTCTAAATGAATAAATTGATTATATATCGTCAAGGGTGTGAGTTCCATATAGAAACGTTGATTTAATTTGAATAAAATAAAATACGCATCAAGTGTGTTTGAAAGCCAAATCACAACGTAATATTAATCAACGTTTCTATATGGAATTTACACTCTTGACGTTATTCTCGCGTTGCCTACGCACTGTTCCAGCATTTAAAATACAACCGCTGAGATACAAAGCGCGGCTCTTTACTTTACGGGTGGCAATTAGGATAAAAATTTAGTGTTCATAACTGTTGAATGTTCTAGAGCTGTAGTGTCCCATTACCCACGATTTGTATTTCTATAGTGTTTGAAAACATGGGCTAATTGGTTACGATAGAGATAACATCCGTTTCTGAGAATAATAATCCAAGATGATGATATTCTAATGTTACGTGGTAGGTGTTATTATTAGAAGTACTAAATATGTGTATATGTTATATACTGGTGGTATTAGAAAGTCTTAGAGGTTCATGTTGCGTGATAGCATATTGGAGACATAAACAGGTATATATAAAGAGAGGGACAGTTCTGTATATATATAATAGACAGTGTACATGTTACTACAAGAGAAACAATTCAATGAGAAGAGATTTATGAATATCTTGATAGATAGACCGAGAGATAGTGCGTTTGACATTTACATTTTGACAGTTGTGCATATAATATAAACACGTTACCTTTCTCGTTGTAATGGTGAACACAGAAGACGCAGATACACAAATATGATGACGTCCTTTATTTCATGACCGGTCCATGATGTCGCTTCAATTCAAAGTTTCTTTACATGGTTATTTCTAAAACCCTCCCACTTCTAGAGGGTGTCTTGATTCTAACGGAGAATCGGTCTGAACCTCTCTGCTTCTATCCGACTCTTCTCCCAGACTCTCCGACTGCATCTAAAAACTCTACCTATATTGAGAAGTCATCACGTCATCGCATGATTAAACATGTGCTCATAAAGCACGTTGTATGACATGCGTCACGTTGCCAAACTTGACATGACCCCGAGTTCAGTAACCTATTTTTCAAATAAAATTTTTACAAAATATGTTTACAATTTCAATTGACGATTAAATTCCTTAACAGAAACAAATTTCATTATTACATTCCTTTTCAATATACAGATATGTAAGCTAAACAATTGCAATTCCTTATTTCAATAACATTCTGTATTTATTTTAACTTATGATTGGAATTTTCAATTCCAAATCTAGCTTCGCAAGTTCGAATCCTTGACTATTCTATTTCATATTTACATTTAACTAATTCCCTATTTTTTTTACTTACATGAAAAGGGGACATCCCTTTTATCATATAACATCCCTTCCTCTCATTTTTTTAAAATAAAAAATGCACGCATTTTTAAATTTTAGTACATTTTTTTGTTTATATATCTATAACCACTTGGCTAAGAAAGATCAGACACCATAAAACAAAACCGAAACTTTTTCCAAGTCAGCCCCTTTTCAACTGACTCCATAATTTTATTTTTTATAGACCAGACTCTCTATCTGATCTCCCTGGTATTTTCCTTTGGGGTGTAGTGTAGTACCTCCTATAACTCACGTCAGCTGCTTCATCCAGCTACCCTTATGCCGTAAACTAAGGTTTCATTTTACCTCTTTACGAAATCGACGACTCTTCGTCCAAATGTGTCCTTGATCCTTTCTTCCGTATGGTTCTTCTATTAATTTGAGCTTTGTTTTCGTTTTGTAACTAACTTATCTTTTTGAAACATTCTTAAAGCTCATTTATCTTTGTGGTTGGCTTCCAAAGTTTAAGATATACCTTTCATCCACTGATTCGCTCGGATTTCCTTACATAGACCCTTCGAACTTGATGAAGACTTAGAAATATCACCCTTAACAAATTAACACCTTTTGCGCCACAATACCTATTTGCGCACTAAATTCTATCTAATGGTCCGCTTTTTGTGATTTCTCTTTTCTCTCATCAGAGCTTCCAAGATCCAGCAGAGATATCCCACATTCATGCGTCTCTAAAAAAATACAAGGTTATATCTTCCTACGTACTTACGGTATATTTTACTTTTCTCTCACTTCATTATGTTATATGTGATTAGCCTTCGGGCTCTCATAGCCCTTTTTTCACAAGAATTCTCTTATCTGTCCAACGCCTGCATTTTTAATTTATTGTGTCGAGACTTATTTCTTTGCTCAAAACCGTTACATACAGAATGTAGAACTAGATAAAAATATAAGAATTTAAAAATCGAGGCATAGCCAATAGATTGAGCCGTCGCCCATATGGTTAGGTCGTCAGTATTGCACACTTCATGCGTGCGACGACCTTGGTTCGCGCCTATGTCGGAGCACGTCACTGATGAGATGCAGTACATCGAAACCCACTTTGGGTCTGGTGTTGTCCGTTGTCGATGCAATTGCTCGATTCTATCTAATTCTGGTTTCTAGCTTTATCGTGAAAAGTGTATGTGAACGGGTATATATATATATATATATATATATATATATATATATATATGTATATATGTTAAATCGGGTGGTGAATTTGTTAGTGTAGTGCTATCATATGAGACCGAAAGAGTTCAGAAGAACTATGCTCTTCAAAAACGATTGGTTTAATCAGGTTGTGTGTATTGAACATTGGTATTGTGTTATCCTTCGATTAACATAGAATTTTCTATACTGTACTCATCGCGTGTTTGAGACACTACATTAGATTTCTAGGAATACAGCCGCCGTCAGACTTTGGCAAAGTAGTTCATTAGAAACGGAAATTGATGGAGTCGCTTCCGGTTCTTCTTATTCTCTCTCTCTCTCTTTCTCTCTTTCTCTCTCTCTCTCTCTCTCTCTTGGATTTTGTAAGAGGCAAACTTTTTTAACAGTCATAAAGCACCTCCTATCTATCACAGTTCTCTAATTCGTAGAGTTCGTAGCTGCCAATGACTCTGTGGATCAAGATTCGCTCTGGCGAATCATCTAGAATACAATGCAGATTGTTGAAAGCTGCTATCGGTCTACAAGGGCTACAGCGAAAAGTCAGAGACGTTTGAGGTGAGGTCAGCCGTTTGACAGCGCTGTGCTCTTTCTCCCACTCTTTTTAACTATGAGATCGATTATATCCTTAACGAAGCTATTCAAGATTACAAAAAGTTACAGTTGGACGAAACCTGAGCATGTCTGGCCCTGTCTTACGCAGATCATATCGTCTTATTTGGATCAACTGGCGAGGAGATACAAGCCATGCTCAACTAAGTGAAAACTGTCACTAGTAGATTAGGCCTCCAAAACAAAGGTCATTTCCTCGCTAATTGACTAGGATACCTGGCAACCGCTCATACTGGACGGAATTCACCTAGATAATGTGGATTTCTTTGTTTATCTAGGCTCTATTATCACGCCGATTGGATTGGACAGCGAATAGAAGCAGCTCGATTCACCTTCTCCCGTCTCAATCGATGTCCGTGGTCCTGATGGGAAATACGATTGGACACGAAAGAAGGACGCGTTTATTAGGCAATGGTGAGGACCATCGTTCACTATGTGTGCGAGGCCAGGCTTATGAGAGTGCCTAGATTAGGCAACTATAAGTTTCTGACGACTGTCTACATAGCATTTTACATTGCCACCGTGGAGATCGTGTCCCGGTTTCTATTTTCAACCGAAGATTAAACCTTCTTCGTTGACATCTCCGCTGGTTTAGAAATGCAGCTCGTAGACTAGAGGAAGAATTCATTCGCAAGGTTCTTGTTGCAATATCTTTTATACATAATGAGAGGTATTTTCCGTGAAAGTTGGGAGATCCTATTTATAAATGTTGTCAATAGGAACTGACGAATCAAATTAATTCACGTTCTGTTATCAACCAATCAAAAACCAGAATTGCTCCATAAAAATTAAATCTTTTAGCATTCCAACATAGAATAGCGACCCATTGAAAATTCTTCATACAGGGCCTGTTCATTTAGGTCTAACCATCAGAAACTGTTCTGAAATTAAACATGACTTCCAATTCAAGAGTTCCATTTCCCTCCTCTCTGCGTGGCAGGAGCAAACGTGTCGGGGGGAAGCTGAAAACCTGCGCGACCTACTGGTACTATCGGGTTCACAAATAGTTGGTCTCTAGCGATGGAATCGGGTGTGGTTAGCCATATTCTGCGGTCTGTTCCAAGATCAACGAAACTGGATTGCGATGTTTTGAGATTCAGTTCGTTCTCAAGAGAAATCCAGTTTAATCCGGCCAGGATGATAGCCGCTACAAGTACAAGCTGGTAAGAATATTGCATACTGATCTATATAATATGGGTGTATATATTTATGTGTATCACGTATGTGTATACATATTTATAAATGTCTCTGCTAGTGGGTATAATGTATATATATATTCATTTATTATTATTGTAATGTTTTGGGTTTGTTTGTTTTTTTGCATTAAGTGGCCGACTACAGGAGAATGACTACGCATATAAACACCGTTCATTTACTACATGACAATACATAACATACGCTGGACACGTACCTCCTCTTCTTGGTTGCTCTGTAATTGAAGGTTTCTCCGGAAGAAAACACTAAATCGAAAGTATATTTTATATAACTTTATTCACAGGTCGTTATTTCCCATCGGAGCTGCAAGACGTTGTTTTTCTCTATTATGATAAAGTTGCGTTTCTCACAGCTTCCAAAACGCAGAGACGATATTTTCCATGCTAACTTTTCCGACTTTTCTGAATATCTCATTATATTTTAAGTACACGTACCATTAATGTCATCACCAAAATCATCTCCATTGTTTATGTTCTAACACTCTTATTTGTTTTAACATTGCTACGTTAACGTTCCCGATACATATTTCTAACATAAATATTTTCCTAACATCAATAAAGATCATAATGATAATCGTTCAGGTTTCTTGACATCATCCGGCAATGCTCTTTATAAAAAGAATATCCAAAAGATACTTAAATTATGAATAGGTTTGACATTGCAATAGATATCAGTGAAATACCAACCATGATCTGACATTGATAGATCTTGGTTTATAATTTGCACAATGGTTCGAATAATATGTAATTGGTGACAGCTTAATAAATGTTCGCAAATTTTTAAGGTCATTTAGCATGACGCCCAAGTAGGATTAAGCCTTCTATTTATGAGACGATCACAAGAGTCTCAGCATATCATTGAACTACAATAACACAATGAGTATCAGTAATTCATATCTGAACCGTAGTGAACAATTCAGGGATAGAGGTTTAATTTATCTGCATCAAATGTGGTTGATTTAAAAATAGATTGTGAAATTTATTTCTGATTTGATGGGTGAAATTTTAAACAACCAACTTTTCTTCTGCCAGAAAAAATATATTCAGAATATTTTAGAATGATCTATGCAATCAATTTCACTACAATAGTTACTCTATGAATAATATGATAATATGATTTTGGTTGACAGACATAATATTCTACCGCATCAGAATGTATATGACTCCCGATGCAATCCTCCACCTATATAGATAGGTAGATAGCCTAAGATGGAATTTTGCTTTGACAAAATTTAAAATCGCATACGCAATGTATTGGGGGTTGATTTCTTCCATTCTCGACAGACGTTTTCTCAGAGATGGTATTAGTCCTTCTCTACTTTATCGTTTTTTTATAGAAACGTGCTCGACTGAGGTTCGATTTCTGGTTCCTTCTTGTAAGACATTCGCAGCAAAAACTCACCTTCTTATTATAACTGCAAATAACTTGCATTTACTTCTCTGTGTGCCTAATATGAAGAAGAATTACAATGGACAAAGTTTCTTTCAATAATTTTATATTTGTGGAACGTGTTATCACTGGATTTCTTCCGTGCAGGTTTCGACATGGTCGTATTCTATTTCGATGTCAACAAATATTTGTCGAGCTATCCTATTCTTCAATCCTCTCGTAGCATTGTCCATTTTCCAATTAACAATTACCTTAACACTTAGCGTTGACCTGCCTCATTAGTATATAAAACTATTCCTTTCAATCCGATTGTTATAGTGTGATAAATCCTCTCGTTTTATCAAACCTTTAACCATAATGATGAGTTTAAAGCGGGGAGAGAATAACACTTTAATAAGATTCACGGGAGGGTCGACATCAATTTATTTACATTGGCACGCACACGTAGTACAACAGCTAAAAGTGCTAAGTAATAATCATTTCTAAGTGGAAACCTTTTTACAGATTTAACGTGAAATCCTCAGTGCGAGCGATAATCAGAACACTAGAACGAATTACATAAGACTTCTACTCACTCATGGCTAACGGAACGAGAGCAGGTAAGCTCCATTGATTAAATAAAGACAACCGTTTCGAATGACGTACAGATCCCAGAGTTTTGCAGGCAGATTCCCGAGTTTAAAAAAAATGTGCCTGAAAAAGGTCAAATGTTACAATGACCAGACGGTTGTAAGAATAACAACCGAGACGAGAACAGTAGTACAATTAGTTTAAATAAACCAAATAACCAATCTTCATCTCAAAAATTTCGAAACACTTTTTGTATTTCGTTCGGTGGAAGATGGGACGAGGAATTAAACTAGTAAGATCAAATTCCTGTAATTATAAGAACTGCTAATTTTTTTATTGCATTTTAAACCCAAACAAGGCAGTGTCACTTTGATGTAGAAGCTACTATCTGGGACATAAATTTGGAGGAATACGATTTAAGAAGTTGAGCAGTAAGATCTCTGTTAACATTACAATTGAACTTCTGTATGTCAGTAGAGTCAGGGAAGCAGAGATGCGGAAGGGAATTCCAAAAGGTTTACACGTCGAATCAAACTCTTTATTATTTTCATTTGCAAAATGTGCTATAGACGTGGTAATGTTTCGCAACTTCCGAGTACTTTCGTTCGGATTGGTTTATAAAAACATTTGCTGGCGAGCAGTGAAACGAAACACATAGAATCAATGCCGGCATATCTCAAGAGTTTATTCTAGAGCCAACACTTCCTATTATCCATTAATGATCTGTAAAATCATATCATGATATCATTTGCTGACATCTACGCAGAATACATAAGTGTATATGGCAACACGTCAATGACCACTGGTAATCTGTGAGGCATAAGGTTGAAATAGAATTATTGTAGGTCTGTCAATCATAAGGTTGAAATAGATTTTAGCTACATGTACGCATCTGTATATAGGGGTACGACTATTCGTCAACTGGTCTTTCGAACAGTAATACTTATACTTAAAATAGCATCTTCATCGATAAACGCGTAGTTGCGTACAACTTGTGTCTCAGAATTAACGCATTTGAAGAAGATCGATAAAGGCATAGAACAAAAGGGCGTATCTTAAGACTATCAATTCATTTTCAGGCAAATAAAATGCAGCGATTTTTTTTCGAACTAAAATCTGCTATTAAATATAATCGATGAATTAGGGTTCGTGTCTGTGAAATGTTGACGCAATAGCATAGAAGGCGTTGGAGCTTTCGAAAGGAAGAAGATTTGATTTCCAGTTGAACAATAGACGAGTCATTTGCTCCTATTTTCCTACGCTCTTAGAGATCCTTTAGGGCACCGAAGACGAGATAATTACATCGTCACGAAATGTTATTTGACAAAAACTTAATTTAAAAAATCTTAACTTCTCTACAATTAAAAAGATACAAATGTGCGTATCGCATACTAGTTGAAGTGCCTCGTTTACGCCAAATGAAATGTTATCTATCAATCCATTTTCCTCTCTTTCTCCCACCTCTCTCTCTCTCTCTCTCTCTCTCTCTCTCTCTCTATATATATATATATATATATATATATATATATATATATATATATGGATATGTCTGTATTATCAGGCGGGACGTAATATACGCTTAAATAGAGTATATCAATATATGGATACTTCGTATTTATTATTATGGAACCAATACTCAGTTGATTATTATATTGTTCCCTATATAAAGTAATAATTTTAAATATAAATTTAAAAAATGAATTGGGTGCCATAATCTAGAATTGAAACCAAAACATTTAGCTTTTTAGCCCCACTCATTCGCGTCTGATCTAAATCTATAATCATGTAAAACATTTTTTTAAAAGTGATGCTGCTAAATATATGAATTTGTATTTGCGCATGCGTACAAATGACACATATATAGATAACGAAACAGACATAGGGTGATTGGAGAGAACAATACAGAAATTATTTCCACAATTCTTGTTGGCATTATTTACGTTGCTGATTAATATGAGTGAGAAATGGATAGGATGAATGAAACAGACTAACTAAAAACGCCCCTTTCATAACAATACCAATGGAATTAAGATGCGCTTTCCACTCATTCCAATTCTTACCATTATCCTAACGCTCTATCACTCCCAAGCTATTTTAAATATTACACAAAACTTCATCTAGTGGCGAGACTACTATTCGAAGCTATTCTAACACTTCCCTCGTGAGAAGTCAAGTAAATAGCGACACAAAACAAACTCTAATCAAAATGCAAGAAATATTCAGTGCCGAAAAACTCGTTTGTTCAAGCCAGGTGCTTTTTTTTATTTGCAATATTTTCAAAGTTCTACAAATAGTTCGTACATGTTGTTTCCGATAAACGCATATTTGGGCACATGTGCGTTTTCCCGTGTGAGCAACAAAACTAAAATCTTTTTACATGCGTTTCCGGTCGCCCGTCTTCATTCTCCGGTCATTTCTTTTCCATGTGTGGGCCGGTGATCCCTTTTGTGGTTCTGGAGATTCTGTTTACCTCAAGATGAATTAACATAGCATTTATTATTATTAAACAACCATCATCATTAACAGCAGCAGCAACAGCAACATCACTACCACCACGGAAATTCATTTTTTTCTGCTTTTCCTACCGTTCTTCTGACTATTTCCCAATCCTTTCAAATGGTCAACCCCTATAATCCTCCCGAGTGTGACAAAATGTAGAAATTTGAGAAGGTGTAGAATCGTCTCTTGGTGTTGAGTTATGGGCGTTTGTATAACATGGGGGTTGCACATCGTGTATATATTTATAAGCTTCTATTATCGTCTGGTGGTGAGAGTATGCGAGTGTATATACGCGTGTATATACGTGTGTATATACGTGTGGCCGTCTATCTAAAGTTCGTTGTGTGTGTATCTACTGTTAAATACAGTTCATGACGGACAATAATATACATAAATATCTTTACAGCACAAATGACGAACAATACTTATTTGAAGTTTTAACATTTAGCAAATCGGGAAATTATCTGGTCCGTCTTTAGTCTTGTTTTGGCGGAAAAGTTGTAATGGGAATGCTCCCCAAGAACGACAGAGCTTCGGGTTTTATTTTCGGCAACATTTTATTCCAAAGTGTTTTTTCCTCTTAGAAAGTTACAACGCTGGCCCCAGATTCTTACATTTGATTAGCGTTGAACCCCCCCCCCGCGTGTTTTGACCCATTCAAATAGTCGGCTTGACTCTCTGTCTATCTCCTTCAAACCTTAAACATTAATTAATTTCCACGTATCTCCAAAAAGCCATCTCCCCATCTTAATGACGCCATTAGTTATACATCATTAAGACAATCACCTGATGTTTTTACATGCCATTTTTTCTAAGTTGTTAACTAAATTGTTATAACATTCTTAAGTTTACACTCCTGGTAACTATTAAATGTAAATAAATATCTAAATCTTTTGATTATTCAAAAAAAGAAAATTATCTGAAAAATATTTTGGCTTGAATAATCATAATAATCGTCTACCAGCCACCTTCCATCGTCGCTCAATATTTATAGCATGAGTTGCCATTGCTACAAAGTTCAATAATATTCAAATTGGTAGTACCTGTCTCATCTATTATTAAAATAGAATTGATCAATTACAGGCTTTATTGTTGTAAATATAAACCTACAAAAATATTTAAAAATATTACCAATATTTGAAAATATTAACAACATAAAGCGTCAAAACTTTTACAAAATGAAGGATTTGACATTAAATTACCTAAATTAAGGTTTATATGCCGCAAAATAACACAACCAACCAACCTAACTCAAAGTTGTAGTACCATTCATTTATTTACAAAAAGTAAATTTACATCCATCTATCTATCTATCTATCTATCTATCTATCTATCTATCTATCTATCTATTATATAAACGTAACTTTGTGTGTGTGAGATCCTTCCTTGTAGATTCTGAAACGCTTGAGCCTATCTTTCAAATTTCACACAAAGCTAATGCATATATCTGACAAGGTTTTCTACAGAAATTCATTCGATAGGCACCGAAAATCGAAAAAATTCGATTTTAAAAATAGCTTTTCTCTCATAGATAAAATGAATAATTAAAATGATAAAATAGATAAAATGATTAATTTTATAATTTTACGTTACACCGTCAAAGGGAGATAATAAAATGTCAGCAAATCATTACTTCTTAAAAAACAGGTTTATTAAAATCTGGGGATATAGCTTCGGTTAGAGTATTCGACTACAGATTGAATGATACCTATTTTAATATTTTCTAATTAATGAGTTCAAATTACGATAAAAGAAGAGAAACCATTTTAAATTATTTCTTCGTTTGCATATTTTAAAAATAAACATTAATCAGAAGTGACTTTCCAAAGGTCTTCATCATCAAGCCCAAATATCAGACGACGTGATATTGTAAACAAACACAGACTGAATTTGATAAACGAAATTATTATTATTATTATTATTATTATTATTATTATTATTATTATTATTAGCTCACATGGAGCTTTCACACAAGTCAAAAAACGATCTGATTGGAAACCTGTGGTATTCTCTGGAAGCTGAGTGACAACAAATCTCCCCAGACGTCCAGCTCTCTCCACCTCCTTCGATAGCATTTGCAAATGAATTTGCATGATCGCAACGGCCGCTTATCATTGATTTCTCGCTGGTAGTGGCCATTGGTTTATGCTGGAATTTGAGTGACACTCAGCCTCCCCAAGGTCCCAGTTATCTTTGCGCTTGTCCAGCCGAGGTCTGGTTGGCGCTCGCTCCTCGGTCTTTCAGTCCTTATTGACCCTTCTCGGCCCTTTGGTATCATTTTTTTTTGGGGGGGGAGTCGGTGATGAAACAATGGGGGGATGCATGATGGGGGGGGGGTTGTAGAACTTGTAAATATACAGTTTCAGTGTTCTTCATTCCCTGTAACGCTTATTCGTTATATTGTCTTGTATTATTCTCCGCATTCAAGGGTTTTCCTTAATGTTTCAGTCGTTTTCATTATTGTTAGTCGTTGTACTTTTGCAGTTATTCCTCTGATTCCAATTTCTGACGTTCTTTTTTCGAAGTTTTTCAGAATTGTTCCTAGTGCTCCTACTATTATCGGTACTATTTGGACTTTCTTCATCATCCAAATCCCTTTTAACTCTCTGGCTAACTCTGTGTATTTGTTTCGTTTCCCTTTTCTTTCATACTCACCCTGTGATCAGCTGGGACTGCAAAGTCCACGATTTGACAGGATTTTTCTTTCTTGTTAATTATTACATCTGGTCTTCTTGCTTGGATGGGTTTGTCCGTCTGTATGTCCATGTCCAATAGGATTGTGTGGTTCTCGTTTTCGAGTGCTGTTGCAGGTTTATGCTTGTACCATTTGTCTGTACGCTCAAAATGCAGTCGTTTACACAATTCCCAGTGTACCATCCTCCCCACTTGGTCATGCCTGTTTTTGTATTCCTTTTGGGCAAGTTTGCTGCCTTCATTTACTATATGGTTTATCGTTTCTTCTCTTTATCCACATAGTTTGTATTTGCTGTTTTCTTGTGTTTTATCGATCCTTGCTTTGATATGGTTCGCTCTTATCTTGTGCTGCAGTTATTAGAGATTCTGTTTCTCGGTATATACGTCCTTTTCGCATCCATGTCCAGGTGTTTTCGTTATTCTCATCTTTTGTCATTCTTATGAATTTTCTGTGGAGTTGTTTCTCTTCCCATTTCTCTTTTCTTGTTTTTTCGCTTGTCTCTCTGTTTTCTGTTTTTTTTTTCAGTGTCTCTCGCTGCGATAATTATCCTTTCAGTGTTTTGCATTATGTATTTTTCTAGTCCTTTTGTCGTGTCCTTCACACAGTCTTCTATACAGATCAGTCCCCTCCCACCGTCTTTCCTTTTCACGTAGAGTCTGTCAATATCGTCGTTTGGGTGTAGTGCATTATGCATGGTCATGAGTTTCCTGGTTTTCTGGTCGAGTTGTCTCAGTTCTTCTTTTGTCCACCCTATAAACGGTCCAGAGTATCTTACTAGTGATATACACACATAGGCCCTTAACGTCGAGGACGACGATTGGCAAGGCGCTTCAGTCTTCTACAGTTCAGGAAGTCTGTGTATTGCTGGCAGGATCTTTTGGCACCAGATCTTATAGCAGCTTGCCACTTTGCTCGGTTGCCGGCAGAGGTTTCCCAAGTGTTGTGAGGGATGCCGAAGACCTGGAGGTCACGTTTCAGGACATCCTTGTAGCGGAGGCGTGGCCTGCCAGCACAGCGAGGGGCATCAGCTATCTCTCCAAAGAGAAGTGCTTTTGGTAGCCGGCTGTCGTCCATGCGGCAGGTGTGGCCAGCCCAACGTAAGCGACGGATGCGCAGCACTGTGTACATGTCAGTACTCTTGGTCGTGGAGAGGATAGCTGTGTTTGGTACATGATCCTTCCATGTGAATCCAAGAATTGTGCGCAGGCATCGGAAGTGGAAGGCGTTCAGACGGTGTTCGTGTCGGCGGTAGGTGCACCAAGTCTCACTGCCATACAGGAGAGTGCTGAGGATGCAGGCCTCGTAAACCTTGATCTTTAGGTGTAGCGAGAGGGACTTGTTCTTCCAGACTCTCTCACTAAGCCTGCCGAAAGTTGTTGATGCCTTTCCAATGCGGGAGTCCAGTTCACAATCAAGACTGTTGGTGTTATCAACTGTAGAACCCAAGTAAGTGAACTTGGTGACGTTTGACAGTACATGATTGTTTACGGTTATTATGGGTGAAAGCCCAGCAGGCTGGGCAAAGACCACCGTCTTGCCTAGGCTGATTTTGAGACCAAACTCCTCGCAGGCAGAAGCAAAGGAGGAGCACATTGCCTGAAGCTCAACCTCCGAGTTGGCGATGAAGGCAGCATCATCAGCGTACAGGAGTTCACGGATCTGTACGCGGTTAACCATAGTTTTTGAGCGTAGCCTGGCCAGGTTGAATAGGCCTCCAGTACTGCGAGTGTGAAGGAGCACTCCAGTTGGGTTTGGGAAGGCTCGGCGCAGAACAGCTGAGAAATATATTCCGAACAGAGTAGGAGCTAACACGCAGCCTTGCTTGACACCACAAGAGATGGGGAACTCTTTAGAACGAGAGCCCTCAAACTGTACTGTAGCCTTCATCTGATCGTGAAATTCTTGTATGGTTTTCAGGAGTTTGGGAGGGCAGCCCAGTAGACGGAGGACTAGAAATAGCCCTGATCTGCTAACATAATCAAAGGCCTTCGTCAAGTCAACGAAAACTGCATAGAGAGGACGGCCTTGCTCAATGCATTTCTCCTGGATCTGACGAACAGAAAAGATCATGTCAGTGGTAGAGCGGCCAGGTCGAAAGCCACATTGACTCTCAGGAAGAATTCTGTTGGCAATAATCTGGAGACGTGGCAGGACTAAGCGGGCATAGATCTTTCCAGGCTGGGAAAGTAGAGATATGCCACGGTAGTTGTTGCAGTCGCAGCGAAACCCTTTGTTCTTATACAGGGTAACTATGTTGGCGTTACGAAGTTCATCGGGAATAGTACCTTCATTCCAGCAGATTGAGAAGAGATGATGGAGTTCCTCAGTTAGTGAGTCACCACCGCATCTGAAGATTTCTGAAGGTAGCCCATCCACGCCGGGGGCTTTGTTGTTCCTCAGTAGCTTGATGGTCTTGTGTACTTCATCGATGGTGATGTCGTAATCTAGCTCATGGAGGACTGGTAGTTGGGGAACAGCAGCTATTATAGCAGCCTCACTAGCTGCTACAGGTTGAGCATACAGTGAGCTGTAGTGCTCCACCCAACGGTCAAGCTGATCATCAGGATTGGTGAGTAGTTCTCCGGTCAGAGATCGCAAAGGAGATGATCTCTTCACAGGAGGACCTAGAGCCTCTTTCAGAGCTTGGTACATGCCACCGGTGTTGCCGGTGGCAGAGCAGTCTTCAGCACGCTTGGAGATGTCACTCCAATAGTTGTGTTTAGCCTCTCGAGTTAGGCGCTGCACTTTTGAGCGGCTCTGCTTCCAGAGGCTAGTAGCTTGAGGAGAGGGGTCCTGCATCACAGCCAGTCTTGCCGCTCGCTTTTCTGCTAGTGCTTGATGGAGTGTGTCCGCGTGGTGTCTGAACCAGTCCGGCTGCTTTACTGTACGTCTACCAAAACTGGAGAGTGCGCAAACTCCAACAGTGTCACGAATCCGCAGCCAGGCAGAGGCAGCATCCTGAGGGGGTGCAGACTGGACAAAGGTGGATTGTATTGAAGCTTGAAAATGTTGGCATTTCTCCTTGGACTTAGTGGCAAGAACATTGAGCGTTGAAAGTGGTTTTGAGCAAGACAGGTGGATTTTCTTTGGCTTTAGTTTAAGCTTACAGCGCA
>NC_136507.1:55357273-55414773 GCF_053919585.1 Euprymna scolopes | reverse complement strand
AACGCTTAATAGATCTAAGTACATATTTTTACATAGGCATCACCGCTTATCAAGGCCCAGCGGACACTCGAGGATAATGGTAAAAGAGTGTACAGTAGTCAATTGGACAATATTTTAATCGTTAGTAATGGAAATTTGGTAAATTTGGTAACTTACGTCGAACAGCTCATCAAGAACTTGTTTACGTTGGACTTGAAGACAACCATATTGTAGTCAGCTGGAAAGCAGACAAACGTAAGACAGTTTTACAGGCGTGCAGTTCTAAGAAAGAAACTTTGTTTATGGAATCTACGTTTAGGTTTAGGAACCGATAAAGATTGGGTGAAATCATTTATAGTGTTCCAATCAGTTCAATGCAAAAATTCTAATCTATTTTTTCTAATTAAATATTTTGTCCGGCCTGAAAAAATCTTTCAGTAATAGAGAGTGTTATCAAATGATAGTCAAATAAAAAAAAAACACGTTCAAACGAGACAGCAGTCGAAGCAAAACCAATTAGCCTCTTCCCTTGAAGCTCTTATTCACAAATATCTGTGGGCTTAGAAGTAACCTAGATGATGTAACGTCTGTTTTCCTAGTGAACTGCCTGGATATCCTTGCATGAGGCACAATCAACATACGCTTCAATCGCCTCTGTTTTAACTTGATGGGATACATCTTTCTCTGTCGTAAAAATGCAGACAGATATATGCACGGACTTGGAGTCTATATTCGTAGTACCGTCCCCTTTGACTAGAGAGCGCAATCTAGAATAAATTGACCAGGCTTTCGTATGCTTTAGACTAGATTTAAAACACTGCATTAGTTATTTATACTTTCTCTATTGCCCCCCTCGAATCAGGACTGTAGCTTAAACAAACATGTTTCTAACTATAGATGCATCACTCAACTTAGATACTAACACTCAGTTACATATATTTGAAGATTTTAATGCCACCTTGTAGTTGGGTTGGTTTCTTGACTTACACAGACGCAGCTAGCAGCAACACACATACCTTCTCTATATAGCACTCCTTAACACAGATAGTCACGTTCCCGACTTGTCTGTTGGATTGTGAAGATCAGAAAACCGCAATCTTAGATATATTACAAACCACGTTATCCGAAAATTGTGTGATAAATATCCATAGTTCACTCGGTTACGCCGATCAACTCATTATAGTGGTTGACATCACCCTAAGTTCTCGACCCCAAACTGAGGAGCTGTTGCTCAAAATGATAAGTCGCTTCAAGAAGGCTAATTGAGAAGTCATGAAGGAATGCATCAGAGTACCCTAGTATGTCTCTATTCCTACTGAACAGAGTGCCAATAAGACAACCTAATGGTGCAAATCAGGCATTGAAGCACGTGTTCCCACACGGAAGTCGTATAGCAAAACCCACTCTCCCTAATGGTTCATTTCAACTTGTGCATTTGCCTTTAGACAAAGGCATCATGCATTCCGTCGATTCGTCTTCCCCAAGTTAGGTACAAACTAGGAAAAGTTTATTAAAGCTAAAAATAATTGTAATATAAAAATAGCCGAAACAAGGAGAAGACATACTGAAGTGGCCAGGAGACGTATCAGGTTGAAGAAACTAGGGGCACGTTAACCCCTATCCTAAACAATCTCTTCAACGAATGTCTAACCGATTCATTCTTCTCTGATAGC
This sequence comes from Euprymna scolopes, assembly GCF_053919585.1. Classification (NCBI taxonomy): domain Eukaryota; kingdom Metazoa; phylum Mollusca; class Cephalopoda; order Sepiida; family Sepiolidae; genus Euprymna; species Euprymna scolopes. The sequence continues at coordinate 55,413,121 of NC_136507.1, read as the reverse complement.
TGAAAATTGCCTCCATTGTACCAGTATTCAAGAATTATAGTAAAGAACTTGCCCGCTTAAGTATTCCGCCATTAATTAGCTGTCCCTCTTCGCTAAAACCTCGACCATTTAATCAGGCAAGCACTAGTCCACCATCTTGTAAATTGTAAGCGTCTTTCTGACTAAGGTTATAGGTTTACGTCAGCTTGCCTTACTGCAAATATTTAAACCGTCATATCTGAACACATATATCATGCACTGGGTACTGCAGAATGAGCTAGAGCTATAGCCATTGATGTATCCAAAGCTTTTGACAATGTCTGGCATGAAGGGTTACTCACGAAAATTGAATCCTATAATATTTCGCAACATTACAGATCCTTCATAAACAAGAGAAAAAATCAGGTTATTCTCGACTGCTGTACGTCTAAACAATATGATATTAACGCATGTCTTACACGTGTTTCTATGAATATATCAAATCACTCATCAGAGACCCATATAAATCCATAAGAGAATTTCTTATAGAAAAGGACCAAAGATGGAAGAAGAAGCGGATTTTTTAAATATCAGTTCAGCCCGACTTTGCGCGGGTCCTATGTATTGTTCACAACCTTATGTGCATATGTATATATATATTAAAAACTTTGACTCATATCCAGGTTACCTGCATCTAAAATTTCAAGTCTTTAAGCACAAAATTGGCCAAAGAGTTTGCTAGAGGCTGCAAAGGTCAACTCTTTCAACTTTGACCTCTTGGCAGCCGAATTAAACTGATTTAAACGCTTGCTGCATGCTTGAACACCCTTAATGTCAAATGTTTAGAGCAAAAATTGGCTAAATTGTTTGTAGAGAACGCAGTAGTCTAATCTTTTGACCGTTGGCCATTTCGCAGCCAAATTTTCGACCAAAAACCGATTAAAAAGCTTGACCTATCTCTGAATACGCTTTATGTATAATCTAAAATGTTTAGACCAAAAATTGGCTGAGTAATCCTAGTAGATACCGCAGAGGTCAAAATTTCCAAATATTGACCCCAATTTTGACCCTTTAACCTTTATTGTTTTGGGCTCAAATCAAACTAAAAAGTTTAATCCATGTCCAAGTAACCTACATCTAAAATTTCAAGTGTTTAGACCCAAAATTGGTGGAGGAGTTTGGTAGAGTTTTCAAAGGTCAAATCGTTGAACGGTTACAATAGAAATGTTAGGGGGATGAAAATTGGGGTCAAAGTTTTAAAACATTTTACCTCTGCGTTTTCTACCAACTTTTCTCTATGGTAGTTAAGGCAGTTAGAAAGGCAATAACGTACATATATATATATATATATATATATATATATATATATATATATATATATATATATAGAGAGAGAGAGAGAGAGAGAGAGAGAGAAAGGCAAACCCGTACATATGCATATAGAGTTATGAATAGTACATAGGGCCCGAGTAAAGCCGGACTGAACTGCTAATATATATATATATATATATATATATATATATATATATATATATATATTTATATATATATATATATATATATAAATGTGAGATTAGAAGAACGATAACGTGTGAAGTTGTATCTGTAAATAAACAGATATTTATTTATTTATTTAAAGTTTCAAATTTTTGGCTTATACAAAAGCCTTCATCAGGCTTATTTTAAAAAACAATACAGTAGATTGGTCTATTTTTTTCTTTTTTCTTCTCTTGTTTTCCATGATGTCGTTGTGGCACGTTGGTTGTGTATTGTAAGTCTGGTGGAGTGCAGTTCGTGCGCTAGTGTGTAGCATTAGTATTAGTAAGATCCACTTTTAAGAAGCACGTAGACAAAGGAAATTTGAAATGTGAGATTAGAAGAACGATAACGTTCGAAGTCGTATCTTTAAATAAACAGATGTTTATTTATTTTAAAGTTTAAAAATTTCGGCTTTTTCTTTTATTATTTTTTTTTAATCAATCCTCACCCCAAACAAGGCAAGTGCCACTATGAAGTAGGGGGCTACTATCGGGGACATAATTTGCAAGGGCATTATGAAGAGAGATGAGTAGAAAGATGTTTGTTCACATTACACTTGAATTTCTGCATATCAGTACAGTTGGGAAATGATGTCTCCCGGAAGGGAGTTCCAAAAACTTGCAAGTCTGGAGAAGAAACTATTGGAGTAAAAGGATTTCTTTCACCTAGGGATCTCTACTGTAAAGGGGTGGGACTTAGCTGCTTGTCGGTTTGTCGGGGACAGTCACGTCGAGGAGGTACAAGTACTTGCAGTTCGTCAGAGCAGCCACCATTAAAGTATTTGTAGAACAGGCAGAGGGATGCAACATTTCGTCGATGGGACAGAGGCTGAAGCTTAGATGACCGTTCAGGACCTATCAGGTTGGCGACTCTCTTCTGAACCCTGTCCAGGAGTGAGAGACAAGCAGCAGATGCACCAGCCAAATGTGACAGCAATACTCCATACATGGGCGAATGGTGACCTTATAGAGATACAGGATACTTTTAGGCGTAAGTAATTTTCTGGCACGACAGATAAAGTCCATCTTCTTTGCAGCAGCCTTAGCAATGCTTTCAATGTATATATTCCAGTTCATGTTCCCTGTAAACGTTAGACCGAGGAGTTTAAAGGAAGTATTTTCAGACAGTGTATTCTTAGCCATTGCTATTGGTGGTAGAAAAGGTTTATTGTAGCTATTGAAGCAAACAAGCTTAGTCTTGGCAGCATTGAATGTGACCATCCATTTTTGTCCCCATTCCACAACAGATTAGAGGTCATCCTCTAGTGGTTCTGCCATTTCCTTAGATATGTGTTCATTTGTTTTCTCCTCATTCCTGTTATAGAGAGTGGTGTTATCGGCAAATATATCCATCTCCGAAACAATTTTATCGGGGAGAACATTTATGAATATCAGGAAAAATAAAGGTACAAGAATAGAGCTTATAAAAAAGCCTTCATCAGGATTATTTTAAAAAACAATACAATATATTGGTCTTTTTTTTTCTTTTTCTTTTCTTCTTCTCTTATGTGCCATGATGTCGTGGTGGCACGTTGGTTGTGTATTGTAAGTCTGGTGGAGCGCCGGTCGTGCACTAGTGTATAGAATTAGAATTAGTAAGATCCACTTTTAAAAAGAACGCGGACAAAGGAAATTTGAAATGTGAGATTAGAAGAACGATAACATGCGAAGTTGTATCTTTAAATAAACAGATATTTATTTATTTAAAATTTAAAAATTTCGGCTTATAAAAAGCCTTCATCAGGATTATTTTAAAAAACAATACCATATATTGGTCGAAAATTTATACTAATTACAAATACAGACTATATATATATATATATATATATATATATATATATATATAAATATAAATCTAAAATGAAGGCGGAGAGAACTAGCGGATCGACGTTTCGCCCGGACTTTCTCAAGAGGTTTGGTCAATGGTTATTGCAAAAGTCCGCATAAGACGGGCGAAACGTCGAGCCTCTAGGTCTCTCTGCCTCCATTTTAAATTTCATTTCGTCGGATTTTGTCCATTTTCATATATATATATATATATATATATATATATATATATATATATATATATATATATATATATATGACGACATATCAAAATTTGAATTTGGGAAAAATATGACCCCCCTCTAATTTAAATATACTCGTCAACCCACTTACTTTTGAACCGACATAAGTGTAGTCAGAATAAACATGAAACCATTTGATTTGGTTTATAATACTCAATGGTATAATAACCATTTAATGGACTTAATATACAGGGTTTTCAAAAAGTCATCATTTATTCTTAAATTTTAATAATAATACATCACTTACACATGAAATAAATTCTTTCGCTATTTTGTTTTACGTTATCTTGTACTACGCCATCTTGTTTCAGCTTTTCCATATATGTTGGATAGAAAGAAATGATCAATTACTGAATGTAGCGTTTCCAGATTTTTTTCTTGTTAGGTTTCTTAGCAATTAAGTTTGTAGAAAGAAAACACAAGTAATTGATCTATTAGTCATTTTTTAAAACAAAACTTTGAGAATGACTCCGGAAATTTCAGGGAATATGATACACTCATATTTTTTTTTTTATCAGTTTTCAAAAGTAAGTAACAAGTAGGGGACGCTCGATTAAATGGCATGCATTGTTAATACATATTGTTTATTGTGTATAAGTTTTATCATTATCAGAAATACGATTTTGTTGATATTATTATGTAAAAATAGACAATGACTTTTTGCAAACTCTTAATATTGTCATGTAAAGCGTTATACTACTTAAAAATGTAAAACGCGAACCACAGCTAACATCCTTTCCTCATAAAATTGCTTGCAGATACCTTTATTATTCTCTTCATTAAAGGCGGAGAATATGTGTTTGGTCCTACTTGTCTGTTTGTATAAAGCCTAGCGTATATGATACTTGATAAATCGTTACCAAAATTGGTCAAAATATAGTTTTTATTATCTAGAACTGATTTAATTTAGAAATATCTAAATCAAGTGCCAAGGCTATGGAAAAAGTTGCAGTCACAGTTTTGTGATAACTTCAATCATGTTTATCGTAGAGGCTCACTACATGACCTATATTGTAGCTAATGACGTCTTTCAAATTTAATGAATCGATCCGATGCTCTTTTATAACTGTAACAACCGTGCTAATTTCAACCGAAATAGTTTTTGAGTTATAAACGTTTTTATCGAACACCTTTTAAAATACTTCATACAATATGAAGATGCAAGGACAAGATAATACTTTGGTCAATTCTTACGTCGTCACGATAAGCCATGTAGTCTCCCTCTTGATTTATGTCAATTTAATAATTGTTATTGGTTTTAATTTGTGTCCATTATTGAAAATTTCCATAATATAAAAAGTTATGATTTTAGATTTAATGAAATCATAGAATAGCCGATTGGTCGGTTAATGGGTCTGTTTATGATAAAATGTTTCAGGTTTCTTTTTCACCGTTTGGTTTGAAGATTAATTTGTTCTCGCGTTGTACAAGACGCACCTGATTGATATTGAAGGTCACATCTGCTGAAACGATATGAGATTAACATCTAAGATAAGAACAATAGTCCGAATAGCCGAAATAATACAAAGTGTTGCACTATTGGTATACGCTCGAACTATATTAATGTCACAAACATGCATTCTGAAATGTTTCGCTGTATAGTAATACAAAGCGTTTTTGAAGACTATTTGTGATTTGTTTTTCGTGCGGAGAATTGGGAATAGCATCAGCGTAATTTGCATTATAACACGCGATCTATCTCAGTCAAACAAAATTGAGGTCGTCCGATTACCGAGGATAAAATGCAAAAATAAATTGAGAAATAGCTGATGTCGCTACATACCAAAACTTTTTTTTATTAAAATAACTCGTCATACATAAAATCCTGCCTTAAATAGTTTTTGAAATAATCCTTCAGTTTTATCCCTCTCTATACATCGAGGGCGAACAAAGAAGATATTATTGCTTCACTTTTATTCAAACTGAAAAATAGTTCGTATTATTTTAATTATTAAAACTAGTATTCTCATATTGAATGTGCTTTTCACAAGGTTTCGACTGATGTAACCTTGCGTCGAAATGGGCATTTTTCTATCGAACTCAGGAATCTGCACGGAATTTCGAATAGAACCCTTTATTTAATCCACATGGGTATCATTCTCCGTCGGCAGTAACCGGGTAGAAGTCATAAGTAATTCGCAATTGTATTCTGAGTATGGTACAAACTGAGGATTGAACCTTTAACCCTAGAAGAGTGTGACAGCTGAATTTAACCAAGTACTTTAACCTTTTAGACTCAACATACGAGGTGCCTTAAATAAGTTTCCACACCTTTTTTACAAGAATTTAAAATTGTTTTAGATTCTTGAAAATTCAATATCTTATTGCGATACATCTTATGAAATGACTGGCCAATTGAACAGGAATTGAAATATACCCTACTAAAGCCTGATTGTCACAGCAGGTGAATTTCGAAAGTGAAATCTGGACGTGAGTATACTTTAGAAAAATGATATGCAATAAAATTCTGTTTTAAAATTGGAAAATGCCACAGAAACGTATGAGATGCTTCTGACTGCCTTTGGACTATCTTGTATGAATCGAGCATCAGTTTTTGAGTGACATAAGAGATTCAAAGAAGGCAGGGAGTCTGTGATGGATGATGAGAGGTGTAGGATGAGTAAGGAAATTAGGACACCAAAATTGATTGGCCAAATAAAGAATTTCATGGATAAGGACCGTCGTGTGTGTATAGAAACAATTTTCCCTAAGCGCAAGGAAAACATTAGAGGCTGTCGTTATGAGACAATTGAGGCTATGAAAGAGGCTGTGACGAGGGTCATTGATACGCTTACACAAGAGGACTTCTATGGGGTCTTTCAGAAGTTATTTGAACGGTACAACAAGTGCATTGCAGCTGGAGGAGATTACTTCAAGGCGGACGAGAGTTTCATGTGCGTACTATCAATAAAATGCCCATACGAAATGTCTGGAAACTTATTGAAAGCACCCCGTAACAGTTGCTCGAATAATCCAAATAATACGAAATATTAATCCTTATGTAAAAAAAGTAGAAACATGAAAGATACTGAAGATGAAGCATGATTTTAGTGCGCGTTTGATGTTCGATACAACAGTGACATCAGATGAAATTTCTTTTCAAATCAATGCAGGGTGATAACATATGTACGAACTTGAAATTGCCTCATCACGTCTGTAATATAAATAATATAAATTCGTTTTATTTTAATTAAATCAAATTTAAAATTATATATTTTTAAAGTGGCATTCGTTTTCTCTATCGAAACAGTTAAGTCGACAATTATTTTTTTCAAATTTTTAAATTGTTCCAATAATTTCTATTTAAAAAACTTCAAAATGCCATTTTATTTATTTAAAAATGTCATTTTATTTATTTATTTAAAAATACAATTACAATTATTTTTAGCATCCGAAGCAACAGATGGCGGTAGGTAAATTTCTGTCTGGGAATTTACTTGTAAATTTTGGGATTCCTTTATCCCATAGGTAATAAAGAAAAAAATGATAAAAGCGAGCATTCGTCAGGGCCTTTGAAAGGTTACCGAGAAGAAAACGTTTGCTTGTTGCTTTGATACGGTATATTGAAGAAATGATTGCACTAGCCGATTGTGATCACACAAATGATTCAGCAACCCAGCTTCGGCTTTGCAAGTTTTGTGGCGTGTTTAGCATGTACTCAATTCTATTGAACCTTATTTTTGTTTCTTTTATTAAAAAAAGGTTCTGTCGGACATCTATAAAAATACTTCAGAGATTGTCATTTAATGAAAGTGGATAAAAATACGCCAGATGTGACCAAGATAACAAATTGCTAAACTCAATAGAAATTTAGGTTTAAAAGCAATTTGTATGGAATATATCTTCTCTATGCGACCTTTCTTTTAATGTATATATATATATATATGTGTGTGTGTGTGTGTGTGTGTGTGTGTGTGTGTACGTATAGTTATTCATATTATATACGTATACAGAAAGAGAGAGAGGAAGAGAGAAAGACAGAGAGTGCGAGAGATAGATAATAAATACATATAACAATAACAGAAAAAAGAATAACAATGCCTCGTCTTCGACTACGTTTAATTTTTGAAATAACTTGTTTATTTCCTAAATGTATCGCTGGAGAAATACACAGGCGGAAAAAAGAAAGTCCGCACTTGTCATTTTTTTTTAAACTGCAAATTTAAGCTAAATTTAATGTAACTGATTAAACAAACTATACCGCATTTGATTGACCTTTTATTATTCTATAATTTTACCTGTTCATATTTGACTTTTAATTGAAATATTTTAGTGTTCACGTCCATTGAAAAAAATAACCTGAAATTGAGGAGGCAAAAAGAAAGTTCGCACAATGGAAAATTGTTATTTAAATGTAACGCAACACAAATACAAGAGAAACACAATGAACTAGTTAAAATTTAGTATCTTCTGCAATTTGACAGCCTGCAATCTTTTGGGAATTCCTTGAATTAGACTGTAGAAATACCTCGGGGAAAAGGCATCCCACTTTTCTTTAATTTTTGTCCAAAGTTCTTCCAAATTTGAACTGTTATCATTGCGTAGCTGTTGCTTGATGCAAGCCCATTCGTTTTCGATAGGATTGAGGTCTGAAGATTGTGCAGGCCAATCCAAACACGGAATATCATACTCTTCCAGGAACCTCTTGACATTGCCAGCTGTGTGAATGGGGGGCATTATCCTGCATGAAGATGGGATTACCATCCAAATTCCGATCAATTAGGGTCGAAAATGCTCAGTCAACATATTAATGTACTTGGTCGAATTAATTCGACCTTGCAAACGAACTATAGGCCCTGGACCATTGGTACTATTAATGCCCCACACCAAAACTGAATCTCCACCACCTTGCGGCGTTGAAACTGATCACCTAGGATTAAATTCTTCGTCTATCCTCCGACAGACGTACTGCCTACCATCACTGACTAGCCTATTGAACTTGATTTCGTCGCTAAAAAGCACTTTTGACCAATATGAAGAGTCATGATCTTCATTGCATCTGACGAAGTCCAGACGGCGTTTTCTGTTCTTTACAGAAATCATTGTCTTGTGTCTTGCAACATATCCTCACAAATTAAATACCTTTAATCTGTTCTTGACAGTAGAAAGAGAGCACTTTTTAACAATATTGCACTATTGTTGGATTTGGGGAGCCGTTTCTAAATCTGTTTCTTTGTCTGCGGATCTTGATAGCATTTTCTTCCCTGTTAGAAGTAACTCAAGTACAACCAGATTTAGTGGCATTACAAACACTGCCGGTGTTTTGGTGCTTTTGCACAGTATTTCGTACCGTTTTTTCATTACATTTCAATCTGCGGCCGATTTCTCGATTGGATAAACCAGAAAGGTGGAGATTAATGAGCTCCTGACGATCACTAAGAGAAAGTTTAGGCATATGGACTAAATGTTACGTTGTATAACCTGGAACAACAACAATTACGATAAGAGAGTCTTTGTTGCCTGTAGGTGGATATTTTAAACTGATTTAGGGGCGATAATTTAAGCTGGTTTTAAGCGAATTTGTTGTTGCGGACTTTCTTTTTGCCTCCCCAATTTGAAGATATTTTTTAAATTGACGTAAACACTAGAATATTTCAATTTAAAGTAAAATATGAACAGGTGAAATTATAGAGGAATGAAAGGCGAATCAAATGAGGTATAGGTTGTTTAAATCGTTACATTACATTTAGCTTAAATTTACAGTTTTTGAAAAAATGACAAGTGCAGGCTTTCTTTTTGCCGGCACTATATATATATATATATATATATATATATATATATATATATATATATATATATATATATATATATATATAATAGAATGCGTAAAAAATAAGTTTGAAAGCCAAATCACAACGCACTTTTATTTAAATTCAATAAGTTCTTTTATCACGGAGTTCACATCCCTGATATATATATATATATATATATATATATATATATATATATATATATATATATATAATATAATACTTTTTAAGTGCCTACAAGCACTACTGTTTCATCCTCTTAGAAATCAGCAGTGCAAGATGACACGATTACTGCCGGTCGAGAGATTCGAACCCGCATACGAAGCCGTCCATTTGCAAGGAACAAACCTCACGGCCAACCTCAACTGGGAGAAATATCGTTGAAAGTTAAACATTTATTTTTAAATGTCGTAACATCCGCCCAGAGTGTTACAAATATTTAGAACATCACGATCGGCGCATGCGAACTTAAGTGATCGATTTCTTGCGGATGACTATAATGCTCCCTATCTTAACTTGAGCATATTGGGAAGTGATATACAAATTATCATTAGCGTATGGAGCGATGTTTTTGTGTAAAGAAATTGAGCCTAGATACTTGGACAATGTTAACGCATTGTTAATTCACTGCCCGCATAGCAGCAGCCGTATAGCTCAACTAAGTAAATAAAAATGATTTTCGGAGCGAAACCATTATTTAATCGTATTTATCGTTAAAAAACAACAAATCTAAATTTATAAGCGATAAAAATAAACAGCAAAAGTCATCTAGGGGTTCATGGCGGGTTGGTTAACGCGCCGGACTGTGATACACATGGTCTGGCGTTCGATTTCTAGAAACAGTCAAGCTACGCTGGCGATGGGGTACTTACCTTGAAACATGCATGTACGTAGATTACTGTTTTTAAAAATAATATATATATATATATATAAAATAATATATATATATAAAATAATATATATATATATAAAATAATATATATATATATATATATATATATATATATATATATATATATATATATATATATAGCTTAATGTATAAGAGGAAAAGAGAAAGTTCAATTCCACAAGAGGAGACTTATCCGGATAATGCCAAGCTCAACAATTATTATTGGAGCTTATACAATAGGACAACAAGAGAATGAAATGAAGACACAAAACTATATATTGGTAGATATAGAATGGATCATTTATTGAATAATGGAATACAGGCAAAATTTGGGGGATAGAAGGGACTCTTTATGCCAGGGCATTTCGAAGCCTAATGCTTCTCATCAGAAGAGTAGAGAAGGTGCTAGGTAGCATGGGGAAGATGCGGCGTCTAGCGTAAGGCTCATTAGGGACGAAAAAGATTAAGAGGAATTATAGAATGATGGGGGATATATATATATATATATATATATATATATATATATATATATATACAGAAAAAGAGAGAAAGACGTATACGGTGTCGGCTGTAGCATGGAGGTTATCAGACTGCAAACTTTCTAATCGAAAATGACAACTAAGTTCTCTGTTCTATCAAAGTGTTGGATTAAATGACTAACTTGTGACAAATATAAATATGTGCTTCAGTGACCAGTAATTAGTATATTTTCAAACTGCACGCTCCAAAATTTCTGTATTATAACCTTCGACTAGAATTGTTGAAAAGAGGAGGCATGGTGACTAGCATATTCAATCTTGAACTCTGCAAAGGGCGTCTGCGTTGAACGATCCAGACATTTTTCAACCCGATAATGTGTACAATGCCTGTGGCATTATGTGTCAAAGGCTAGTCCGCACAGTCGTACGAGATCCCATTGCAGCAATCAATTACGCAAGGAACAAACGAGACAATAAACGGAAGACAATGATATCGTGGGTGTACTATACACATATATAATACATAAGAGAGAGACGGAGAAGGATAGAGGAGGTGTAGATAGATAGAAAGATGGATGGATAGATAGATAGATAGATAGATATAGATCCTAGATAAACAAATTTACGACATATTCATTTCCATATATTCCAAGAATTCAGCATAAAGAATAGTTTCGTGTACGATCGTTTCTGAGACGATATGGATTTTTTTGATATCAAGTTTCTTTATCAACGCAGAGTATAGACACTAAGATTGAAGTTAAAACAAAGCATCAACTCGAGTATAGCACGTTTTCAGTTTCAGAGCAATTGGATAAGAGAGGGTTCTGATATCAGTTCAATTCACGACTAAAAGTATACAAAGCAATGTAATGAAGCTATTAATAGACGCAATGATGGACAGGAAGACTTCAAAATGTGCAGGCAAAGAAGAAATAGTACACAAATACTTTTTCAAATTAAATTTTATCCTTAAATGGACATATACGTATATGTAATAATTAAATTAAATTGAATGAATATATGTGTATAGGACACCCACGATAATTTAAAAGAACATTACCAAAAAATGCATTAATAAAAAAAAATGAAGAAAAATAAAAAATAAAAAAAGTAAAATATGACCGAACAACAACTTTGGGCGCCATTCTATGTAATTTGCCCCTAAAAATTAAAAAGACTGCTCGGCAAATCGGAAAGATATCCAAAAAGATCGGAAAAAGGAAAAATTCTCTCGTGTTCAATCAGATGTGTAAATAATGACTTGCTGCCAAAATATACAAATATATACATATGCATATATATATATATATATATATATATATATATATTAGAGAGAGAGAGAGAGAGAGAGAGAGAGGAAGCAGAGAGGCAGACAGATCGGCAGGTTATATACACACACACATATATATACATATGTATATATAGAGAAAGAGAGAAAAAGAGAGGGAGAAAGAAAGATAGAGAGTGAGAGAGAGAGGGGTTAAGGATTTTAAAGAGAGAGTGGTGGAGGAGGAGGAGGAGGAGGAGGAGGAGGAGGAGAGGATCAGTTTTTAGAGCTTTTACCTAAAGTTAACCTACTCCGTGTAGTGATACAGGAAATTTAAGATGATATCATGATATGAATTTTTAAATGACTCTTCCTCTTTTTAAATATCTACTGAGAAAGAGTCCTTTAAAAATCATAAGATAAATAATATTACTTAAAATTTTCCTATGTCGCTTACAGTAGGTTATAAAAACACACACACACATACACACACAGATATATATATATATATATATATATATATATATATATATATATATATATTAGTGGTCTGGCAAGGCCACAGAGAAGAAAACCAAACAAAAAATATCCCGAAGCAAAATTCATCCCAAAACAGCAAAACTAAAGCTGGCTGACATATATACAATTGTAGTCAAATTTGGACATATTTTATTGGTTTAAAAATAAAGGGTTCTTTTTTAACAATTGTCCAAACATTTTAACCATAGAATATTATTGTAATGTTAAAAAGCCTACAAATTTTCATGTAGTTTCGTCCCATAAAACCAATGATATGAGCATTTCAATATTCAATTTTGCTAAAATTCCAGGAAACGAGTAATAGTCAGATTCCTAATGGTACAATTTTAACTTTTGTGGGAACTTTTTGGAGATTTGCACACCCATACATTTTTGGAAAGGTTTTTGTCTCAGGAATCAGAAAATCAATGTTTGCATTTGCCAAGATGCGTATATGGTGGCCATATTGAATTTACAAAATGGCCGCCGTAAGATGTACGCTTTGTAATATCTCGGCTTCTCAATAAGCTGGAACACTGATTTTTAAAGGCCGAGATATTACAAAACGTGCATTTTACAGCGGCCATGTTGTAATTCCAATATGGCCGCCATATAGACATCTAGTAAAATTTTATAACCACCACCATTGGTTTCCCTGGCCCTGAAAATGTAGGTTTAGCAGTTAAAATCAGTGTTCTAGCTCATTTAGAAGCCGAGATATTACAAAACGTACATTTTACGACGGCCATTTTGTAAATCTAATATGGCAGCCATATACGCATCTGGACAAAGGAAAACATTGATTTTCTGATTTCTGTGGCACAACCCTTTCCAAAAATGCATAGGTGTGCAAATCTCCAGAAGTTCCAACAAAATTACATTAGGAACCTGACTACAATTTCCCAAGATATGAAGAAATTACAATTTCCCAAACTTGGAGGTTCACTTTTCTATATTATTTTAATGTAAAATGAGCATTCACTTTATGGCTACCTGTTTTGGGGCGCGCCTGTTATTTTTTTAAGGGGTGGTGTTTATTATAGCCTGGTAAACCAGCACAAAACCTACTTTAAAAAACTTGTTTCGATAGTATTTTCGGATGTGCTGAAAACGAATATCGCATTTAAAATTTCCAGAAATAAATATTTTTATGGGTATTAAGTAAAAATATTCGCGCTTTCGCGTACAACAATAACCATCACTTATATAAAGGATTTCATTGCTTAATATCTGGAAAAATAGTTATTTGCGGAAAATTTAAATGCGATATTCATTTTCAGTACATCCGAAAACCTATAGAAAACAAGTTTTTTATTATAATAGGTTTTGTATTGGTGTACGAGGCCACCATTACCAAATAAACACCATCCCTAAAAATAACAGATGCCCTCCTCCTCCAAAAAAAAAAAAAGAAAAGATAACTATAAAGTGGGTGTCCATTTTACGTTAAATTAATATAGAAAAGTGATCCCCAATTTTTTTAAACTATAATTTTTTCATATTTTGGAAACTACTCGTTTCCTGGAATTTCAAACGTTAATTCTGTTTTATCTTCCATATTAATTTTCATATTTTACCGACAAAAGTTTATACATTTTCACATTCTAGAATTGTCTTTGATATTTAGTTTAACATCTCTTTTTGCCCTGCTTGAGTTTTTTTAAAGAACTCTTTTCTAATGGGCATTTTTCAAGTTGTGGTTGCTACTCTTCCTGTTGCTGCTGAGCTAGATACATAATCCAAATACGCAGACATGTTGAAGGCCATTAAGAAACTAATTTGGGAGATTTAAGGTCGCCTAGATTGCTGTCGCCTTTTCGACACTACGGTCGTTGTACACCTGTTTTTATTATATTTTTTATTTACTAGGGAGTCATCGCTTTTCAAGGCCTAAGGGCTATTCGAGGATAAGAGCTGATGGATGAGACAACGCCGTGATTATCGGTAATGATGGAACTTTGGTAGGGTTCAATTATTTAAGAGGACAGCTGAACAAGAACGTATTTACATTAGATTTGAAACGACCATGTTATAGTTAGTTGAAAAGCAGATCCGCGATATTGTGTTTCACAGACGAAAACTTTTAAGAAGTGTCTACCGTTGTAAAGTTTTATGCGCTTTTAATTCAGAGGCGAGGAAATGAAAATGGAAACCTCATTTCCGGACCAGAATCTATCGACTTATCACTCCTTTTACAAAAAGCAGATTGTTTCTCAATATCACTTATTTGTTGATACGGGTGCTGCCTGCAGTATTTGGTTCCTTAACTACTTTAAAGAGAAACCATCCTGCTTCAGTTTTATGCACCTGGTTGTAAACTGACAAATGGGGAAAGAATTCTGTTTTATGTGTTGCAATCTATTAATATAACATTTATCGTTGGCCAGTTTTTCATCTTGTAGTTGTAGAAGTAGTTCTTTTTTAAAGCTTTTTACATTATGTGGCTTGATGCCACGTCTGGAGCGATTTATCTAAAATAAACTGTTCTTCAATAGCCATATTTGGTCAAGTTGCTCAACCCTTTGACTTGCAACTACGCAATCAGATGAATGAATTAGCCCCCTAACACGCACACACTGATAAAAAGAAATATGCAATTTTATGAAATAAAATATATTAGACTGATGATTCACCACAGCGATCAAACAGGGGCCTCTCTAGATTGTCATAAATACATTTAATTTTTGGTTTTTTGGTTGTTTTCGTTTAACGGCATATCAACCCTTTTCGGGTTATTTAATGCCGAATCCAAAGATTTAAGACACATTTTTTAATAGAATATATTTGTTGTTTTCAAGTCGGTTCCTATTTATCCCATAGTTGGGACCCTAACAGGTACTACTACTCCGGGTCAAAGTGGACCTGCGAGCAATCGCAATTAAAGGGTGGCTCCACACTCCCCAAAGCCCGCAAGTTGGGGCCTCGCCACTGGATATAGTTTAAGGTCATATCCAGGACCATATTTAATGATATGGATATAGGTCGTGGAAAATTATTTTATGTGTATATAAATAAATAACAAATATATATATGTTATTTTCGTAACGTTTCGGTCGATGTAACCTCCGACCTTCTTCACGTGTCTTGCGCAAGGGCCCCTGGTGCAGTTTTTAGAGTACTTGGAAAAATCAAGTATATTCTCTTGAATGTTCAATTCTCAGTGTGGACACCCGAAAAATACATTGCAAATTATTTAGTACCTCTATCCAGTCATGGCTGGCGGAACGAGAGCATGGTACCCATGTGAAGTAAATAAAAGGTTCCGTTTGAAATCCGGTCCAAATTTACGAGTTGCACAGAAATATTGCCGAGTTCAACAAGAAGACTGTTCGAGGTTACATCGACCGAAACGTTGTAAAAATTAAACCCATTATGAGAACAGTAGCCAGATGAATCCAAATAATACGAATAACCAATCCCAAGCTGAAAAATATAGAAACATAATAACAAATACATATATATATATATATTAAGGATTTGTGCCGTTATGAACGCATGTTCAATTTAAAAGCTGTACTAACGGTAAAGCGAACGTCACTCTATTCTATGTGCTGTGTATTTTGGATTGTTTTTCGCTTTTAATCATGTTGATTCATAACAACAATCACCATCGTCATCATGAATGCTCCTTCATGTATATTCTTCATGTATGTGTACGTGTATGTAGGCATGTATGTGTGTATGTGCATGTTATCATTTGTGTTTGTGTGTGTTCTTGCATATGTATGTTTGCGTGCATCTGTATGTATGCATGCTTGTATGTGTACGTGTATATGTTTATTTCGATGTGTGTGTGGGGGGTGGAGAGGACTCCCAAAAGCCTTGTTAAGGCAACCCCTCTGGGCGATGCAAATCTCTGATAAAAAAGAAAAAAGCGGAAGGCCAGTACCCGCATTTAGCTGGTCTGCAGTTTTACTGGCTATCTTGCTCATGCTTGTTGCTGGATCTCAGCATTTTGAACCGAGCGAGAGACTTAGCTGTAGTACAAAGCTATAACTCTGTAACATCATCTTTGTATAGCTACTTCCTCAGGCATTTATCTATAAAAAATTGTCCGTGGCGATGGAAAAATTGCCACGCGTGTAGCCCTGAAATGCTAGAAGCATGTAATAATTGATCTGCCATCATTCTATATATGTATGTGTGTGTATGTATGTATGTATACATGTTAATATATGTACTAGTGTATGTATGTGTATGTATACCTATTTGTATATGTATGTATATATGTATGTGTGTATATATTTTTATTTATTTTTTTGTGTACATATGTTTATATGTGTTTGTATATATATGCGTATATATATGTGTGTATGTATATGTATATGTATATATGGATACATATGCATGCGTATAAGTGCATATATGTATGTGTAGGTATATGTAGGTAACTTTATGTGTATGTATATGTGCATACATGTGTACGTATATGTATGTGAATATGTATGTATATGTGTGTATGTATTTGTATATGTTTGCATATATGTGTATGCATATGTATGTATATGTGTGTATATGTTTGTATATGTTTGTATGTATGTGTTATATGTATGTATGTATGTATGCATGTATGGATGGATGTGTGCATGTATGTATGTTTATGGGTATGTATGTGTATGTATATGTGTATATGTATATATATGTGTTACATGATAAGGGCTGTCCCCTTTTCATGTAAGTATAAAAATGGAGAGTTTAGTTTAAAATGAAAATGAAATAGCAATAGACAAATACGAACCTCGTAATTTAGTTTAGAAATAGATTACGTGTGAGAATTTAAAAATGTAAAACAAACATTTGTTTAGAATATAGATAAATATTTCAAGGAAAGAATGTGAACTCTCAAGTTTGTTATGAAATTTTAAATTGAAAGAATGCAGCTTATAAGATAATGTTTTTAACATATTGAATATAGGTTAAAATTCCTTTTGTAGAAATAGGAAAAGTTTTGGACACGTATGTCCATAACACGTGAAAGAAGGCACATGTTTTAACATGTGTATGACGTCACGGAAAATAGAAAGTTCTAGGAATAGAGAAAACACTTTAGAGTTAGTCAGTCAGTGAGAAAACTCGGGGAGATTCAGACGTCTAGAAGCGAGACGTCACTTCAAGAAACAAATGTGAGACTTTGAATTCTTGGTGCTGGAAACACGGCCGTGTGACGAAATAAACCATTATGTGTTTTGTAAAGCTCGTCTTGTGTCTTATGATTCTTACAAAAAGGTAAAGTGGAATTGTATTATATATTTGTGTTATATGTCTTTACATACACGTCTCAACATCATGTCCGAACTGTCTGAACACTATCCCTTCACTCCAAGAGCTTTCTTCTTATTCCATTCAACACAATTAAGGAATGAATTTTTAATATAAGAATCTCTCTAAGTCTCTTACAACATCTCTCTCTCTCTCTCTCTCTCTCTCTCTCTCTCTCTCTGAGTCTTACAACATCCCTCACTGTAATAAGACTCTTTCTACAACATCTCTTCCTAATAAACACTCTCTCTAAGATACGACAAACACTCTAATAAGACTCTAAGACTCTCTCAATGAAACCCCTATATAACATATGTATGTATGCCAAGGACCGTCTTCAATGTCATGTCTGCTTGAGCGTTTGAATTGAGCGCGTCTGCTTGAACGTGTGGCAGGACTAAAAGAAAAAAAAATTATCTTCGGACTCATGGACTTTCAGTGACTGAGGGAGTTGCACTAGTCTGACAAGACGTTGCAATCATATATATATATATATATATATATATATATATATATATATATATATATTTTGGTACACATCTAAGAATTTAGAGCAATAATGTATATGTTAAAGTGAGCTATTACACACCAATAAAAGTAGTCGCTAAACATCGCAACAAAAATATTACAACATACCTTGCTAAGCAATAAACTAGCACGTAATTGCAGTCAAACACTTCGTAGCATAGCGGTTAAGGCAACCCAATGAAGCCTCTGTGGCTGTGAATTCGAATCCTGACATTGTAAGCCGCGTTGATTAGCGCGCGTATGTGTGCGCGTTACTCTCCTACATCTCAAACTACTAGACAAATCATGAGCAAATCTGGCATGATGATGGTCCCACACCTAGGGATGCTGCACACCATTTTTCAATGTAAAAATCAAAGGTAGAGGTCAAAGACTAATTATATATATATATATATACGTTTTATTTTTTATTACCGTATTTGCTCTACAACAGTATTGAGCACTTTCTTCAGGTTTTTACTAATTACCATTTCTACTATATATATATATATATATATATATATATATATATATATATATATATATATATATATATATATTCTCCTACAGACAACACCATTGGACCGATCATGACCAAATCTGGCATGTTGATGGTCACCACGTAGGGATGGTGCACACTATTTTTCAAGGTCAAGGTCGGATGTTAGGGACGGAACTTTTGTAGTATATATATATATATATATATATATATATATATATATATATAATTGCATAAAGCACAATAGTGAGATTGTTTTTTGTCTTTTACCTACTTACACCGCCCATCCTGATTCTGCTGTGACACGAAGCTTGTAAAAGAAAGTGATGAAAGAATCGATTTAAGATCACAATTCGTTGATTTTTACCAGCTTAAGGGTATTTTGAATTGGAGTGTATCACGAATTTTAAGACGGATATGCTTTCTTTGTCATGCTTAACTAACTGTCGCTTCCTTAATCATCACACAATCACACACTCTCCCTCAGTCAGTTACAAATGTACACACACACACACACACACACACACACACACACACACACACACACACACACACAGGGAGACCAAAAAAAAGGGCCCTGTGTACACTTTATTAATAAGAGTTGGGCCCGTTTTTTTGTCTCTCTCTCTCTCTCTTTCTATATATATATATATATATATATATATATATATATATATATATATATATATATATATATATATAATAGCATAAAGTGTAATTACGCTAATTAAACTACACTGAATATTTATAGTTTCATTCCGAGGTGATCATAACCAGACTAATTAAAACAAATGAAACACGGGCGTTTCTATATAGTTTATTTCTATAAGTATATTTTTATACTTCTAAGGTCAACTTATATATTGAGTACTGTTCAAATAAATATTGAAACAAATTTTTACATAATATATATATACACATATATATGCACATATACACACAGATACACACAGACACACACACATATATAAAATAGATAAATAATAAAATAATTATATATATATATATATATATATATATATATATATATATATATATAAAACTGAACGTCCGTGTGTGTGCCTGGTCACGAATAGGCTCCTATATGGTTGACTATTATAGAAACTGATCACATATAATGATAGATGATGTATCGAGACACAGGAATGGGTATGTTTGATCTGGCATAATGATGACTCATTAAAATTTTGGAGTCTGCGTACGCGCTTGGTCCACAAAGTATGGAAATAAAAAATTTAAAAATAAAAAAAACGTTTACAAGTGTTTTTAATATAGATGTACATAATAATACTTTGATAAGTATGTTTTAACTTAAATAGGGATGGTATAAAAAAAATTGTGGGGTCTGCGTTCGCGCCTAGCCACCATAGAGGGGAAATAGGCACACACTTCAATAAAGACTTTTCATATCTATCTGCGTAAGTATACTTTGATAATTATGTTTCAGTTTGAAGAAATATGGTATAATAAAATTACGGGGTGTTCCTTGGCGCCTGACCTCCATAGAATGGAAATATGTCACAAAGTTTAACAAGGTTTTTTTAATATAGATCCACAGAATATTGTGATAAGTGTTTCAGTGTGAACAGGTATGGTATAATAAATTATGGGGTTTATCTATTTTATTTTTACTTTCATCATATTTTGCTTTGGTTTTGATACCCCCAAATTCGAAGCTATCTCTTTACAACCCTTCCTTTTCATAACCTATCATACTTTCATAAATCAGAGTGCATTTTCTGTAGGCTGTTTTTAAAGCCAGTCAACGACGGGTACTTTTTCTAGTATATTTCTCCAGCGATACATTTAGGAAATAAACAAGTTATTTCAAAAATTAAACCTAGTCCAAGTCGAAGCATTGTTATTCTTTTTTCTGTTTTAAAAAATGCAAATTGTTATATGTATTTATTATCTATCTCTCGCATTCTCTGTCTTTCTCTCTTCCTCTCTCTCTTTCTGTTTACGTATATAATATGAATAACTATACTTACACACACACACACAGGCAGACAGACACACACCCACACACACACACACATATATATATATATATATATATATATTGCACCAATTTCAGCTACAGCAACGCGTGGCAGGGTACAGATACATAAACATATATATATATATAAATATATATATATATATATATATATATATATATATATATATATATATATATATATATATCCGGTGGGAAGAGATCCAAAAATTAAAAATAATTGAATTTCAACTGGGGTCGTTGATAGTGCTCAATGATAAAAGAGGAAGCTATATTTTTTATGTAAATAGTCATATCTTGCTACGGTGTGCAGACCGTTTCTGTCATATTAGATATCATTAGGCAAGAAAAATTAAGGTAAAAAACTAAAAAGGTGCTAGACCTTTTCAAATTTGAGGAGAGAAAAATTTCTATGAGTGGCGATGGGCGAATATATATATATATATATATATATATATATATATATACACTTGTGCCCGATATTATTCATACCCCCCCTTGAAAATTGAGTTTATTAGGTGTAACTTTTGTAAGAATTTATTGTTTACGTCCATATTGATACATATTCTTAATAAACCTCTTCTGATCATTTTCGTCATTTTAAAATCTCGGGATACTTGTAATAAAAGAAATATACAGCTATTTATAAAATCTGCAATGTTCAAAAATATTCATATCCCCTTATTTTTTCAGTATTAATCGAGTTTCTGACTGTTTGTTTTCTGTTTGATTCTTATTTTGAATGCTTTTATACAACCTTTGATTAATTTCATTGCGTTTTTTGCATTTTTCAGAAATTAAAATGATATCAACTGAAAACCAATAAAAGAATAAAAATTATTAGAATGGGGAAGAAAAAAGAACTTAGTAGTAATGATCTTAGGACTAAAATTGTGAATTCACATAAGGATGGTTTAGGTTACAAGTCAATTTCCAAGAAATTTGAGGTCCCTACAGCAACAGTACAGAGCATCATCAAAAAATTCCAGAGCCACCACACAACAAACAACTTGATTGGTAGAGGAAGGAAAAGTAAACTGTCTGCTAGAGCCACCAGGAATATTGTAAGAAGTGTTAATGCAAATCCAACCACCACTAATAAGGACATTTTAGAATATCTGGAGTCTTCTAGCATAAAAATATCAAGGCAAACATTGCAAAGGACTCTGCATGAAAATGGTCTGAAAGGAAGAAGGCCAAGAAGGACTCCATTGCACACCGGAAAACACCTTGCAGCACGTCTAAAGTTTGCTAGGACCCATGTGAATTCTCCAGAGTCCGTTTTCTCAAGTATTTTGTGGACTGACGAAACAAAAATTGAATTGTTTGGCCATATGGATGCTTCTTACGTTTGAAGGAAGAAAGGAGAAGCTTACAACCCAAAGAACACCATACCCACGGTGAAACATGGTGGTGGTAGCCTAATGTTTTGGGGCTCCTTTTCGGCTAGTGGTCAAGGTAGTTTGGTCAAGATAGATGGAACCATGAAGAAGGAGCAATATTTGGAGATACTCCAGAAAAACATTAGACAGGATGCGGAGAAGCTCCATTTAGGACCAAATTGGGTCCTTCAACAGGATAATGATCCAAAACATACTGCCAAAATAGTCAAGAAATGGTTTTAGGATAATCAAATTAATGTTTTGGAATGGCCTAGCCAGAGTCCCGACCTGAACCCTATCGAAAACCTCTGGCACATATTGAAAACTGAGGTTAAAAAGCGGAAACCTAGAAATTTGAGGGATTTGGAGAACTACTGCATTGAAGAATGGTCAAAAATCAGTGTTGATGCTTGTAAAAACCTTGTTGATAAATATCCCAAACGGTTACAGGCAGTTATTAAGAATAAAGGGCATGCTATTGACTATTAGTAAGAGAGGTATGAATAATTTTGAACTAGTGCCATTATTGTTTTTCTTTGTATAATGTTTCAAACTTGCATAATTTGTTTATTTGTTGAGTTTAAATTAAATGCTTATGCTTGATTTATTGTTTGAAATCCCTTTAATATTGTCTACCTTCTGGTTTGAGCAATATTCTTATAGAAATCTCAAAGATCCGAGGGGTATGAATAATATCGGGCACAAGTGTATATATATAGTAAGTTATAAAATATATATGTCGATTAAGCTACACTAAATATTCCGCGTTTCATCCACTTTAGGACTCTTCAGCCTTATGCGCGAATTTTGTGGTTGTCTGTCGTTTTTATATACGCACATTCTATTGCAGATTTTATTAGCCAATCAGCTTTCTAGTATCCACCGCGCCCTTCCTATCAGCCAATGAACATGCACTTATCAGACAAAGGCCAATTTGCCCTCAGGTTGACCTGTTCCTTTTTATGTGCTCTATTTAACCTAGATATCTAGTTTCATGACCTGTTTTAAATCTAGGTTATGTTTTTTAATGTATTTATTTGCTAGTGTTGTTTTCACACGGTGTTTTTTAATAAATACTGGGAACTCAAGGATAGCGGGCATTTGCCGGTAGTCGAATGGAAAATAATAAGACAAGCTACCACGTGTAGGGACCTAGACTGCCCATGTAGATTATGCCTTCATGAAAAATTTGCTATCTTGTACTTTAAAGAACCCCAACATCTATTAAACTGTAGAATAGAAATAGCGAACAACTGTGTTCACAAGATAAAATTTATTCTAGGATAGCCATACAAAGTAGTTTTAAAACTAACAAAATCAATAGAAAATAAACAAATAAATAAATTAAATAAACCTGAATATACATAAACGATCACACATATATGCATGTGTATATATATGTATATATATGCATATATGTATGTACATATATATATATTTATATATAAACTAACATAAAAAAATAGAGCACACACAAAGGGACAGGTCAACCAGAGTTCAAATAGGCCTTTGTCAGATAAGTGCATGTTCATTGGCTGATAGGAAGGTCGCGGTGGATACTAGAAAGCTGATTGGCTGACTAAAATCTCAATAGAAGGTGCGTATATAAAAACGACAGACAACCACAAAATTCGCGCATAAGGCTGAAGAGTCCTAGAGTGGATAAAACGCGGAATATTCAGTGTAGCTTAATCGCCATATATATATTTTATAACTTACTAACTAGCTCTACCTACGTATTGAGCACCTTTGAAGTAAATATTTAAAGTTTACTCATAAATTAACACTTTTGTATATTAATTTTATGTGAGTAAATGTAGTTACGACCACCGCGAAACCGGAAGTGACATTTTTTTAAATTAGGGCTAGACAATGAAAAGGAGAGGATGACTTTCGAAAATATCGGCGAAAAAAGCGCCCCCCTGTAGAAAAGTTCCCAGTTGAAGGTAAAGATATTAATGTTTTTAGCCAATTTTTCGATATTATTCGTCTGAAAGGTCGAACTTTAAAACGATACTGATCTTGGTAAAATCCGTTCCCTCTGTCAAAATTTTTAGGCGGACATAAAAACATACATACATACATTTATATATTGGTAACTAAAAATTTTCGACCCAAACCGATTAAAAAGCTTGCCCTATCTCTGAATACCCTTTATGTCAAATTTCAAATGTTTAGACCAGAAATTACTTTAATAGGTATAATAGATTAATTCACTATTAATCCCAAATCCAAAATTATTTGCTTCTAATTTACTATTATTTTTAAATCCAAATCATTTACTATTAATTCACTAATAATCTTAACCCAAAATTATTTTCTATTAATTTACTATAGCTCTTAACTCCAAACCTATTTACTAATAATTCACTATTAATCTCAAACCAAAAATTATTTCCCAATAATTTACTATTACTCTCAAACCCAAGCTTATTTACTACTTGCATTTCTGCCCGGCTTTGCTCGGGCCCTATATACTGGTCACTTTATGTAACATTTATAATGTTTCGACCAAAAATGTCTGGGTAATTTCGTAGGGACAGCAGAAGTCAATTTTCTTTTAAATTTGACCCCAATTTTGGCACCTTAACATTTATTATTTTGGTCTCAAATCAGAATACAAAGTTTTATCCATGTCCACGCTTCCTATATCATAAATTTCAAGTGTTTAGACCTAAAATTGGCGGAGATATTTGGTAGAATCTGCAAAGCCAACTCATTCCACTTTGACTTTTGGCAGCCAAATTTTCGCCCCAAAACTGATTAAAATGCTTGCCGCATGACTGAATACATGTTATGTATACATTTCAAATATTTAGACACAAAAGTGGGTGAGTAGTTTGCTAGAGACGGCAATGGTCAGTTTTTCTTTTTTACTTTGACTTTTGGCATCTAAAATTTTCAACCCAAACCGATTAAAAAGCTTGCCCTATCTCTGAATACCCTTTATGTTAAATTTCAAATGTTTAGACCAGAAATTGGCTAAGTAATTTGGTAGAGACCGCAGAGGTCAATTTTTTTTTTAACTTGAACTCAATTTTGACCCATAACATTTATTTTGGGGGGCTCAAATCGAATAAAAACGTTTGATCTATGTTCTAGTAACCTACATTTACAATTACAAGTTTGTAGAACCAAAATTAATGGAGGAGTTTGGTAGTGTGTTCAAAGGTCAAATCGTTGAATTTTGACCAATCGACAGCAAAATTTCTGACGGAAAACCGATTAAAAAGTTACTCAATACCCCTTATGTAAAATCTCTAGTTTGTAGACAGAAAATTGACAGAGTATTTGGTAGGGAAATGTACATAGACACACACACAGCCATTTCACAGATAGATAGAGAGAGAAAGAAAGAAAGAGAGAGAGAGAGAGAGATCTAACCCAAACGTATTTACTATTAATTCACTATTAATCTCAAACCCAAAATTATTTGCTATTAATGTACTATTGTTCTCAAATCCAAACTTATTTACTTATAATTAACTATTAATCTCAATACAATATTATTTGCCATTTATTTGCTACTAGCATTTCAGCCCGGCGTTGCCCGGGTTTTGAATGTGTATGCTGAGCAAAAAAAAAAAAGCGGTCAATTTTTTTAAATTTTACCCCTATTATTACCCCTAAACCTTTGGCGTTTTGGGCTCAAATCAAGTTAAGCTAGATCCGTGTCCAAGGAACTTATATCTAAAATTTCAAGTGTTTAGACCCAAAATTGTCGGAGGAGTTCGGTAGAGTTCTCAAAGGTCAAATCGTTGAACTTTGACGCCTTAACACCCAAATTTCTGGCCAAAAACGGGTTACAAAGAGTTTTCCAAATCTTGGTACCCTGTATATCAAATTTCGAGTCTGTAGACTTAAAATTGACAGGGTTTTTGCGTAGGGAAATGTACACAGACAGACATACACACACATACACGCACAGCCACTTTCACTTTTATAGATATATAGATAGATTAATTCACTATTAATCTAAAATCCAAAATTATGTGCTATTAATTTACTTTTTTTTCAACTTATTTAATATTAATTCACTATTAATCTCAGACCCAAAATATTTGGCTGTTAATTTACTATTGTTCTTAAATCCAAACTTATTTACACATAATGAACCAAATATTATTTGCCATTTATTTACTATTTTCCCAACTCCAAATGTATTTACTATTATTTCACTATCAATCTCAAACCCAAAATTATTTGCTATTAATTTACTATTGCTCTCAAATCAAAATATATTTACTTATAATTCACTATTAATCTTAAAGCCAAAATTATTTGCTAATTATTTACTTTTACTCTAAACTTTATACTTAATTACTCTTAATTCACTATTAATCTCAAAATTATTTCCTATTAATTTACTATTACTCTCAAAACCAAATTTATTTACTCCTAGCATTTCTGCCCGGCTTTGATCGAGCCCTTCGTACTGTCCATAGCTTGCCCTATTTGTGGATATACTTTTGTGTAAAATTTCAAATGTTTAGACCAAAAATTGTCTGAGTACTTTCGTAGATAGCAGTGTTAAATATTTTTTTTAAATTGCCCCCAATTTTGACCCCTTAACATTTATTCAAATCAAAATAAAATGTTTGACCCATGTCCAAGTTATCTACATTTAAAAATTAAAATGAAAAGACCCAAAATTGGTGGAGGAGTTTGGTAGAATCTGCAATGGTCAACTCTCAACTTTGAACTTATTGGCAGCCAAATATTTGCCCCAAAACTGATTAAAACGCTTGCCGCATGTCTGAATACCTTTTATATAATATTTCAAATGTTTATACATAAAATTGGCTGAGTAGTTTGCGAAAAAACACAAAGGTCAAATCTTTTGAACCTTAACTCCTTGGCAGCTCAAATTTTCGACCCAAACCGATTAAAAAGCTTGCTCTGTATATGAATACCCTTTATGTTAAATTTCAAATGTTTAGACGAGAAATTGTCTGAGTAATTTGGTAGAGACCGCAGAGGTCAAATTTTTAAAAATTTGACCCCTATTATGATCCCTTAACATTTATTGTTTTGGGCTCAAATTAAGTTATAATGTTAGATCTATGTCCAAGGAACCTATACCTAAAATTTCAATTGTTTAGACCCAAAATTGTCGGAGGAGTTTGGTAGAGTTCTCAAAGGCCAAATCGTTGAACTTTATTCCTTAACAGCTAAATTTCTGGCCGAAAACGGATTATAAAGATTTTACCAAATCTCATAATCCTGTATATCAAATTTCGAGTTTGTAGACTGAACAGTTACAGAGTTAATGTGCAGGAAAATCTACACAGAAAGACGCACTCACACACAGACAGACATACACTTTCACTTTTATAGATATACTAGCAGGGAGACCCGACGTTACCCCGGGTTAAATGATGATCAACAAATATTTTACACTCCTATATTTTTATTGTCATCAAAATCCGTGAAATCGCCCGGGGGCAAGCTTCACGGACCTCTATGCAGTAACTTAGTCCAAAATATATGTTATTATACATTGCACTCTAGAGAACCTATTGTTTCTTTTATAAAATTATTTTATATAAACTTCTTTCCAGTTAACGGAAAAAAATTAAGAAATTTACGTGCGGTGGTTGAACCTATAGACCACGTCATGCAAAAAACAAAACACAACCCCCCCACACACACACATTTTTAAGTCTTATAAAATTCTTTGCAGTTAATGAAAAATTTAGAGAAATTTACGTGCGGAGGTTGAAACTACAGACCACGTAAAAAAAAAACACGCTATCAACTTACCCACAGTAGGATTTTCACGGGCCGTTGTTCTATCATTGTTGCTAAGCTTTGACATGGAAAAATAACGGTTTCGATTATCAATTATGGTAATTATCGGGGCTTTTGTAAAACAAAACGTAACAAAACATAAGCAGACTTATGAGATTTCGAATTTTAAATATTTTTTGTACATTTTTAAGAACATATGTTCAAACGCTTCGGAGTCTATAAGGAAGGAACTCACATACACACACACAAACACACACACAAAGTTGCATTTATATAATTGTAGATAACTAGCATGAGTGCCCGGCGTTGCCCGGGTATTTGGAGCTGTGTGTTGAGCAAAAAAAAAGCGGTCAATTTTTAAAAAACTTTGACCCCTATGATGACCGCTTAACATTTATTGTTTTGGGCTCAACTCAAGTTATTAAGTTAGATCCATGTCCAAGGAACTTATATCTAAAATTTCTAATGTGTAGACCCAAAATTGTCGGAGGAGTTTGGTAGAGTCCTCAAAGATCAAATCGTTGAACTTTGACCCCTTAATCGCCAAATTTCTGGCCGAAAACCGATCACATCGATTTTACCAAATCTCAGTACACTGTATATTAAATTTCGAGTCTGTAGACTAAAAATTGACAGAGTTATTGCGTAGGGAAATGTACACAGACACACACACAGACACGTTCACTTTTATAGATATACTAGCATTTCAGCCCGGCATTGCCCTGGTGTTTGGATGTGTATGTTGAGCAAAAAAAAAGTGGTGGTAGGAAGGCAGGCTCGAACGAGGAGGAAAAGAACGGGATAAAACCTAACGTTTATGCTGTTACGACCACCGCCAAACCGGAAGCGACATTTTTTTAAAAATAAAGGCTAGACAATCTAAAGGAGAGAATAACTTTAAAAAATATCGGCGAAAAAAGTGACCCACCCATGTAGAAAAGTGCCTAGTTGAAGGGGAAGATATTAATGTTTTTAGCCAATTTTTGATATTTGTCGTATGAAAGATAGTACTTTAAAACGATACTGATCTTGGTAAAACCCGTCGCCTCTATTGAAAGTTTAAACCAGACATGCAAACAGACATACATACATAGATTTATATATTGGTAACTAAAAATTTTCGACCCAAACTGATGAAAAAGCTTGCTCTGATTACACTTTATGTAAAATCTCAAATATTTAGACCAGTAATTTGGAAGAGACCGCAGACCCAATTTTTTAAAACTTTGACCCCTATTATGACCCCTTAAAATTTATTGTTTTGGGCTCAACTCAAGTTATTAAGTTAGATCAATGTCCAACAAACCTATATCTAAAATTTCAAGTGTGTAGACCTAAAATTGTCGGATGTTCGTAGAGTTCTCAAAGGTCAAATCGTTGAACTTCGATCACTTAATCGCCAACTTTCTGCCCAAAAACTGATCACATCGATTTTCCCAAATCTCAGTACCCTGTATATTAAATTTCGAGTCTGTAGACTAAAAATTAACAGAGTTATTGTACACAGATACACAGATACACAAACACACAGAAACTTTCACTTTTATATATATATATATATATATATATATATATATATATATGTATATATAGATAGATAGATAGATAGATAGATAGATAGATAGATATAGATAGATATGCTCACAAGGAGCTTTCACGCAGGTCATCCTTGCAAACAGCCTGTGGTGTTCTCTGGACGCTGAGCAACAACAAGTCTCCACAATTTTCAGTGCTCTCCAACTCTTCTGATAACATTTGCAAATGAATTTGCATTATCGCAATCGCCGCCCGCCATCGATCTCTCGTTAACAACGGCCATTGATCTCAGTTGGAATGTGAGTGGCAATAAACCTCCCCAAGGTCCCAGCTCTTCGCACTTGTCCAGCGGAAGTTTGGTCAGTGCTCTCTCCTCGGTCTTTCTATTCTTTTTTACCCTCCTCGACCATTTGGTATCATTCTTTTGTGGGGTGGGCGGTGATTGAGTAATGGGAGAGGATGAGGAGGGAATGGCGAGGGATAGAGAACTTATATTTATGTATCTTCAATGTTCTTGGTTCCATGTAACTTTTCTTCATGCTTTGTCTCTGCAGCAGTTCGTCTGGTCCGCGCGTGTGGCTCATGTGTATTAGCCCCCGCATTCAAGGGGTTTCCTTAATATTTCAGGTGTTTTCATTATTGTTATTCGTTGTATCTTTCCAGTCATTCCTGTGATTCCAATTTCTTCCATTCTATTTTCAAAGTTTTTCGCAATTATTCCCAGTGCTCCTACTATTATAGGTACTATCTTCATTTTTTTATCATCCATATCCTTTTCAGTTCTTTTACAAGCTCTGTTTATTTGTTCCGTTTCTTCTTTTCTTTGATATTTGTCCTGTGGTCAGTTGGAACAGCAAAGTCTACGATTTGGCAGGACTTTTCTTTCTTGTTAATATTACGACATCCGGTCTTCTTGCTTCAATGGGTTTATCAGTTTGTATGTCCATAGGATTTTGTGATTCTCGTTTTCAGTCACTGTTGCTGGCTTATGTTTGTACCTTTTGTCTACACGTTCGGGATGCAGTAGTTTGCACAATTCCCAGTGTGCTGCTCTTCCCACACTTGTCGTGCCTGTTCTTTTATTACTTCTGGACTAATTTGCTATATTCACTTACTATATGGTTTATTGATTCATTTTTTTATCCACAGAGTCTGCATTTGCTGTTTTCATTATTATTATTATTATTATTATTATTATTATTATTATTATTATTATTATTATTACTACTACTACTATTATTATTATTCTTTCACTTCATTAGCATTTCTCACACAGCTCATAATCAGAGAATGCTTACTAACAAACAATCGGTGGTGTTCCTCGGAGACTGAGTGACAAGTCTCTCCAGATCTCCAGTACTTTTAACAACTTTTGAAAATAAAGTTTCGTTATGGTCTTTACTGGAATTTGGATGGCAATAAGCCTACCCAAAGTTCAAGTCCCCTCCGCACCTATCCAGTGGAGGTCTGGTAAATGCTTTCACCTCACTGTTTTCCATTATCCTTGACACTTCGACTATTTGGTGCAGTGCCAACCGATGCTGCCACTACAATTTTGGGTGAGTTAAGAGGGAAGAGAGGAAGAGGGGATAGGTGAGGAAAGACGACGGAGAAGAGGATAAAAGGGGAGGGAAATTGTAGGGGAGGTAGTAGTCAGCCTACAACTTCGTTTATTTGATTTTATTTTTGTTTATTTCTCTTGCATTTCCTATATTTTATACTAGCATGGGTGCCCGGCGTTGCCCGGGTATTTGGAGGTGTATGTTGAGCAAAAAAAAAAGCAGTCAATTTTTAAAAACTTTGACCCCTATTATAACCCCTTCATATTTATTGTTTTGGGCTCAACTCAAGTTATTAAGTTAGATCCATGTCCAACGAACCTATATCTAAAATTTAAAGTGTGTAGACCCAAAATTGTCGGAGGAGGTTGGTAGAGTTCTCAAAGGTCGAATCGTTGAACTTTGATCCCTTAATCGCCAAATTTCTGGCCGCAAACCGATCACATCGATTTTACCAAATCTCAGTACTCTGCATATCAAATTTCGAGTCTGTAGACTAAAAATTGACAGAGTTATTGCGTAGGGAAATGTACACAGACACACACACACAGACACGATCACTTTTATAGATATATAGATATATGGTTGGTGATTGTCATTCTTGTTGATTAAGTTCAGACTTCGAAGGTTTTCCTTAAGATTTCAGCTGTTTTCAGCATTACTTTCCAGTTTCATAGTCCGAGACTTCCCCTTAATTCCGATTTCTCCTCCTCTTGTTTCCAAGTTCTTTGAGGCTGTTTCTAATGCTCCTATAATTATTAGTATTATGTTGATCCTCCTTAGGTTCTATATTCCTTTTAGTTCTCTGGAAAGTTTCGCATATAAGTTCCATTTTCCGTCTCTTTACTCTTCATCCTGTAGGCTGCTGGGACGGCAAAATCTACAACTTGACAGACTCTTTCTTTCCTGCTAATTATTATGGCATCCGATCTTCTGGCTTGGATGAATTTATCTGCTTGCATCTTCATATCCCAACGGATTTTGTGGTTTTCATTTTCTAGTACAGTCTCCGGTTTTTATTTGAATCATTTGTCTGCATGTTCGAGGTGCAGTCTTCTACAAAGCTCTCGGCGCATTGCCTTTCCCATGCGGTTGTGCTCGTCCTTATTGGGCTAATAGGTTAATTTTCTGCATTTGCTTATCATGTGGTTTATCGTTTAGTCTTTTTCTCCATAAAGTCTAAACTTACTGTTTTCCTGTGTTTTAGTTTAGCTTTAATGTGGTTCGTTCTAATCGCATTGTTTTTTGCAGCTGTCAATAGAGATTCTGTTTCGTTATTCATATGTTCTTTCCTCAGTCAGGTCCAGGTATTTACGTCATTCTATTCTTTCGCCCTTCTTATGAATATTCCATGTAGTGCCTTCTCTTCCCATTTTTCTTTTCTTGTCATTTTGTTTCTTTTTGTTTCATCATTTCCTATATTGTTCTTCCTTGCGTTTTCTCTTGCTGCGATGATCAATCTTTCTGTATGTTTTTGCTCATGTACCTTTCCAAGTCTTTTTTCTGCTTTCTATATTGTCTACATGCATTTAATAGTCCTCTTCCCACTTCATTCGCTTTCACACAGAACTGGTCGGTATTATCTTTTGCGTGTAATGCATTGTGCATTGTCA
The DNA here is from genome assembly GCF_053919585.1 of Euprymna scolopes. Taxonomy (NCBI): domain Eukaryota; kingdom Metazoa; phylum Mollusca; class Cephalopoda; order Sepiida; family Sepiolidae; genus Euprymna; species Euprymna scolopes. The sequence goes on along the minus strand of NC_136507.1, from coordinate 55,380,541 downwards.
AGAGTTTCCTAGTCCTCTGATCAAGATGCCTAAGTTTCTTTTTGTTCCAGCTTATGAATGGTCCAGAAAACCTTATTAGCGATACTGCCCAAGTGTGTATTCATTTAATTACATTTCTATTGAAGAGCATTGTTTCTATGAGTTTTCTTGTTCTTCTCAAGTACTTTTTTCAATCTTCTCTCATTTCTGTGGATTTGATGGTGCCTGCTTCCAAAACATTCAAATATCCAAAACACCCAAATATTTTAAGTGTCATATTCACCAAGCGCCCTTCTCTTGCTTGGACAGTTAAGTACAATGTTTTGGCTGAATAGTTTAGTTGTGTTTATCAACTTTTCTATATCCTTTTTGCTTTTTGCAAACATCTTCAGGTCATACATGAGGTGGTTTATTCTTTGTTCTGTCTGTAAACTTGTATTTCTTTATTTTATAAGTAAGTAGTTAAATGGTATCATGACTATAACAAACCGTTGTGGTGATAGCGAGTCTCCTTGGGATATGCCTCCCTGGATTCTTACTTTAGTCGGGTGTTGTCCTCAAGCTGTCAATTCCAGTCTTCATGTTTCCATTGCTTTTTTAATAATATGCATAATCTTGTCGGATATTTTGTACATTATTAGGCATTCAATCGTCCATACTTGTAGGATTTTATCATAGGCTTTTTTGTAAGCGATCCATGCCATGACTATGTTCTTTTTCTGCCTTTTCCATCTTTCAATATATTTTGCCCTACTTGTAGCAAGTCGTGTGTCCATTTCTTTTCCGGTATCCTTTTTGTTCTCCGGTCAGTAGCCCACGAGTGTTGAGAGAGTAGTAGATCTGTTCATTCAGTTGTGCAGTTAACATTTTCCACATGGTCGGTTATTGGCCTATAATTGCTTGGTATCGTCCCCTCTAACAGCGTCTTTTTTGTATTAACGTAGTTCTTTTTCATGTCCTTCAGTCTGGTACTTCTGTTTCGCAGTAACATATTCTCAGAATTTACACAAGTCTATCATGTAGTGTCGTGATTTTTTAATCAATATGCATGTATCCCATCGTGGCCTTGTGTTTTATAATTTGCCATTTTCCTTAGAGTCATCCTCAGTGTTCCTTCATTAATTTTCGTTTCTGTTCCTTCTTCAATTTTCAAAAGTTAATTAGTCATGTCCTTCAGCCATTTGGCATTTCTGTTGTGATATTGAGGCTGTTCCCATGTCTCGTTTAAGAAGTGATTGGTTTCTGTTGATTTCGTTTGTTATTATTATTATTCCTCCATTCACGTTTGAATAAAATTGTTATTCATTGGTTTCAAAGCTCCTGTTTTGTTTGTTCTGTTCCAGTTTATATTTATATCGTATAGTCTTCTTTCTTTTGCCACTATGATTCTTATTGAACCTTTCCTTGTGTGGCAGATTCCCCCTTTTCCGTAGATTTCTTTTCTCTTTCATTCTATATAGAGATTTTGATCCTTTTTGAGGTTTCATGATCTGGTTTTCCAGGCTTATTTCCCATCCAGGTTTTGTAGATTCCTTGAATATGATATTTTAATTCGTCCAGATTTCGTATATATTATTAGTCGCGATTTCAAAAGTAAAAAAAAAGTATTTGTGTGCTATCAGCTAGAATCGAAACCGAAAGGAAAACTGTAGACTTCCAAAGCTGGTGACGTAACCACTGTGCCAACGTGACACGCATATGAACTGATTAAAAATTTAAAATTAAAAATAAACTAATATGAATGTACAACATGTGCAACGATTTTATTAATTTTGACCCATTAAACTATTTAACACCTTAAAAACTATTTTAACTCCTTAAAAACTATTTTAACACCTTAAAAACTATTTTAACACCTTAAAATCTATTTTAACACCTTAAAAACTATTTTAACACCTTAAAAACTATTTTAACACGTTAAAATCTATTTTAACACCTTAAAAACTATTTTAACACCTTAAAAACTATTTTAACACGTTAAAATCTATTTTACCACCTTAAAAACTATTTTAATCGGCTAAAGATCTATAAAAGAATGGTCCGTAAAAATCCAATCATTTGAGACCTCTTGTGCCGCTCTGCGACTTTTAGTTTCGGGGGAGATAGAGTTAAAAAATATAGAGACCGACAGACAGACATATAGGATTTTATATATTAGACTGTCGGGGTGGGCGTCCGGATTCGCCCGGACGTAAAATAGTCTTAAATATAATATTTTAATTTGTCTAGAGTTCGTATTATTATAAAGTCATAATTTTAAAAGTAAAAAAAAAAAAAAAAAAATATTTGGGTGCTATGAGCTGGAATCGAAACCAAAATTGGCATTTCAATTGGTGACGTTACCACTACGCCAGCCTACGTGACATGCACATTAACGGATTAAAAATTAAAAATAAACTAAGATGAATGTACAAAATGTGTAACGATTTTTTTCAGTTTTGACCCATATTTGACCCCTTAAAACTATTTTAATCGGCTAAAGACCTATAAACGAACGGTCAGTGAAAAATCTAAGCATTTGTGTCCCCTAGTGCCGCTCAGCGACTTTTTAATTTCGGGGGAGATAGAATTTGAAAACATTGAGACAGACTGACAGACATAAGCCTTTCATATATAAAATTAGCGGAAGAAGCAGCTTTGTCCATGCGTAAAATACGCTTAAATATGATATTTTAATTTGTCCAGACTTTATATATATTATAGAGTCGTGATTTCAAAAGTAAAAAAATGTATTTGGGTGCCACCAGCTAGAATCGAAACATAATCTGAGGAATTCACACCTCTATACGTTACCTCTATACCAACGTGGCACGTATAGAAACTGATTAAACATTTAAAATTAAAAAAGAAACTAAGATGAATGTACAAAGTGTATAACGATGTTTTCAATTTTGACCCATTTTTATCCCTTAGAAATTATTTTGACCGGCTAAAGACCCATAAAATAACGGTCCGTAAAAGTCGAATCATTTGAGGCCGCTAGCGCCTCTCTGCAATTTTTAGTTTCGGCGGAGATACAGTTTGAAAATATGGAGACAGACGGACAGACAGATAGACTTTTTATATGAGATATAAAGACGATGCTTATATTTTCCCCGATTCCATCGCAATTTAATTCCCGATTCCGACACAATTACCAATTCCGATTTATATTCTTTATCAATTTCTTTAATATTTAAGTTGTTATTTTTCACGATTACCGCAAAAACACGTGTTAAATGTCCGAGCATTTTCTCAAACATAAAAATACACTTATCAGGGATTATCCATCGATTTTACTTTTACTAATAGTTTAAAATCAATAGAGTTTCATTATTTTATCATTATTATTAACAGTAAAAGATTTTGTTTTAAACAAAATAAAAAAAAATCTTTTTCTGGAATCGTTGTATCGGCACAAGTTTTTCCGATACTCTCAAAAGTTCCGATTTTCCGATTCCAGATTTTGATTTCGATTAATTGCCCCAACACTAATATATATATGAACGTCAAAATATTACTTTCAAAATAATTATTATAATGATAATAATATTGATAAATTAAAGATAAAATAAGTGTAGGCGTAAGAACTAATTAATTTATAATTCGATATTAAGCAGAAATGAATTATAAATTAATTCAGACTATCGATGAAATTCATAAATATATAATACTAGCATGATTACCCAGCGTTGCCTGGGTTTACATACAGTTCCGTTTGGAACACACCTGCTACACTAATCATTTTCATCATGGGTAACATGGATACCCTCATAACAATTCCATAAATAAAAGAACGGATAAAAACATGTAAATTTAATCGTTCCTTAAAAGAAGAAGTACCTGATACCCTCTCCACCAGATATTTCGGCAGAATGGATACAGAGAGAAGAAACTATTTCCCCGATATTGAGTACTATAAATACCCACCCTAAAAATAAATAATTAAAAATAAATCATTAGAACTTTTGTTTCACTAAAGATAACAGCGAATGCCCGCGTGATCGCATAAATAAATAAATAAATAAATAAATAAATAAAAATAACCAAGTAGATAGAACTCCTAAAAAAATCAACAATTAATTTCAAAACAATTAAATTAAATTTTTCATCATTTCATGCGTCTAATGTAATCTCCCTCCAAAATAACAAAAATGAATTTGTCATATGTTGGGGTTCATTTTGTTTATAAAAGTGTAAGGTGAAAGTACAGAATGGTGTCATAAAAATTAATTAAATTTATAATTATTTTATGTTTCAAATGTAATTCCCACGCCCACCAAACAAAAAAACTGTATTTGTCATTTTTTGACCCATCCATCTCGATCGCTAAATTTGAAAAAAAAAATGCGAGAGATGATATATCTCGTTGAATGCTTTGTGGCCAAAAATGGGTGTTCATTTTTACGTTAAATTTATATAGAAAAGTGACCCCCACTTTAAAATGTTAATTTTCTTTTTTTCGAAATTACTTCTTTCATATTATTTATAAAGATTGTTTAAACGTGTTTGGGCCCCAAAAAAGTAGGTCCTAATTTTTTTAGGGGTTAAAAGACGCTGAGTCACGTCGTAAAAATTTACCTTTTTTTTAATTAGAAATTAAAGTTTATAATCGATGAGATTAACGTGAAAAAAAAAGAAAGAAAAGTGTAAATTGTGGAATTCAGAGGGGGGCAGTAGATGCTATTTTTTAGATATTAAACCACGATGAGTCCCATCGTAAAATTTGCGATTTCTGCATAGCTGTTTAAAGAATAATAACAACAAACAAATGAAATGATCGGAAGATTCTAAGGGGCAAATAACTCTAAAAGTTTTTTAAAAATTCGATGTTGAAATAATAATTCCCAAAAAAATAAATGTTATCAATATAATTATTGTTTAAAATGTATTAAAAACAATTTTAAATATAACACTGAAAATAATTCTCTCGCTAGAAACATTAATTAAGATACCGCTATTTAATAAAATCGATTTTTCTTAATGTCATATGCAAATGACAATCTTTTTATTGTACCTAGTTTCCAATAATGAAGGTATATATAGAAATAAATGAAAGAGTAAAGTAAGGAAACTTTTGTATATATTAATCAAATTGTGAACAAACAAACAAACAGACAGGATTACGGATTTATATATATAATAAATTTCATGTTGAAATGGTTTTAATACTAACATTGTACAAATGGAAATTCTTTTAACTTTCTTGAAGTTTTACATTTTGATTTTACCGTCACTGGATTTTTCATCTTCCACCAGACTATCCATTCATGTGTAATCACCTTTTTCTTTACCATATTCCCTCTGCTTAACTTATTTTGTTTTCAAGTAAGATCTTTGGCTTATTTGTTGTTTCATCAAATACTTCTGCATGCAAAATCCGATCCCGCATTTTGCTAATTCCTACCCTCTGATGAGAAGGAGAGTATTTCTTCGAAACTCCGCAGATTAAGGACTATCCATTTATCTAGTGTTTCCTTTTCAGATTAAATATGTTTTTAACTCATTTCAAAGTGTTTTTTAACATATTTTATTAACTGTTTGCTCATATTATAAGCTCTATTTCCTATTTGGTTTTATCGAGCTTTTATGTCTGGCTGAGATAATTTTATAAATATTAATTCTTTAATATTTATAATTTACTTTAATTTTACCATCTTGGATCATTGTGGTAAATTCAATTGTAATTTTTATTTTATATATATATATATATATATATATATATATATATATATATATATATATATATATATATATATACCCATTGAGCACTTTCCGTTGAATTAAAAATCGGTCAATTTAGCTCTTATGCGTAGATCATCGTATAACGATTTGATCACTGTCTGTCTGACGTAATGAACATTTAAATTAAAATGTTTAAAATTCAACGCTATTTCACACGGTTAATAGTAGCCGAATGGATACGGCCTCCGCTAATCGAGCCAGAGATGTCTCGTGTCGCGGGGTTCGAATCGTTCGACTGGTAGTAATCGTGACACCCTGCACTGAAGAATCCCGAAAGGATGAAACACTAGTGTCTGTAGGTATTTAATTATTATAGTAAAAAAAATAATTATATATATATATATATATATATGTATGTATCATTGTAATATAATTGTATCAATTATTTATTAAATTAATAGTTTTTTTATTCCATGTTTAATTTATTTTGTCCTATTCAGTTCTCAATTTATGACATCCGGTCTTGGTCAACTATTTCTGATGTATCTAAGGGTTATGATTCATGCAACACTTTTATTTTTCATCTTTTTTATCCATTCTCATATTAATTAAAGGGGGTAACTCATGCATTATTTGATTATCATAATCGTATAATCTTTAATGATTTAAATGTTAATGAATAAATCCATTTTCCATGGTATTATTTTATTTTGTATTTGGTTGCTATATACATATAGAGATATATTTATATAATATAATTTTTACAATTTTCACTTCTTCTATGTTCTCTGCTGCTTCTTTATAACTTGATATTCTTTCGGAGGGTCTAAGTAAAATATTTACACTCACTTCAGAGTCAGACACTCACGCATCAGGCTAGCAATATACCAGAAGTATATATAGGTATGACACAAGAGACCCTCAAGCAAATATTTTACATGCATAATAGTTCTTTTAGGGAAAGGACAAGAATAAAGACAATATTAACTACCCAAGTATGGCAATTAAAAGATAACGGAACACCATAATCATTAAATAGAAGTATATATAGAGAAGAACGGCACATTCATCAGCTTCGAAATGATGCCTCGTTGTGATGCGGAGAAATACCAAATCATGAGAACTATAAATGACTCCAAACAGATTCTGTTTGAATGTCTACAGTGAATGCTTTAAGGCCTGTGTGCATAGGAGACAAGCGCTCCTAATAAACTAGGAGAAGTGAACAGAAAACGAAGACCTTGTATTAAAGAAATGCTTAAAGAGTATTCTAAATGCTCTCAAATTAACGCATAAAATAAATTAGCATAATTGATAGAAAATAAACATGTTACGGTGTGTCGGAAAACAATATTACGGTGTATGTAAATACAAAAGGTGTAGCACGTTAGCGTAGCTGTATAAGAAAAGTTTACATGTACGGTATATTTAATGTAAAAATGAGAACAGTCTTGGCTTATGAACATGTTTCGATGTGTTAGTATGTTTGTGATTGGGGCATTTTATTTAAAATTGATGCCTCTTATTTTTAGAGGAAAGCTATGTCGTATTTCTGGAGCGTCCGTTTTAGTAGGAGGATTTATCTTATCCAATGAGATTTGGCGGAATGCGATAAGGGAGAAATCATTATTTGGGGAATCGGGAAATAGAAAGTTATGTTATGAACCAGATTATAAGGGTGCAACCTCATATCTGTCTTAAATACAGAAAAAACCCCGGTGTGAACTGAGAGCGGTAAGAGTACTTTCTATATCGTAGGGGAAAATAGCATCAGACAAGGCCAAACTATTTGCAAAGAACTTTGCAGCTAATTCTACCCTATGCGACGAAGGCCATCAACTCCCCATATTTCCTCCTATAACACAGAACACGCTAGGTAAGATACAAATATCTGTGCATGAGGTCGCCAAGCTAATCAAGAACCTTGATTCCAGTAAAGCAACTGGCCCTGACGGCATTCCAATTATAGTGTTAAAAAAGCTTCAACCAGAACTTGCTCCCATACTTACGAAACTGTTAAAGCGTTGCTTTTAGGAGAAGTGCTTTCCGACTCCCTGGAAAACCTCAGTTTGCCCTGTATTTAAGAATTCAAGTGATAAGTCATCTCCCTCTCAGTACAGACCAATAAGTCTCCTGTGTGTTATGAGTAAGTTGCTGGAATCCATATTAAATAGAGAAATAGTAAACCACCTCAGCAGAAACAACCTTCTTAGTGACAAACAATATGGTTTCCGTTCTGCAAGATCTACAGCAGATGTGCTAACGGTTATATCTCACAGGATAAGTGAATCTCTTGACAAGGGCTTCCTTTCTAGGGCAATTGCTCTTGACATATCAAAGGCCTTCGACAAGGTATGGCATAAGGGTCTACTTCACAAGATTTCCAGCTACGGTATAACTGGAAATGTTTTCTCAATAATTAAATCATTTCTCTCCAATAGGCTCATAAGAGTAGTGGTCGATGGACAAAAATCAAAGGTCTGCAGTATTAATGCTGGAGTCCCTCAATGGTCAATCATGGGCCCAACTCTCTTCCTGATCTACATCAATGATCTCCCTAAACACATACTTAAATCATTCGTTGACATCTATGCTGATGACACGACCATCTACGGCAACACATCAAAGACTGTAAATGACAAAGTTCTCTCTGATTCTCTCTCCTCTGATCTCGAGCGCGTGGTTCAGTGGGGGAAGAGGTGGCTGGTTACCTTTAATGCATCTAAAATCAAACTCCTATCCTTACATCATCAACGCTCTGATCTCTATCTGGCATCAATTGAAATGGATGGCTCTCGTCTAGGAGAAGCCCGGTGTTTTGACAAGCTTCTGGGTTTGACCTTTACGCCCGATCTGAAATGGAACACGTACATCAAGTCTGTTGCCAAGGTCGCTGGAAAGATGGTGGGATCCTTCTACCGCTCCAGAAGATATCTCACTAATGATGCAATTCTCTATCTATATAAAAGCCAAGTACGTCCAAGGATGGAGTACTGCTGCCATATCTGGGGAGGAGCTGCTAAAAACAGCCTATCCTGCCTTGACAGAGTACAAAATAGACTTCGTGGCTTAGTGGGGGATTCCCTTTTCTCTACCCTGCAACCTCTCTCCCACAGAAGAGACGTTGCGAACCTATCCTTGTTTTATCGTTATTTCCATGGCAGGTGCTCGTCTGAACTCCAATCACTGGTCCCCCCTCGCCAATCTTTCACGAAAAACACCCGTCTAGCTGAATCGACTGTGTAAAATTTCCCCCACTCTTTATCTGTGCCTAAATCAAAACGTGGATTCCATGAAAAAAAGCTTCTTTCTTAGAACTGAACGCCTGTGTAACTCTATTCCGTCTGCCTGCTTCCCACCTGACTACAACTTGGATGTCTTCAAGTCCAACATTGATAAATTCCTAATGAACCGCCCCCTTAAGTAAACACTTCATCAAATCTCCACACTAACGTACTGTACTTGCAATAACCCTTATCCCTGAGTGGCTTCCGGGCCTTGATAAGTGGTGACCACCGTGTAAAAAAAAAACTACTTCCACTATAGATGGTTGCGACTGTGGTGATGTTGCTCCTAGGATGTAATGTAGGATTTTAGTATAAAGAATAAATGTATGTAAGATAGCGTTTAAAAGTTACATAATATCGTGGCTAATAGATTAAATATGAAAATTTGTATGCAACATCTGTTGAAGAAAACCTAGTGTGCTTTGGTCCAGTGGGTGGGGGGGTTTCTGCAGTCAAATTATTATATAAAGATATATATATATATATATATATATATACATATATATATATATAAATATATATATATATATATTTATATAAATATACATATATGATAAATTTGCATATATTTATATATATACGTTTTTATACATATATATATTTATATATCGCATATATGTTGACATATATATTTATATATATATATATCTTTGTATGTATATATATATATATATATATCTTTGTATATATATATATATATATTATATGTATTTATGGGTTTGTATTACTGTACACATAGATTCGAAAAAGTTGTCAAAAAACAAATATATAACAAATAAATGTTATCAAAGGCAAGATAAGATACTTTTCTACCAAACTGGGTATATTTTTTGTGTTTTTATCTAATGTAACATGTTTATTCAGCTCGAAAACCATACAGTGTTTACCGATGTATTGGAAAATTCAAGATAGCGTCTGACTCTCTCTTTAATACGGTTAATTTGGGAAAAGGTGTTGTAAATAAAAAAAACTGGATAAAATACTGTTAAGAACTCGCTCAATATATGTTTCCGTGAGATAGGTTGACCTGTATTCGGCGGGTTTTTAACAGTATTTGTCTAGTTTTTTTTAATAACACCTTTTCCCAAACTAACCGTGTTAAAGAGAGAGTCAGACGCCATTTTAAATTTTCCAATACATCGGTGAACACTGCATGGTTTTCGGGCTGAATAAACATGTTGCATTGAATAAAAACACGAAAAATATATCCAGTTTGGTAGAGAAGTAACTTATCTTGCCTTTGATAACATTTATTTGTTATATATTTGTTTTTTGAAAACTTTTTCGAATCTATGTATACAGTAATACAAACCCGTATTTATTTATATATATTTATATATATATATATATATGCATATAAATTTACATATATATTTACATATATGCATTAGAACTCTGGGATTCAGCATTAATCCGTTCTGGGTTTGGGATCCTAAGGTTAAATCGTCGTATGACGGGGCCTAAGCAAAATGTTATGGAGTACATACTAATAATTAGTAACAAAATACAGTACACTATATAATACATATTATATAATTTAATACCATTATAAATAACACCGTAAGATGGGGCAAATACCGTAACCCGGGGCTTGAAAAACGTCGTAATCCACGTCGTACCTGAAGAAACCGTATCCGTACCCTGGGGGTCCACTATACTATTATACATATATTTATATTTAAGTAAATATGTATATAATGGTGTATATATATATATATATATATATATATTAAGTAATGTGATTTATAATTTAAAAGTTTTAAAATTTTTAAAATTTAAAAATCAAAATTTAATTAAATTAAAAATCAGTTTCATAAGAAGGAACAACAACAAAGTCAATTATCTGTACGATCGTTTCGGAAATCCGTGCTTTTTATTTGTGGTGTACATGAAGTCACGTAGAATAATTATACATAGTTTTTTTGGTAAGCACGGTCTCCTCATCAGCAAATTTAGGAGGATTTCTATTGAATTGAAAAGACACCAAAAATAAACCTAGCATTAAAAGTAAGGCAGATGAATCTGAAAAATTGAAGTAAAAGGTTTGGATATAAAATGTATAAGAAAATTAATAAGAAAATTGGTATAGGTTAGAGATAGAAATGAGTAGAAAAAAAATATATATTTTTGAATTTACATAATAAATTTGATTTAAAAATATATAGATATATAATTACCTTTTGGTTTTTCTTTTTTTGAAATCAGGAACTGTATTTAAAGTAGTCATTTAGATGTTTGCTATAGCTTTTTATTTTATTGAATGATGAATTTTAAAAGGGCGACGCTCGTGCAGTAAATTGTTTCCGTTAGCGTATTTTGATTTAGAGACGCTACAGTTAATATCTATAGAGAGAGAGTTTTTTTTTTTTTTTTTTTTTTTTTGAAATTATGAAAATGCAATTAAAGCTCTACATAAATTATTTAAAAATTATGGACTTAGTATAAAAATCGACCCTAATAAAAAAATTGTTAATTTCTTAGACATAACCTTAAATCTTGAAAATTCTACCTTTGAACCATACCATAAACCTAACCAATCACTTCTATATGTCCACAATCAATCAAACCACCCTAAATCAATATTAAAATCAATAGTTCCCAATATCGCTCTAAGAATTTCTAGACTGTCTTCTACTAAATCAATATTTACCAAAAATGAAAAATACTATAATGAAGCCCTTAAAAACTCTGGATATAATTCACAAATTAAATTCATAAATGAAAATGATAGAAACATAAACTGCATTAAAAATAAACCTATTAAGAGCGTAATAACATATAATATGGCAATGTCTTCCCGTATACGAGTTAAGAAAAATAACCAGGAGACAAAAAAAGATAAAACCAAACTACAAATATTAGATAATAATATAAATAAACAACAAACTAAAACCCCCAAACGTAAGAATAGACACAAGGAGATCCTATGGTTCAACCCCCCGTATTCCAAAAACCTAGAAACAAACATAGCTAGAGAATTTTTTAAAATATTAGATAAGAACTTTAAAGCCCCCCATAGATATAATAAGATTTTCAATAAGAACACAATTAAAGTCTCTTACTCTACTATGCCTATTAAGATTGTTGTTTCCATGATATTGTTTGTTATTTTTTTACTGCAAGCCATGTGCCATTGCAAAGCTTGGATTGGTTTATATTTCACAACGTGATAATTAGTACACTAAATTTCAGGTACAATACATGCGGTGGCATCGCTGGCAAATCTAGCTGTTGGATAATTAACCACATTATCTGCTTCCACAACAGTGTCGATGGATGTGTATGTGACTACCTCACTTGGAATTTTACGTTTAATAATAGTATTCAGTTCATGGACGTCTTTGTATTGAGCTGCAAGAATAGTTCGTTTACTCAGTCAAGTGGAAGTCGTATAATTGATGTGAATATCTGGAAAAACCTTTTTAACCAACTCTTCTCTTGATGTAATAAAATTACAGAAGTTAAAAGTCAGAGAAAGTTGCGCTTAACTCGGATCAGCCAGCACTTTTCCGTGCCAATTTCCCACAAGTAATGCAAAAATTTCTGTGCGGATCGAGCAGTCTGCAACTGGATATGCATATTTTGATTTAATTTTAATGTCGTCACATGGCACTAAAAAGTAGAGTATTTGAGGGAAGCATTTATTTCATCTGGCGGTGTTGATTGAAGAATTACAGATAGCATTTGTCTGAAATCTTCTGCAAGCAATATTATTTCATTCCCAAATGGTCTGCCATTGCCATGCAAATCTTGCAAAGATCGACCAAGAGCCTCAATTACTATTTGCATACCATTGTGCATTCATCCCAAACAATAAGTTAGCATTTTTCCCCATACTGGATGTTTTGGAGATGTTGAACATGAGATTTTTGAAAATTGAATGTTTAATAGTAGTTTTAAAATAGAATGTAGTTCTACTTGATAGCAAGGTCGCAGGTAGTCCACATGCAGCAACGGCTATATCATTTTGTCACTGAATGCCTGCCAAAATCAAGTTAATTAGAAATGTTTTACCAGTTACTCCTGGTGCTGTTCAAGGTAGCAGTAATTTCCAAATAACTTCTATTCTCACAATAAGTAAATTAGGTGACTAAAATAGGATTTATTCATGTTTGACAATGCATTATTCACTGTAATTAATTGAGGAGACTACAATAGGATGAGGTATTAGAGATGGACAGATAGACAGGAAGATATATAGATAGAAAAGAGAAAGAGAGGAAAATACAGAAAGAGAAGGAGATAGAGAGAGGTAGAGGGAGAGTTAGAAACAGAGATGGAGCGAGACAGGAAAGGAGAGAAGGGGAAAGAGATAGAGGGAATTAGAGAGAGAAAGGAGCTCAAAGAGAGATGGAGATGGTGATATAGAGAGATAGATTGAGAGAGAGATAGAGAGAGAGAGAGTAGGGGAGAGATGGATGGAGAGAGTTATTAAGAGAGGAAGAGAGGAGGAGAGAAACAGAAGGTGAACTACACTTCACCGATTTTTTCTCGATCAGTACAAGGAAAATGCTTCGAGACTGAGGCAATTTTTACTTTTGTTACTATCCAGAGTACCGTTTTTTGTTTCGGGGGCTAGATTTTCCACAAATTAGAAAGGGACTGTACTTTCATCTAACAATTTAATAACAAAAAGATATTTTAAAACCCGAATTTAACGTGTAACACTAATTTTTAAAAATAACATGGGAACGTAAGTGCATAAGCGCCACTTTATTTCAAATATTTATTTTCCAAAGACTGATTGAATGAAGTGTTGTGTAATTATTTTCTCAGCATTCGGCTTTCACCGGCGTATGACGTCAACACCCGGATAAAGTCGAGCGTTGCCGAGGAAATAATAACAACCCTATGTGAAAGAAAAAGTAAAGTAAAATTTTAAATAAAAAAAACACAAAAAAAAAACTACCGGTCATTTGTATTTTTTAATAAATATTTGTAGAAAACATGTTTTTTTTTGTCACAAAAATAAAGTTTTAGCATTTTTTGCAATAAATAATAGCAACTTCGTTAATTTTTACGACTTGCCCCAGCGTATTATAAACACCTCAACCTCTCTCTCTCTCTCTCTCTCTCTCTTTATATATATATATATATATATATATATATATATATATATATATATATATGTATGTATGTATGTATATATATATATATATATATATATATATATATATATATTGCCGATCCCCGGCGAGTAGGGTTTTATTTTCGTTATGTTGTTATGCCTGGGAGGAACACGCATCCACCGATCGAATTGTTTGTTTGTTTGTTTCTTCTGTGGATGTCATGTTCTGGAGAAATCCGAGTCGCAAGCTGAGTTACGTCTGGTTCATTAAATGCATAAGCACAAATAATGTTTTGTTTTTACTGATGCTTTATTTTGTTACTCTTTTAACGATTGCTAAAAAAGTTTGTTTTATACGCAAGTGTAGTCAGAATCGTTATTTTTCGATGGTCGACCGAAGAAAAGGAACGCTGTCGAATAACAGTTTTTTTTATAATTTGGTAATATTTTTTACCTTTTAATATTTCAAAACACAGTTAGATTGTTTTATACAATCACTGTTTATACAATCACTGTTATTAAATATTACGGAAAATGTAATTATGGTATGCTTGAGAGGAACACGCATCCACTGATAGAATTAAATGCATAAATACAAATAATTTTTTTCATATGCTTTATTTCTTAAATTTAACAATTTCTGTGTTACTCTTTTAACGATTGTTAAAAAAAAATGTTCTATACACACGTGTAGTCAGAATCGTTATTTTTCGTCCTTTCAAAATGGTCGACTGAAAAGAAACGATGTCGGATAATAGTTTTTTCTTTTAATTTGGTAATATTTTTTACTTTTTAACATTTAGAAACACAGTTAGATGATAAACAGTCACTCTTATAATATTTCACGGAAAACGAACGTATAAATTTATAGTTTATGGATTTGGAACAAACCAGACGTTTGATATATGTATATATATATATATATATATATATATGTATATATATATATATATATATATATATACTAGCAAAAGTACCCATCGTTGACTGGGTTCAAAAACAGCCTACAGAAAATGCACTCTGATTTATGAAAGCATGATAGGTTATGAAAAGCAAGGGTTGTAAAGAGATAGCTTCGCATTTGGGGGTATCAAAACCAAAGCAAAATATGATGAAAGTAAAAATAAAATAGATAAACCCCATAATTTATTATACCATACCTGTTCACACTGAAACAATTATCACAATATTCTGTGGATCTATATTAAAAAACCTTGTTAAACTTTGTGACATATTTACATTCTGTGGAGGTCAGGCGCGAACGAACACCCCATAATTTAATTATACCATATTTCTTCAAACTGAAACATAATTATCAAAGTATACTTACGCAGATAGATATGAAACGTCTTTATTGAAGTTTGTGCCTATTTCCATTTTATGAATTCTATGACGCGAACGTAGACCCCACACGTTTATTATACCACATACTTATCAAAGTATTCTTATGTACATCTATATCAGAAACACTTGTAAACTTTTTTTTTAAATTTTTTAATTTTTTATTTCCATACTTGTTGGACTAGGCGCGTGCGCAGACCCCACAATTTTAAAGAATCATCATTATGCTAGATCAAACATACCCATTTCTCTGTCTCGATGCATCTTCTATCATTATATGTGATCAGTTTTCTACAATAGTCAACCATATAGGAGCCTATTCGTGACAAGACACACACATAGACGTTCAACTTTATATTATAATTCTCCTGAGTGTCATGCGTAAGTTGCTGGAATCCACAATAAATAGAGAAGTAGTTAACTATCTCAGCAGAAATAACCTTCTTAGCGACACGCAATATGGTTTCCGTTCTGCTAGATCTACAGCAGATGTGGTAACGGTTATAGCTCATAGGATCAGTGAATCTCTCGACAAAGGCTTTCTTTCTAGGGCAATTGCTCTTGACATATCAAAGGCCTTCGATAAGGTTTGGCATAAAGGTCTACTACACAAGATTTCCAGCTACGGTGTAACTGGAAATGTTTTCTCGATCATTAAATCATTTCTCTCTGATAAGAGTAGTTGTTGATGGCCAGAAATCAGAGGCCCACAGTATTAATGCTGGAATCCCTCACGTGTCGATACTGGGCCCAACTCTCTTCTTGATCTACATTAATGATCTCCCAAAACACATACGAAAATCATTCGTTGACATCTATGCTGATGACACGACTATCTCTTGCAACACATCAAAGGCCGTAAATGATGATGTTCTCTCTGATTCTCTCTCCTCTGATCTTGAGCCCGTTGTACAGTGGGGGAAGAGGTGGCTAGTTACCTTTAATGCATCTAAGACCAAGCTCCTATATCTACCTCATGAACGCTTTGATCCCCATGTGGCATCAATTGAAATGGATGGCTCTCGTCTAGGCGAGGCCCCGTGTTTTGATAAGCTTCTCGGTTTGACCTTTGCTCCTGATCTTAAATGGAACACATACATCAAGTCTGTGGCCAAGGTCGCCGGGAAAATGGTGGGATCCTTCTACCGCTCCAGAAGATATCTCACTAATGATGCAATTCTCTATCTATATAAAAGCCAAGTACGTCCAAGGATGGAGTACTGCTGCCACATCTGGGCAGGAGCTGCTAAAACCAGCCTATTCTGCCTTGACAGAGTACAAAATAGACTTCATGGCTTGGTGGGGGATGCCCTTTTTCTCTTCCCTGCAACCTCGTTCCCACAGAATAGACGTAGCGAGCCTATCTTTTTTCTATCCTTATTTTTATGGCAAGTGCTCGTCTGAGCTCCATTATCTGGTCCCACCTCGCCAATCTTTTTCAAAAAACACCCGACTAACTGAAACCACCGTCAATAATTTCCCCCACTCCTTATCTGTGCCTAAATCAAAACGTGGATTCCATGAACAAAGCTTCTTTCTTAGAACTGCACGCCCATAGAACTCTGTTCCGCTTACTTGTTTCCCTCCCGACTTCAACCTGGATGTCTTCAAGTCCAACACAAACAAATTCCTGATGAACCGGCCCCTTTAGTAATGACACTTTATCAATTCTCCAATACTATTACTACACTATCCCATTGATTACTGTACACACAATAACCCTTGTCCCCGAGTGGCCCTTGGTCCTTGATAATGATGAACTCCATATTTTTTTTGTTTTTTTATACATGGGGTCACCACTTATCAATGGACACACAAGGTAACTGTGTGCCTTGCGGCCCCAGGCTAAACTTGTAGGAGAGCTCGGAGTAGTAGGGGGCCCCAAAAGTAGTGTGTTATGGCCCACCAATGTGTGGACATGCCATGGCACACTACCAACCCCTACTCCACTGTCTTGCGAATGTCCTTGGTTGGGCAAAGACTAGGGGAACCAACCCCAAAATCAAACACCACTGCTTTGTGGGCCTTATCACAGCAAAAGGCTAAGAGATGGGAACTCTGACTTCAAATCTTACTGCTGCTTTGCAGTTTTCCTTAAAAGGCTATGGAACCTTATCCAGAAAGAAAAGGCATAGTAGTGGACACGATAAGGCGACTGTTTACCTCACTGAGATTACTTTCGACCAGTAGATGCCATGCTGAGTGACCTGGACAATGTCATCGCATATCTAGATCATCATTATAGCGAGCAAAAGCAGGGAGGAACACGCAAACCATATCAGACAAGTATTAAGTCGAATACAAAATTATGGGTTTAGAATCAAAGAAGAGAAGTGTGAATTCTTTTTACAAAAAATCAAGTATCTTCGACATATCACTGATAAAGCTGGTAGATGCCCAGGTCCGGACAGAGCGACCGCCATTAGAGAAATGCCGGCTCCAGAAAAGAGGAAAAATATGTTCAATTTCAGTATAAAACAAAGGGTTATTTTTCTAAAAAGGAAAATGAAAATGGCAAACTAATGTCAAAACTGTTCCAAACTTAGCCAAGAAAAGAATAGTCAGACAATATTTACCCAAAAAACTTACGAGAATTTATGCAAAGATAAAAAAAACTGTAAAGGTTGCACGTACAGTGACTGGAAATAAAATTGATTTTATTGTGCAAATATTTTTGTCAGTAAGATTTAAACGGGAATATTAAAAAGTTAAGGGTGTATGTTATAAAAATCTTCAAATCAATTTAATTTGAATTGAATAAACTGCTGCCCAAAAGGAAGAGATACTGATTTCACACCCAAGGAAATCAGCTTATGAGGGGGGTGTTGTGGGGAACCACCCTCAAAACAAATTAATTACTAAAACAGATTGGTTTTCTCACAATACTTAATACATACACAATTTCTTCTTAATATAAGAAGGGAATCTATCTCTAATACTACACTTATTTATTTAGAATCGAGTAAAATTCTAAATTAAGGTACCTAATATTTTCATCCATGCGGGAATGCAAAAATACCTGGCGTAAAAACCAGGCCCATTGTTACCCCTCTCAATGTGATGGTCCTGTAAATCTTGTCAAATCCTTCATCTTAAGGAAGGAAAACTCTGATCATAAAACAGTCGACAACCTTCATAGAGCTGGTGACTCGAAATAATTCTCCGGTTTGTAAAGCTAAATTGCTTAAGGAGTAGATAGACTCTGCCTATCGCCGGTTTTCACATCCTTTCTTGTCTATTTGCCAGGCGCAGAGGTACAATACCAGGGACTCACCAGAGTTTGATCTTGTTTCCTATCTAGGATATTGAATTCCACTCTCCTATCCCCAATTTCTTTCCTTTTCTCTCAAACTTGGCAAATTGGGCTTGCTTGCATTCCACTTGTGCTTGCTCGATTAGTCTGGGCCGATCTTTTATGTGAGGTTAACAGTTTGTCTGGTTGCTGTTTCCGACTTACAGGAGCTCTAACTCTTTTGTAGCGCTTAAAGCGGCTGCTCTATCATCAATTGTATAATATCGGAATAGTTGTAGTGTCATGTCGCGCGTGAAAAGGGACCCTGCTGTTATCTCTGTTGGGCGTTCACGAGGTCACAACTTTATTGGCAGGACTCAGCTAAACGGACCATTGTGTGTGTATATTTTGCCTCAAAACTGACCCACTTTGCTCAAGCTGAAATTAAACAAAAATGTAATGAAATAACAACCCAAACCAGACAACAACCGAGACAAAATCAATTCACCTTCTCACTTGAGGTTTGCATTCACAAATATCAGTGGGCTAGATGATGTAGAGTCTTACCTATTATAACACGATCAGCCGATCACTTGTGTGTGATCAACCTACGTGTTACACTAAATGTCTTAGAAACGGTCCCATGAAGATGTGGTGATTGGCCAACCTATGGGGTCTGATTATCAAGAGGAAAATCATACATGAGATGTTGGATGTGGATGTGTGGCTCCTTTATTTTCTCAAGATAACGTCTTCACTCTGGTGGCATTCTGGCTTGAACCCCCTTCGTCTTCAGCCCCACTTCCTTCTTTAATGCATACATTTATGACAGACACAAAAAACGACACGCGACACAATGGTAATATATGAGAACTGTAACTATTTATTTTTTTACAAGAAAATATTACATTTGTTTTCTAAAAACAATTTACAAGTGATAATAACTTTCACAATTAAAACTAACCTTAACTAATGCTGAGGGAGGGGGTGCTACCCCTACTCTCATTTACGGAAAAAATAAATATACATTTTTCCCCATGCTGTCCGGATGAAAAAGAGATCGAGAAGGGAATTATGAGATTGCATTTTTTGGTGCATCACTCCGCTTATGGTCAAATTACCACCTGGCCATGCTGAAGGGAGTGTTAACAACCACCATATATAGACCACAAGATATAGTGCAACATCCCTCCCTATGCGCTCTGAAATTTATGAGTATTCGTAAATTTTAAAAGTCCCTAATTTTCCGTGGATAGTGCGCCAACCAGCCGTCTGCGATTAATGTCTCAATGCCCTTCGTTCCATCAGGAACTCAGTGAAGCAATTTATTTTCTTCCGCCTGGCCTCTGGTCGGTTGGTATACTGCTTCAAATTACCAGAGAAGGTAATCATCTTCGCCCTTTATCGAGGCAGAGAAAAAAATTTTCAACCTCCTAGTATAATATATCTTACAACCACAGGTCGTCTAATGATTTCAGTCACTGGATTTACTCTCTCTTCAGCAACCAGTATAATATATTGTAACCAAGTCGGAGTTTACCTGACTTCATCTCGGGTTTGATGATTACACTGACCTATACATATTCAAGTTAACAACCACCACAACAGGGGCACTAAGATATAGTGTCACACTATTACTGAACTCCCTGAATATCTTAGCATTAAGTTAAACAAACTTACACTCTTTAATCCCCTCTAATTACTTTAACATTGCAGCATACCTCCCTCTCTGCTGTAATGACTCGGATAGATATATGCACGGGCTTGGAGTCTATATTCATAGCACCCTCCTTTTAACTAGACAGCAACGTCTTGAATCGGATGACCAGTTTTTTATGTCCTTTCGACTAACATTTCATCACTCCTTTACTTATATTTTCTCTACCTTTCTTCGTCAAGTCCGTATTGTACCCTAATCAATCACGTCCCTGATTATATAGATGCATAACTCTCCTTAGATTGTAAAGCTCAAATGCATGTGTTTGGTAACTCTAATGTCAACCATAAAAATATGTTTGGTTTCTCAAGTTGCACAAATACAACTTAACGCTCTACTTATAGCTTCTCTATAGCCCATTCCCTCACACATACAGTCATGTTCTCCCACTCATGTGCCTCCCAGATTGTGAACATAAGCAGGCTTCACTTTTAGCCCTATTCCTCACCACAGTACCCGCGGATTGTTTGACTAATGACTACAGTCCACTTGGAAACGCAGACCAACTAGTGGTATTAGTGAACATCACACTTAAATCCCAACTCCAAGATGAGAAGTCATTGCTCAAAATAACAAGGTACTACACAAGGGCTGACTGGGAAGCTATCAGAGAACACATCAGAGATGCCCCATGAATCAATATCTTATCTCTTCCTGCTGAACAGCGTGCCAATGAAACAAATGAATACTGCAAGGTAGGCATTGAAGCACATGTTCCCACATGGAAGTATTATAACAAGCCTCACTCACCCCCATAGTTCACTATAGATTGTGCAGCTGCCATTGCCCAACGACAGCATGCATTCCGCCGGTTCGTACATCATAGGTCAAATACAAAAATGCAAACATTTATAGATGCTAGAAATTATTGTAAGAAAGAAGGCATGTTGAAATAACCAGGGAACACAGTATTGCAAAAGATAGGAACATGTAATTTTTAAAAATCTATAATAATATAGTGAATAAAGGTTAATTAGTAATTCCTCCACTATCCAACAGCCAGAAGGTCACATGCACAGCAACCGAAACAGCCATACTGCTTGCCCGGCGGTTACCCTCTGTCCACTTTACAGCCAAAAAAAATTCCCTCTCAAATTTTCCTATGTGCACCGAAACCACACTTGATAATGTGAAAATCACCTTTTCTGGTGTCCGCGATATCATAAAAAACTGAGACACCTCCAAGGCGTATGGGCCTGATCTTATCCCTTCTATAATCTAATAAAGAAATGCTTAGCTGAGATATACTTGCTAAAAGTTGATTCCCTATGAACTGGAAGGTGGCCTCGGTGGTACCAGTCCACAAGAATTCTGATGAAAGGACTGACGCTCTACATTATCGCCCTATCATTTCTCTCCCCCTCTTTGTTAAAGTCTTTGAGACGTTAATTAATCAAAAACCAATCCACCTCCTCGCAAAAGCTAATCTTCTCTCTGACAAACGGTATCGTTCTATTGCCAATACATTATCAGTAATCTCTGAACACGTCTACTATGCACTGAATAAGGCGGGCAAAGTCACGGTTATAGCCCATGATATATCCAAGGATTTTGACAAAGTCTGGCACGAAGGGTTGCTAATCAAAATAAAATCATACGTATAATTGAATGCATACTAAATATAATTAGATCCTTGTTAGACAATAGGACCATTCAGACTTTCATTGATAGACGTACACCCATACTGCATGACATTAATGCAGAAGTGCCTCAAGGGTTGATGTTTGGTCCACTATTATTCCTGATATTCATTAACGACCTCCCTGATAATATTGTGTCTGAGATGGGTATATTTGCTGATAGTACAACGCTCTTTAACATGCACGAGGGACGAATGGATGTATACAAATCTAAGATAATGGCAGAATCGTTATAAAATGACCTCCAGACTGTAGTGGAATGGGGCCACAAATGGATGGTAACATTTAATCCTTGTAAAACTAAGCTGGTCTCTTTAACAATTACAAGACACCTCTCTAACCACCGATATCCATGAGAAATAACACCCTACCTGAGAATTCCTTCTTTTAAACTCCTCGGCTAAACATTCACGGGCCATATGAACTGGAACAAATATATTGAGGACATTGCAAAGGCTACTGTAAAAAAAAGTGGGTTTCCTCTATCGTGCTAGAAGACTACTCACACCTGAAAGTATCCTGTACATCTACAAGGCCAGCATTTGCCCATGCATGGAATATTTTTGCCATAGCTGGACCGGTGCATCTATCATTTGTCTCCCCCTTTTGGATAGGGCCCCCAAAAAACTTCAATCTAATAGGCCCCACTTGTCAACGAAGCTCCAACCCCTGCCCCATCGCTGCAATGTTGCATTTCTGTACTTGTTTTACAAGTACTATAATGAAATGTGCTCTGATGAACTCATTGCACTGTGACCCCTCAACGTACATATCCACGACAAACCCGCTTAGCAACAAAATCACACCCCTTCACTGTCGAGTTCCCTAAATGCCAAAAAGCGTTCTATTCTAATAGTTTCTTCACTCGAACAGCTAGACTTTGGAATTATCTTCCTGCTACCTACTTTCCTGACGGTACTGACATGCAAAAGTTTCAATGTCACGTAAATCAACATCTTGTTAATCTTATTTACGCATGGTCATACTTACCCGGTCCGGGCCCTTCGGGGCCTCGGCAACAAGTGTCAAGCAAAGACGGTATGTGGGGGAGACCCCACATATAAGACCTTGGTCAATGTAGGGGAAACCCTTCATATCAGTTGTTACTATCCAGCTCCCCTACTTCCCGGGGAGTTGGTCCCCATTTTCCCTTCACTCCTCACATTAAAAATCGGCCTTGTGCCTAATTTGCTCGGTAGGGGAGCAAATAAATAGCCTTATTTACGCATGGTCCCAAATAGTAGCCCATTATGTCTAAGTAACGATATGCTTCTTTGTTTGAGGTAAACGTGGTTCAATATATATATATATATATATATATATATATATATATATATATA
>NC_136507.1:55342273-55352273 GCF_053919585.1 Euprymna scolopes | reverse complement strand
TCATGGATTTTTTCACCAAATTTCGCTAAAACTACGAAGCAGTTTTGTGCAGTGTGTATCGTATATTAACAAGCTGATTCACAGTGTGGTTTGAGTTGCCCCCCTTTGCAAATTGGCTGTTTGGAGAAATGGAAAACTAGATGACTCTGGTTGATAGTCAATTTGCATAAGTGGAGAAATGGGCAGCATATAAACGGTACTTTTTTTTTTTTTTTTTAAAGCAGGGTGAAGAGCGCTGAGAGTGAAACAGCGGTTGGAAGAAGCGACGGTGAATTCTTTTTGTGACGGTGAATTATTTTTGGACGTTGAAGAGCTCGACCTTTTGGAAGGAACAGCTGTGTCTTATATATTTTTTTTAAATTTCTTTTTTTTTTTCTACTTCACTACACACAGAAAACTAAATCTGCGATTCATAACTTCGACTGGTGCTACCAAATTAGGCTGTCAGAAGATATTGGCTTTCTGAGCTGAAATGCACCTTACATTGATGCTTTTTGTTTTTCTACTTCTTTTTGCAAAACTTAATTATGTTTGGCAAAACCAAAACCAAAAATCAACACTTTTCCCCTTTTCCTTCCCATTTCCCCGTTTCTCTTTCTACATCCCCCACTTCCTAACTGGTGTCCTAACTTAAAATGTACCAAACATTAATATTTAACCATTTTCCCTCTCTCATTGCAAAACTTATTCATGTTCTGTGGGGCAGGAAACAAACACGATAAAATACACTATAAAACAGACAAACCAAACACTACAAACTAGCAAATGAAGATACAAAGAGCTTGGAGAATTAAACCCTTCTTCAAAATAACTGGATGCAACATCATTATTGTTTCCAGAAAAACTGGATTCGACATTAAATAACTCGAAAAGGGTTGGTATGCCGTAAAACAACCAAACCAAACTCTACAAATTAATATTTAAAGATATAACTAACTTGAAGTATAAAAACTGTTTCCAAAATAACTGGATTCGAAATTAAATAACCCTAAAGGGGTTGATATGTCGTAAAAACGAATAAACCAAACCGAACCATAACTTCGAATAGCCACTTGCACATTTCTAAACATTGCATATCAATATTGTCTGGCCATTACTCTTAATCCGCAATAATCGAATCCGTATTTTTAATGTATTATATATATATATATATATATATATATATATATATATATATATATATATACTAGCAAAAGTACCCGTCGTTCACTGGGTTCAAAAACAGCCTATAGAAAATGGACTCTGATTTATGAAAGTATGATAGGTTATGAAAAGGAAGGGTTGTAAAGAGATATCTTCGAATTTGGGGTATCAAAACCAAAGCAAAATATGATGAAATTAAAAATAAATAAATAAACCCCATAATTTATTATACCATATCTGTTCACATTGAAACACTTATCACAATATTCTGTGGATCTATATTAAAAAAAAACTTCTTAAACTTTGTGACATATTTACATGCTATGGAGGTCAGGCGCGAACGAACACCCCATAATTTTATTATGCTATATTTCTTCAAACTGAAACATAATTATCAAAGTATACTTACGCAGATAGATATGAAAATTCTTTATTAATGTTTGTGCCTATTTCCATTCTATGGAGGCCAGGTGCGAACGCAGACCCCACAATTTTATCATCCCAGCACTATTTAAGTTAAAACATACTTATCAAAGTATTCTTATGTATATTTATATCAAAAACACTTGTAAAGGTTTTTTTTTAATTTTAAATTTTTTGATTTCCATACTTTGTGGACCAGGTACGCAGACCCCACAATTTTAATGAATCATCATTATGCCAGATCAAACATACCCATTCCTGTGTCTCGATACATCTTCTATCATTATATGTGATCAGTTTCTATAATAGTCAATCATATAGGAGCCTATTCGTGACCAGACACACACACAGATGTTCAGCTTTATATTATACTAGCAGAAGTACACGTCGTTGACTGGGTTAAAGAAAACCCTACAGAAAATGGACTGTGATTGATGAAAGTATGATAGGTTATGAAAAGGATGGGACTGTAAAGAGATAGGTTTTTGATACTCAAAAATGTTACCCTAAGTAAAATATGATGAAAGTAAGGATAATTTTTACGAAAATATATTTTTTATATCAACCTTGTTTCCATTCGTATCCAAGAGTGACTAACAAAATGATGTTTCCTGACAAAGAGAAAATGTTATATATATATATATATATATATATATATATATATATATATATGCATACATATATATATATATATATATATATATATATATATATATATATATATATATATATATATATATATGTGTGTGTGTGTGTGTATAAGAAATAAATGTTACCATAGTCAATAAAAGTTACTTTTATGGTAGAAAAATTCATTGGTTTGTATTTTTAAGTAGTTTGTAAATTTTTGTTTAATTCACGAACTGGTTTTAAAAAAATATCAAAATTTGAAATGGAGAGCCCCGTTTTCAATTTGAAGGAGGGCCACCTGAGCATTCTGTGTTAGCAATTTAAGAGAGTTCCATCAACGTAAGGAATATTCATAAACATATTTTAATGTTTTCCGTTATTTTGTGCTTGAGGAATATTCGATTATGGCATGTGTAGTTTATATAAAAATTCATTTAAGTAGTTATCGCCTCAAATTTCGTTTTATTTTCGGTTCGCTGAAATTATTTCAAGTAAAGAGCATTAAAAACTATTTCAAAACAAAATAAAAGATGAACTCAACTTTTATTGACTATGGTAACATTTATTTTTTGTATATTTATTTTTTCGGGTAGTCGTTTCTTGGCTTTTCTGCTAAACACTCTTACTAAATAATATCTACGAAATATCGAAAAACAAAGAAACAAAAACAGTTTTGAAAAATAATGAAACTTTACTTACTTTAGTAAAATAATCCGAAACAGCAAAATGGGATATTAAAAAAGTAAACACGTAATTACTTTAGTTTTTTAAAGCAAAGAATCTATATAAATATGAATAAGAAGAAAATTGGGCCCTTTTCAAGCAGAGCAGCTTCGTTTCAGTTTTACAGTATTGAACGGTGTAGTATTGCGCCGTCGGATTCAGGATTGTACTATTGTAATATAAATAACACGCAGAAAGGGCTGTAATCAACTGAATTCCTTCTAGTATACTGACAAAAAAGCTTAAACAGATATATAAATAAAAATAAAAAGGTTATGTAAATGTTTTTAAAAAGACACGTAATCACGTGAGCAGGATTTTTTCCTTCTTTTGACAAGATAACAAGTAACATTCTTATCTTTTATCATTTATCTATTTATCTATTTTCGAAAGAGTGCTACGTGCAAGTGGAGAAGGAAAAAAGTTATGCAAAATTTGTGTCGAGAATTGTCTAAAGTTCACACTTTTTTTGGCTTTCACTTTAATAAGAACGTGAATTTATGAGGTGAATTTATTCGGCACAACATGATTCAACTCAAAAATTAAATAAAAGTTAACGTGAATTAAGATTAAAGTTAAGGTGTTATTGTGGACCATCACCCCTTTTAAAAAAACCTTGTTAAACTTTGTGACATATTTACATTCTATGAAGGCCAAGCGCGAACGAACACCCAATAATTTTATCATACCATATTCTTTCAAACTGAAACATAATTATCAAAGTATACTTACGCAAATAGACACGAAAGTCTTTGTTAAAATTTGTGCTATATTTCCATGGAATACAGGCGCGAATGCAGACCCCACAATTTTATTATACCATCCCTATTTAAGTTGAAACATACTTATCAAATTATTCTTATGTACATCTATATCAAAAACCCTTGTAAACGTTTTTTTTTTCATTTTTTATTTCCATACTTTGGAAGCCAGGCGCGAACGCATACCCCACAATTTTTATGAACCACCGTTCTGTCAGATCAAACATACCCATTCCTGATCCTCGATACATCTTCTATCATTATATGTAATCAGTTTTTTTAGAATTGTCAACCATATAGGAGCCTATTCGTGACCAGACACACACACAGACGTTCAGCTTTATATATATATATATATATATATATATATATATATATATATATATATATAAAGCTGTATCCATCGTGCAAATCACTTGATAGTAGTATAATCTATTACAGAAATATCCGCAAGGTTGGTGGGAGAAAACTTTATTGATGCAAGGTTATTCAGATCTGGAGTTCCGCTGTTGTAATTGACCGAATCAGTTAATCTTGGATAGAACTGTTTAGGGAATTAAAAATTCTAATTTGTTTCCTTGGCTGGGGGGCAACAGTGTATCACCCCCAAAGCAAGACTAAATAGGAAAAGTGCATCGTAGGCTAAATGCAGCGACAATGTCCCTAAAAACACCATGAATGAAAGCAATACGTATAATTCTACCAGGGTTATGCAATTCCCTTATTGAATTAATTTTTCGCAGGTTATTTCTATTGCACCAGTATTGATCCTGCAGCAGTAAGTACACAGGCCACGAATAGAAAGAGGAACCTTCTTAAATAATGAATAGTTACGGATAATCTTTAAACTTTTTACACTGTTGACCTCGAATATAATGTGAAAACCTTCTGCAACAGCATCGACGACTCAACATTATTTCACACTGACCACTTTAGTAGTACATGAATCCTGAGGAAGAGTATTGTAACTCAAATGAACTGGAAAGTGCCAACCGTCTTCGTCAATGAGAATTAAATTGTAAATGGCCGTTGAAATCACGCAAAACGATTTGCAATTGATTGAGGAAAAACGTGGTGAGTGATGGGATCTGTAGAGAGCTCTTATTATACAGACTACGGGGAAAAGAACTACCTGCTTTTGTCCGTGAATGATCACTGCTAATGATCCGTATTATAACCCTAATAATAATAATAATAATAATAATAATAATAATGATAATAATAATAAAAATAAATAAAAATTGAAAGGATGCCAAGAAAAAATAAGAGGAACACGTAATCTATATATAGACCCGAGGATGGTAAAGGAAGTAAAAAGCAAAAAAAAAAAAAGAAACGAATATAGACATTGCATGGATCAATCACGAGAAATCGTACAAGATCTCACAAGCGTGGATAATAGAATGCCTGAGAATGTACAAAATACCAAATGGTTTATCAATTTCATTGAAAATGCAATGAGAACATAGAAACTTGAACTGACGGTTGATGGACAATACATAACTGAGATTAAAATACAAAAAAGCATCTTCCAAGGTGATTCCCTATCATCACTACTTGATGCCCCTGAACAATATACTGAGAAAGTTCCAAGTCGGATACAAGTTCACTAATACAGAAGAAAAAATGAACCACCTTACCTGGATAATTTGTAACTGCTGGCAAGAAGAAACTATGGACGGCCATAAGCACAACCAGAATATTCAGCCAGGATATCCGAATGGAATTCGGTATGGAAAAGATATGGTAATCCGAGGATTGAATATGAGTGCAACATGGACATTCCGCAGAGCTTGTCTAAAGTTTATTTTCATATAATATTGTACTTATGAATTGAACACGGTTGAAATGAATACAGAAACAAATATATAGAAACAATATGCTGCGATAATATAGGGCGTACTTTTAGATGCGTACAAATATAGGGCGTACTTTTAGATGCGTACAAATATAGGGCGTACTTTTAGATGCGTACAAATATGTAGTTTATTCCAAACAGTATTTTTTGGGTAATTATAATTTAAATACAACTATCGGGTATATGGTTGCACGTATACGGCGTAATCAAAGGTCTAATTTTCACTGTCTGCGCATTATATTAGGCAATAACGCGTCGGATATGATATTTTGTAAGTGGTCTATTATGTCTAATTTATCAGCGTAGACATGGGACTTTACATATCTCCAAAGAAAATAGTCTAATCGGGGTTGTATCGCACGAATGAAGTGGCCAGTTGAAAAGTCTATGTCATGAAATAATTCATTCATCAAATATTTTTCTCGGTGAATTGATCGTGTTATTTGAAATTTGCTAATACTACACGAGTCGGGTGTCAGTCTATGATGAATTGCCAAACCAAGCTGATATTTGCCAAATTTTTAATAACATAAAATAGAGTTGTCAATTTAAAGTTTGCCATCTGTAAAAACACCTCCTATATAAGTATTAGTCGTGGTTGTTCGTGTACTATGTTAAAATTGTTTGAAAGATTTTCTTTTTAGTGGAACTTCAAAAGAATCTTTTATTTTGTACTTGCGTCGAATGGTCGCATCGGCAATGCTGAACTTTGGATCAAATCTACAATAAGTTGGTCAGAGGATAGCAAAATCTTGCTTGTCGTATATTGCCGGAATAACCAGCAACAACATTACACAACAGAATGATGTTCCACCACACTCACGCTATGCACTTTGTGTTGCTCCATCTAGCTGCGGCCTGTTCTTATCGACGCAGCATCTTTTGAAAGGTATCAGCTTTGAGTCAGTTAATGAAGTTGAAGAAGCCTGTCGCTGTTCAAGGCTGAAAGATTGATACTTTGACAAAATTCAAAAACTTGCAGAACATTAGCAGCAGGTCGAAGACAATGATCTTTATATTATTGTTTATTTGAATAAATTCTTACATAATGATTCATTTTAGACGCGTTAAAGTGTTTCTCGGTCTAATATAAATCTCAACTCATACATAAAAGGCACTTGGTGTGTGTGTCTCTGTGTGTGAGTTACTTCGCTATGGACTCCGAAACTGCTTGGCCGATTTTTTTTAAATTTCACACAAATGTGTTTTATATGTCTGGGGATGTTCTTAGATAGGTTTTTATTCAAATAGGTAACAAAAATCGATAAACGAAAAAGTGAGATTAAAGAAGGAACAGTCTGATTTTGACCAAAGTTAACATTCTTAGACAGCCTAACATCACAAGTGCATTTGAGAAGTTTTATCACCGTACCAGCATGAGATCCCGGCGTATAAAAACGACCTTATGTTCTTTGATAAGGCAAGGGGCGCGTTCAAATTTACTGTTTTCGTTTCCAACCCAATCGAACCATGATACTTGACTTTAGCATGTTAAACTTTAATTCGAGTCATTATATGAAATTTTTATAAAATCAACAGTGCATGTAGCCTGCAATGTGTTGTGAATTGAGTGACTAGCGAGAGGCATGTGAAACCTGCTCCTTTTACGTCACGGTTGGTCTCCGACTACAGCAGGCAATCAATGGACTTCACCGATTTCGATGACAATAAAAGTATTGAAAGTGTGGAATATTGGTTGATCCTCGTTTAATCCCGGGAAGCGCTAGGTTTTCCTGTTAGTCGTAATAAATATGAAATGCTTTTTTACTTACAGCCACAAGTTGGGATTTTGGTCTGCATGGCCTACTCAGAACCGTTCTTTAATCAAACCTGTAAAGAAGATTGTCATAAACGTTTCTATTTAAAGCTAAATTCTTTCTGTTCCTTTATTTTGAAGAATATTTGTCATTATGGAATTCATTTATTTTCTACATGCGGGGGAAATTTAAACAAGCGGTTTTGCAGAGGTCAGATTGACTGAAAGTTCAACGTGTTGCTATAAGCGAAAAAAAAAGTCATACTAATGACTTTTGGAATGGATCTATTCTGAGCTGTATACTGATAAATTCTCAAAGCTCATCTTATGCAATGACTTAAATATCTGGTGAGCGCAAGGTGTTTTATATGTTTTTATAATATCGAAAATATGAGAAAAACAATACGCGGATATATATATATATATATATATATATATATATATATATATATATATATATAGTAAGTTATGAAAATATGTATGGCAATTAAGCTACACAGAATATTCCGCGTTTCATTCTCGTGAGAATTCGTCAGTCTTAGAATGAACCGCGAAATATTCTGTGTAGCAGAATATTCCGCGTTTCATTCTCGTGAGAATCCGTCAGTCTTAGAATGAAACGCGAAATATTCTGTGTAGCTTAATTGCCATATATATTTTCATAACTTACTACCGAGCTCTGCCTATATATTGAGCATGATTGAAGTAAATACTGAAAATTTACGCATAAAATTGTATCTTCGTGTATGTGATTAAATGAAGCAGTAATATCTATATATACACATATATAGATACACACACACACACGTATATAGGGAGAAAGAGAGAGGGAATGGGAGAGAAATAGGGGGAGAATGACAGAAAAAGAGTGTGTGAGGGGACGAGATAAACAAAAAGAAAGAGAGAGAGAGAGAGAGGGGGGGGAAAGCAAGAAGTGGAAAAATATTAAGAAAATGGGGAAATAAAAAATTAGCAAAAGAAAGATACAGAGAGTAGCTACAAGCAATTTGGTCATGCTGTCCACAATAAATTTATTATAAAACATAACCCAGCCAATAAATAACACAATAAAAAAATAAATAAATAAACGATTTTCTTTGTGAAACTTCATAATTTATGAATGCAAACTAATTCACTGTCTTTCCTTTTTCTTTTTCCCCGATATCCGGTCGGGGTAATGGCCTGACTCGCATCCATTGAGCGAAAAAACACGTGCCGTCGTCAAATTTATGGCATCAATTTCTGATCAATAGGTAAAGCGGGAAAAACGAGAAACAAAAATTGGGGGGGGGGTTCATGGAAGAAGATATGATCTTCGGTCAAATGGTCTCTACCGTTACGTTTATACAACTTCCTAAACACGACAACATCCTCCATGTTTGGCCTGTGTAATTTTCTTTCTTAAAAGTTTTTTTTACTTTATTACAATATAATCTATCCTTAAAAAAATGATAAATGGATCGACCTTAGTTGAGGACGATCTGAGGGATTCTATTTTTCTTGGCTATTATACTGAGATGTAGATGATTCACTGGATTGCTCCACTTATACTGGATCCTCACTTTATCATTCTGAGTGCTTACAAAAAAGGCAACTATATTTTTTAATATTTGATATGACTCAATCGAGGTATGAACCCCGTTTTCCCGATCCATTAGCAAACACTGTAACTATTATGCTTTTACTCTTTAAGCAGACAAATCATCTAAATTTCGACCCATTCAGACAATTGTAATTCGAATTTAATCATCATCATCTTCATTATCAACATCGTATGAATTCGAAGATTCTATGGGTGGTACAGTTCTCGGATATAATTTCTTTTAGTCAGAATTCTTGCTACAAAGACACCGGGCACTTACGGGAGGGGCAACGAAAAGGTTGCCAGCATTATAAATGAAACTGATTGGGGGGGGGGGCGAACATGATTCGAACTTGGAACACCCAGATGGTCAGACCGTGTTGTTAACCACTTAACCACTGTCCTTTACACACGTTTCCGAGTAAAAATCGTGCCCTTTTCAAGGTCCTACACGAAACTATTTCAATGGTGAGGGGAATAAAGTAAAAAGCAAGTATTAAGTCAGACAACCCGCGCTCTGTGAAATGAGCTTGAAAGGAAATACTTCACTTTATATTAAACGTCTACGGTAAGTGTTTTTCTTTTTAATGTCGTAATAATAATTCATATATATATAAAAATATCAACGTGATTCTATGACTTCATGTGAACGTTGCATAATTTTTGCAGACGATTATGACAAAGGATGTACAGTAAAAATAATAGTATATTGCAGTTTTACAAAATTTCTGATCCTTAGAATTGTACACACCAATCTTCGACATCTCTAATATGATAAAAATAATAGAGATCGGTTGGTACACTTTGATTATCCGGAACATCGTGAAACCCAAGTAAAATGTTGAACGAAATAAAACATTAATATACATATATTAAACCGAACCTTATCAACTTTTACATAGTCAACTTTGAAAATAAAATTATTCAGATAATTACTAAGCCCTCAGTGTAGTAACGTTACATTAATGATATGCTTATTTTAGAAGACAACAACTATGAAATTTAAAAACTATAAAACGCTTTGCAAAAAAATTTCTACTTAAATTCACAATGCTAAATGTTCACATGCGCGTTTGTTTATATGTGTGTATGTAAGAATCAGCCTACAAAATCAACTCAATACA
>NC_136507.1:55314773-55337273 GCF_053919585.1 Euprymna scolopes | reverse complement strand
TCAGAGCTGTAATTTGCCACATAACCCGTAGAGATATAAATCATTGCACATGCAAAATTTCAGCTAGATCAGACAACTGGAAGTGGGTCAGGGCCATTACTTATTGCACGCCCCTCGTAGCTTGCGCATCCCAAAATACGGAGATCAAGACTTTGTCCGTTGATGTTTGCATTTTTAGCCACTTTGGCTGGCTTTCACTTGATGCTGTTTATTCAACTGGCAGCCAAATTAAGTATCAGATCTGTATTTCATCTATTGCCACATATTGTCACAAAACGCTTTTCTTTTTAATCGTCGACGCGTTGTTCCTTTCGATCACTTCTGAACTAACGGGGCAATTTTATTTGAACACTGTTTTCTCGTTGACAAATGTGCATGCCAAATGATAAAAACATTGCTTTCTCATGTCTTCAACTCCAATGCTATCTTATGCAACCTTTATTTACGGTCAGCCAACGCGAATTTGTGAACTGTTTATGCTTTCTGAGACCACATTCGAACTTGGGCGTTATTAGCATTCAA
Organism: Euprymna scolopes; assembly: GCF_053919585.1. NCBI lineage: Eukaryota > Metazoa > Mollusca > Cephalopoda > Sepiida > Sepiolidae > Euprymna > Euprymna scolopes. The sequence goes on along the minus strand of NC_136507.1, from coordinate 55,336,751 downwards.
TATCATTTGTGTCTATAAAATTACGTTTAACGACCGAATATCATTTATGGGGCCATTTCTTTGCTGGAACAGTAGTTTTCCCATCAGAAAGCAATAGTTTTTTAACACACGCAATTCAGATTTCTCAATTGTTTTAAAAATGTTCCATAATAAGTCCATATAACTAACTCTAAATTTTAAACGAATAGGCTTAACCTTTGAGACGAACCCTTAAAGGTTAGTATTTAATAAAAAGCATGTGAATTTTATAATGCTATATATTTGTGTTTTGCACTATCGGTGCCAGATATTATATGGCGCATAGGGATAACCGGTCTATGAGTTTTGGGGAAGTCATATAATTACGGAATATTGGGGTGGTATTCAATGTGTAATGTCCAAAATCATTTATAAAGAGCTCTATAAATATTATAAAATAGTTCAACAAAACACTCTGGCTAGTATAAACTTAGAGGCTAAATTATAATTGACCTCTATGAATATCCATAATGATACTGAAATACAGTCACCAGGCACATAGATTTACTCTTAAGGACCATAAAACTAATTTATTATTACCATAATAATATATTTATTATAACCATAATAACCTCGTTACCAGCCGGCTAACATTTACAATTATGCATAACATGACAAAAATAAATCATATTCCAGAAAACAACCTACTCCACTGAATAATAACTGTAATAACCAACCGTTTTATCAACATAGCCCCGCCCAATACAATAATCATAACAAACCAAACCCCCGCAACCGTCTTCGGAAAAACAAAAATATTTGATTTAACCCCGTTAAGCTCAAATGTCAAAACAAATATCACAAAAGATTTTTAAAAATTGTAAAAAATTCTTTTAAGCAACAATATAGATATAGTACCATATTTAATAAAAATTCTATTAAAATTTCCTACTCTACAATGGCCAATTGTTGTGTTGGGGACTCATTAAAAGATGACGCTGAGTTCATATTAAGAGTCATATGATGGGGACATTCATATAATACACGAATGACGATGATGATGAGGAGAGAACCATTTATACAGTTCTAGAATGTTTCTTCTTAACACATAGCGAGGAGGAGAGATACATTTCTTGTAAGGCTTACATAAAGTTCATATTAAGATGATTAACACATTACCTTTAATTTGTGGAATGACCACACGAAGACACCAGTTACAAAAATCGATGGTGATTCTTTATTTCATTGGACCGGTCGAATGATGATGACGTCAGGAATTCACATTTGGGATCTATATAGTTTAATGTTCTTCGCTTCCAAAGGACTCTGACTCCAACTCTCTCTATGACTAGCAGTCTCAACTGTCCTGCCTCAACTGCCCGACTGTCTTAATTTAATTTTAGCTCCTATATTGAGAATTCCCTTTTTGCTATGACGTCAGATGTGTGGTTCCAAAACGTGACCAACTCACGTGGCTAAGCACACGTTTGTTCAAAACACACTTTTGCAAACAAAGAATTCTCAACTAACCTATTTTTAGCCTAACCTTTTTTATTACAATATATTTTTAATTTATATTGTTCATTCTTTTTAGCTGAAATTTTTACTTCAGTTTTCATAAAAGAACGAACAAGCAATTCCTTTTACAATACAAAGAATATCTTACTATTGCCAATAGAATTTAACCATAGCTAAATTCTAACATTCCAATTTCTGAACCTTGCTTACAAGGTTCGAGTTTCGGCTTATCCTAATCTCATTTTCATTTATCTAATGTTCTTCTTATTTACATGGAAATGGGACAGCCTTTTCATGTAACACAATTAAGCACAGACGATAATAGCATCGAACAACAAAAAACATCAAATTAACTCAGCCCACCCCTTTCTCCTTAATGTCAAAAAACTAACTGTAGTTGTAACAATAAGCAAGATCGCTTTCTCAAAAACGATTGCATCTATACAGATGTCATATATTTGTGTACTGTTATTAAGTTATCTCGAAACACCCCTACAATAGTTGGAAATAATCCCCCATAACAGAAATCCCACATACGTCTACTACTCAAGATATACTCCAATAAGTGACTCGACCGTTTCACCTACAAACAACCACGTCACAACTAACATAAATAATAATATCAATGTTGATGAATATAGTGACAATAATAATAATAATAATAATAATAATAATAATAATAATAATAATAATAATAATAACTTACCTTATTTTTTCTCAAAAAACTTATAATACTCTAAACTCACCTTGGATTACAGATTACAATATCCCCGTACAGATTGAATCTGCTATTACTAATTATAACAACCTTGAATTAAACCGTAATCCCACCCCAAATCCTAACAAAAATCCACATACCATTAACATTCACGAACGCCAGGTAAGATATACACTTATATTGACGCTACTTCAATATTAATAAAGGTTAGAATATCTTACCAGACTTCTTCCTGTAATAATGAAATCATTGATAAATGCCATGGAACCTTCCTTACCACTTTAATTAAAAAACTTAAATCTAAAACCACCTCTTTCTTTATAAATTAGGTTAATCTTAAAAAGTCAAAGTCTTACATTCAAGGTTCTTAGTCTTCTCACCTTTGCATATTTGAAGCTAAAAGTATAATTACTTCCTGCAAAGGATTAACATAATTAATTCCAAAAGGGAACTTCTTCCCCACTGTAACCATAAGAAATATTCAAATATAAGCAATTCGAAATTACTTCACTCACTTCTTAAACTTTAAGCGAAAATTTACGTAATATAAGAGAATTCTTCTATTCCTCTTTATTCATATTTTGTGAGACTAAAGGAGCTGCTGTATACTAACCCTGGCGATATATCTTCGTATATGTATATTTCTGTTTTTATACGTAACGTATGAATGAATGCATGGGTGTATATATTCATATATATATATGTGTATATGTGCATATATATATGCATATATGCATCTATGTCTGTGTATAATTATATATGTGTGTCCCTATTGGTTGTGAGTGAGTTAGCTCTTTTAGGCTCACTTCTTATCCTATATTATTTTACATTATTGTATTTTATTTTATATATGTGTGTATATGTATTTATACAATTGTATATATATATATATATATATAGTCTTTGAAGATTTTAACCTTTAAAACTATACAAAAAATTACTTTTTATCATTTGTTAAAAAACCATCAAGTCAGTAAGTCATTTAATCACCTGCAATTACTGCATCAACTCTCTCGAATTTACTATAATACCAATTATTTTTTATTTTTCAAGGGATCATCAGTTGTTTACCATGAAACACTGTTTCGGGGATTTAAAAACAAAACAGTATATTACATCATGGCTCCCCAGCAGTGTTGATCAAACACCACCACCCTTAATCTTAGGAAGAAGACATGTTACAAACATTTGATCCAATTTCCTATTCTTAATTGCAATTACTAACCTTTTCATAGTATAAAAATGAATTTCTTACCTGTGCGATTCATCAATTTCCACATTTAAAATGGATACATTTTTTAATTTATCAGTCTTGTATTTATAAGATTAGGATTAATCCATTTAACTACTTATCACCCCCACTATAATTAGTAGTTTGTATATTTACATTCTTATTTATTTAAAATTAGATATATAAAGGTTAAAAATATTTTATTTTTACATATATACATTTTTTTTAATTTTTTTTAATATAAATTTATTATATGTAATTATAAATACATTTTATACATTTGCTAATATAGTTTTGGATTTCCTTTATTAATATAGTCTGGTTTATCTTAAACGATTCAAAAGCATCAGGATAACGAACAAATGCTTTATTTAACTGTTTAAATATTTTATTTTTATCCCCACCTTGTTTTATCATCCTTATTACTAAACTGGAAACTGGTGGTATAAAATCTGTTAATTTTAAAGTAACGCGAGCTATTCTCAAAAACTCTGACATAATGGTTCCATAAAACACAAAAACAGGGCAGGTGCTATCCTTATCGGGCATAGTACTATTTTAAAGGGGAATGCGTTTCTTTTATCAAATATTTTATAAAGAAAAATCCCATCCTCAATTTTTATATCTAAATCCAGAAATGTAGCCTGTTGTCCTCTATGTTCACAATTCAATTTTAATTCGTTTGGATATATAAGATGTTTATTTTTTTCGAATTCATCATTATCGTTTATGCATATAAGGTCATCTATAAATCTCCTACACCCATGAAAGTTATATGTTTTAGATATATCTGTTTTTAATTATGATGACATATATATATATATATATACTCGAGTCTATGTAAATACAAATTTGCCCATATATATATATATATATATATATACATATATATATAGTAATTTATAAAATATATATGGCGATTAAGCTACACTAGGACTCTTCAGACTTATGCCTTATGCATAAGCCTGAAGAGTCCTAGAGTGGATGAAACGCGGAATATTCAGTGTAGCTTAATCGCCATATATATTTTATAAATTACTAACTAGCTCTACCTACATATTGAGCACTTTTGAAGTAAATACTTTAAGTTTACGCATAAATCTATACTTTCGAATATTAATTTATGTGAGTAGTGATATATATAAATGTGTGTGTGTATGTGTGTGTGTGTGTAGACGGACAATTGTAATTATACATTAAATTATTAATCCATTACTTATGATCTGTAAACCTCCCACCCATGTTAACTTCTTTCCAAATTTAAAATAAATATCTGAATTATCTCCATTCATTTATTTTTTTCGCTGGTTCAAATTAACCTCAACTAACCTATATTTATATTTTCTAAAAATAGATATATAAAGATGATTTTCTATTTGTCCCCTTCCCCTTTCTTATTCTCCCTTTCTCTCAATTGTCTATCTTCCTTTCTCCCCTCTTTTTTGGCTTCTTAATATTCTTTCTTCCTCTTCTCTGTCTCTTCTCTCTCTCTCTCTCTCTCTCTCTTTATTTTTTCCATCTTTTTCTTACCACCCCATTTTTCAATTTCAATCTTTTATTGCTATTTTTTTAATCTTTAACACTTCAATTTGTCTTATCCGTTACATAAAAGAAACTTCACTATTCTCTGATCTGATGTTTTTTTCTGCAAGCTTTAATTTGCCCTGGACATCTAATACTCTGTTTTTCCAATTCTTATGGATTACCAATTAATTTTCAATGGACTCATTTTGCATTCATACTGTTCTGGATTCTACCGTCTTATTCATTGGATTTTAATAATCTCATTTTTCTCCCTTTTTCCCGTTTCCTGCTTTATGATTCTCTTTGAATCCCCATAAACTGTCAGTAACTGTTTGATAACTTCTTTTTATTCAAGTATGATTATTTTCATATTTATATTTTCTGCTAATGCATAATTCTGCAAAATTTATAGTACATTTTGCACACCTCTTGCCTCTGATGAGAAGAATTTCATTTTTCGAAACTCCGCGGAATAAAGTATTTCTTGTTTATTTGTATTCCTTGGTAATTAAAAGTGTGTATGCCTTTCTTATAGGTTTATAATGTGGTTGTTTTTTGTTGAAAATTTGAATTAAATTTTCAATAAGATTTTTCTTTTATATATATATATATATATATTCTATTATACATGTGTGTGTGAGTGACTATACATATATATAGAGAGAGAAAGAGAAAGAGAGAGAGTTTGAAAATATAATCAAATCCTATTTGTAAAGGATACTCACTATTCTATATAGAGCATTAATAAATGAATAAAATAAAGTGATAACGGATAAAAACTTTACTTTATTCAATCATTAAATTTGTACTGTTCCCATCACTGGAAATAAATTGTATTCGTATTATACATATATACTAGCAAAAGTACTCGTCGTTGACTGGGTACAAAAACAGCCTACAGAAAATGAACTCAGATTTATTAAAGTATGATAGGTTATGAAAAGGAAAGGTTGTAAAGAGATAGCTTCGAATTTGGGGGTATCAAAACCAAAGCAAAATATGATGAAAGTAAAAATAAAATAGATAAACTCCATAATTTATTATACCATACCTGTTCACACTGAAACACTTATCAAATAAGTCTGTGAATCTATATAAAAAAACCTTGTTAAACTTTGTGACATATTTACATTCTATGGAGGTAAGGTGCGAGCGAAACGCCCATAATTTTATTATACCATATTTCTTCAAACTGAAACATAATTATCAAAGTATACTTACGCAAGGTATACTTAAGTCTTTATTAAAGTTTGTGCCTATTTCCATTCTATGGAGGCCAGACGCGAACGCAGGCCCCATAATTTTATTATACCATCCCTATTTAAGTTAAAACATACTTATCAACGTATTATTATGTACATGTATATCAAAATCACTTGTAAGCGTTTTTTTTTACTTTTTAATTTTTTTATTTCCATACTTTGTGGACCAGGCACGAACGCAGACCCCACAATTTTTATGAACCACCGTTCTGCAGGACCAAACATATCCATTCCTGTGTCTCGATACATCTTCTATCATTATATGTAATCAGTTTTTTTAAAATAGTAAACCATTTAGGAGCCTATTCGTGACCACACACACACACACTCACGCACACACACACATATCCAGCATATATTATAGATATATATTATATATATTATATTTAAATATATATTATATACATATTATATATATACTATATATATTACAATTATATATTATATATATTATATATTATATATATATTATATAATATATATATCATATATATTATATATATATCATATATATTATATAAGTATTATATATGTATATATTATATATATATATACTCAGAGCTTCTTTAGACTACATATATATACATTATATATATGTATATATTCATATATATACATATATATATATAATCACTATATACCATTAATCAGTGTGGCTATACACTTATATCTATATGATGCATAGACGAAAAGAAGTTATATAAAGTAAACACATTACACATTCAAGATGGTCGCTATAAATTATGCAAGAAATTCGAAAGTGTATATCGAATATGCAAGAATATTCATATACAGTTTTGCTGTCCATTATCAATAGTCCACGTTCTCTTATCATGTTCTCGTCATTTACCATATCTGTTTAAAACGATACGAACAAAACAACTAATTTCAACATCAATAAAAATATAAAAAATAATAAATGATCACATATTATTTTACTATAGATATAAATATTCATATATATATATATATGGCTTGAAGTAGTGATATTATAAGTCTAGCCAAGGATAAGTTTTAGGCTATCGGATTTCATACCAGATTTGCCCACATGGTCACGTCGTATATCAAATAATAATTTGTTAAAAATCAGTTCTTATTGGCAGAGTTCAGGAGATTCAATTAATATTACGTGTGCTATAACTAAGAATAACGCAAACAAGAAATTCTATACGTCACTAGCAGGGAGACTCAACGTTGCCCGAGATTTAATGATGATCAACGAATGTTTCACACCCCCATATTTTTATTGTGATCGAAATCAGTGAAATCGCCCATTTTTCAATCAAATCGATTGATTGTCTACTCTAGTCATACATTGTAATCTACATTAAACGGTAGTGAACCAACTGTTAATTTTATGGATTATTTTTTTATATATAATATCTTCATCTAAATATAAAATGCGAAAGTCAAGTACCATGCTTCAATTGTGCGTTAAATAGAAACGTTCATTTCGAACGCACTTCTGTCATTTCCAATAACCTACTATTGATTTCATATGTCGAGCTTTTTAACTTGGGTGGTAATAAAACTTCACAAATGATCTTTTTAAGCTGTGTAAAGTGTTAACTTTGTTTCAAAATCACCTGTTCCTTCTTTTATCGAATTATTTCGATTATCGATTATCGATACTTATCAAAGACATTTCGACACGAAAGCTATCTAAAAACACTTCCAGACACATAAAATGCCTTCATGTGAAATTTCGTAAAAAATCGGCTCAGCCGTTTACGAATGTATTGGGAACGAACTCATACAAATACACGCAAAATTCCTTTAATATAATAGTACATATTAGGTTAAGAAGAAAGTTCATGTGGAATTTTAAATTTTGATTTCAAATGATGTATTTTCATATAAGTTTTCGTTATAATGTTTGTACTTTATATATAATTTAAAAGAGCATTTTCGCTCTAATTATTTAAATTACAATCGTTTTACAACAACTGTCTTCTTTTCAATACGTCGAATATAAGACGAAAAAAATCGCACAATTTTCTTATTTCAATTCAAGCTAGTCTGAAAAGTTACTGAAGTAGCTCGCGATATCAACAAAGTAAACACTACTAAATGCACAGTACAATGGTGAGTTCAGAAATTTTGTGATGGCGGCGAGTCTTGAAGATGATGAGTTTAGTGGTCAAACATAGGACATTGACAACGATCAATTAAGAGCCTTAATCGAAGCCAATCCACGCACAACTGTCTGAGAACTTGCTTCTGAATTAGATGTAACGTATACGACGATTTCCAACCACTTAAGAGAGATTGGTAAGACAAAATTTTTATAAATATGTGCGTAAAAAATTGAAGGACAAACAAAAGAAACGCCCTTATGAAGTTTCATCGTCCCTTTTTTTAGGCAACAAGAACGACCCGTTTCTCAAACGGGTTGTGATTTGCGATCAAAAATGGGTTCTTTACGACAATCAGTGACACTTACTGAAGACATATTGCACAAAAATAAGGTCATGCTGACTGTTTGGGGTCTGCGACCAGTCTAATCTATTACAGTTTTTTTTTTTAAATGCAGACGAAACCATTACGGCGGAGAAGTACTGTCAACACATGGAAGAAACGCATTAAAAACTACAACAACAACCATCACTAGTCAACATTATTATTATTATTATTATTATTATTATTATTATTATTATTATTATTATTATTATCTATATATTAATACAATAGCGTGTGTGTGTTATTTTGTGTGCCACGCTTTCCGGCAAATTTGATTGGTTGAGATTTTATTCTAGAATAGACATTTAATTTCAGAATACACATTTACGAACGCTCTGGGTTCTATTCGAATAGCGTGTTCTCACAGATATTTTTTTTTTCAATTCTATAAAATTTAAGGTTTATCTTACAAAAGTTGTTAAGAAATAATTGATTTTAAGTCATTACGTAATAAAATCAATACCAAATCTCTCTGCCAGCGGAGAAAAAAAAAATTGAGCAATTATCATTTTTTTTTCATTGATATTTTTTTTTTACATTTGTTTATTGAGAAAGAGAGCGAGCGAGAGAGCGAGCGAGAGAGAGCGAAAGAGCGAGCGAGGGAGAACAAGAGAGATGCTGATGTCTTCATTAATTAAAAATATTATCGCTATTACTACTAAATGCTGTAACATGTAAACAAAGCCCAGATGCATATGTTATGGCAGGTCTGTAGTTTAGGTGGAAAAATAATCTCGAACCCTTTATCACATAAAAGGAACTAATTTCTCTAATCACCGGTACATTACTATGCCAATAATATATAAACTTTTTGCTTATTTATTATAAAACGTTTAACGATCTTTCTTTAACGATATCTTTTTTCTCCCTCACATTTTACTTATTTATTTTAAACAACATTTTTTTTAATTTTAACGAGAATATTTCACGATATTTTAAGCAGTAAGCACCCTTTTTTTAATAAACTATTAGATGGAAGCACATAGTTGTTACAAAACACCTTCCTAACAAAAATACATAAGTGCCGAACGTTTTATAATTTAAAATGATAATTTGATAATGATAATTTTTTACTTGGTTTCCACCTGAACATTTCCTTCGAAATGTCGACTTCTGTGGGGTTTGACTATACTGAAAACGAATATCGCATTTAAATTTTCAGCAAATACGTATTTTTTCGAATATTAAACAATATAATTTTATGTTAAAAATGGTGGCCATAGTTTTGTGTCAAAATTTGCGTGCACTTAAACATATAATAAAATGCATTCAAGAACAATATTTATTTTAAAATAAAAAATTAAAAAGTTCAAAATTATAAAGTTCTATTTACATTGTTTAAAATTTTAAAAGTTTGTGAACAATATTTCTTTCAAAATTATTAAAAAAATCTATTTCTGTGGTCTAAAATTAAACTGTTCTATTTATATTGTTTATAATATAATAAAAATTCTGTATATATTGTTTAAAATAAATAATTGTTTATCATTTAAAGAAAATGTTCCGTTTAAGTGCACGCATATTTTTGCTGCAAAACTATGGCCATCGTTTTTAACATAAATAATTATATTATTTAATATTCGACAAACTACGTATTTGCGGAATATTTAAACGCGATATTCGTCTTCAGCATAGTCAAAACCCCATAGAAGTCGACATTTCAAAGGAAAATGTTCAGGTGGAAACCAAGTAAAAAAATTATCATTATCAAACTATCATTTAAAATTATAAAACGTTCGGTACTTATGTATTTTTGTTACGGTGCTGAAATAATATTATTTTGAAAGCCATTTTAATATGGGAATAGGCGGGTGTTTTGTAAGAATTATGTGCTTCCACCTAATAATTTATTATAAAAAAAGGTGCTTACTGTTTACTACAATAATATAAGGGTGTCTCCATTTACGCTGAACATCCACAAAAATGCCAACATCAATATATTACATATGAAAGAGTCCACTGTGGAATTTCCACAGGTCCCGCTATTTATAATAATAATAATAATAATAATAATAATAATAATAATTATTATTATTATTATTATTATTATTATTATTATTATTATTATTATTATTATTCATTGGTTAATTATTTTAATAAATTTACAAACATTTCAGGATATTACTAACATTGGTAAAGTTTATTTTATTAATATTAGGTTTTTAGTTTTTATTAGTGATGATTCTAGTATTTCAAGTATAGATGTGTTGTCAACTAAAATCTTCCTTAATTGAGACAAAGTACAGGGATGTTGATTAATCAGGTGGTAAAATATATATAAAATATAGTTTCGGAATGTTGCATAGGTAATCTCTTCGACAATGTCGTGGTAGTTAAACCTATGTATTTGTTTTCTATTTTCTTGTCGGACACACAAACACATACACGCACTCATATATATATATATATATATATATATATATATATATATATATATAAATGTAAATTTGGTTCGTTAAAAGTGAATAAAATGATATCTCTACGTTACCAATTTATTTGAAATTTTCAGACAACCCATCTTTAGAGTCGAGGGATGTTTTTATGTCATTAAAATAAATTTACCTCGCGAATTATTAAAATATTAAATAAAATATAAATATTTTTCGAAGTCGTTTCTGCGAAACTTGCCCGGTTTTATTTCCTGTAACTTCCGTTTCAACTACTCTCGAATTACAAGTAAAAAAAAAAAAAAACTTACTCATGCAGAGAGTGATCCGTGCTGAAATCATAACGCTATTATTTAAAAAGCCAAATCCTAACATGGGGAAGGGAGGGTATTTTGTACCTATTCTGTACTTTAACCTTACAATTATCATAAAACTTTAATTAAACGTGGAAATACGATTTAAAAAAAATAGCGTGGATCACTCTCTGCATTAGCACACACACAAAAAATAATCCCATTTAAATTCATTTATATACTTACCAATTTTTTAATTTTAAATTCCTTTATTTATGTTAAGGCTTTTCACTCATGAAACATTACGTTTTAATTGTTTAGTTTCTTTTCACGGCATTGTTTACATAAAAAAGTTTGTTTTAACTTTTTCTAAACTGTTTCATTTTTACGACATGCCTCAATGTATTATAAACACCCTAACCTCCCCATGTTAAAAAAACGCCCTTCCATAAACCTCGAAAGCCGTTCTTAATATGGGGAGGTTGGGGGGGTGTTCATTCCGAAAGCCGTTTTAACATGGGGAAGTTAGAGTGTTTATAATATGCTGAGGTGAGTCGTAAAATTAACGAAGTTGCTATCTGTTATTTATTGCAAAACTTGCTTGAAATTTATTTATTTGACAAAAAAATTACATTTTGGTACTCCTTGGGCGTTGAGTTCCATGGCGACCAGCAGAAAAAAAATAATAATCGCTCCTTTACTCCCCCACCCCACCCCGCACGTAACATATTTTATTTACTGACGTTGCCGTAACAAAACGATTATTTGTTACATTTACAAACATTTATTTATTTAATTATTTTGAAAAAAGTTTTACTTTTTATGAATATTAAAAGAAAAATGGGTACTCATGCAGAGAGTGATCCATGCTGAAATAATAACGTTATTATTTAAAAAGCCATTCTTAACATGGGGAGGGGAGGATGTTTTGTACATATTCTGTACTTTAACCTTGCAATTGAATAAAAAAACATATCATAAACTTTAATTAAACCTTGAAATACGATTTAAAAAATAGCGCGGATCACTTGAGGCCCTTGGTCGATCCTTGCAAGATTTGCGTGGCAATGTCAGACCATTTGGGAATGCAGTAATATTGCTTGCAGGAGATTTCAGACAAATGTTACCTGTTATTCTTCAATCAACACCAGCAGATGAAATAAATGCTTGCCTCAAATACTCTACTTTTTTGTTCCATGTGAAGACATTAAACTTAACTCAAAATATGCATATCCAGTTGCAGACTGTTCGATCCGTGCAAAAACTTTTGCATCACTGGTGGGAAATTGGGTACGAAAAAGTGCCAGCTGATCAGAGTTAAGGGCAAAATTCTTTGACTTTTAACTTCTGTGATTTCTGTAATTTTATTTCATCAAAAGAATAGTTAGTTTAAAAGGTTTTTGCAGATATTCAAATTATAAGAATTCCATTTGACTGAGTGAATGAGCTATTCTTGCAGGTCAATACAAAGATGCCCATGAACTTAACGCTATTATTCAATGTAAAATTCCAAGTGAGGTAGTCAAATACAAATCCATTGACACTGTTGTGAAAGCAGATAAAGTGGTTAATTATCAAACAGCTATGTTTGCCAGGGATGCCACCGCATGTATTGCAACTGAAATTTGGTGTACTAATCATCATGTTGTGAAATATAAACCAATCCAAGCTTTGCAATGGCACATAGCTTGCAGTAAAAAAAAATTAACAAACAATATCATAGAAACACCAATCTTAACAGGACCTTTCACAGATGAATATATCTTCATTCCATGCATTCCTATGATTCCACCGGATACATCATTACATTTTAGGAAATTGAACTTTCCAATTTTATTGTCATTTGCAATAAGCATCAACAAAGCACAGGGAACAATCTTTACAATTGTGGGCCTTACAGTTACACACTGACTGTTTTTTCACATGGACAATTTATGTTACGTATGCAAGAGTCACCAAACCGGAAAATCTCTATATCAGCTAAGAAAATGGAACAACAAAAACATGCAAAATGGAAAATTAAACCTATAAGAAACATGCTTTTTCTCATTTTGGAACTTTTTCCATTGCGCCAATTTGAGCCACAGCAACGCGTGGCAGGGTACAGCTACTATATATATATATATATATATATATATATATATATATATATATATATATATATATATATATATATATACGTAATTACGCTGATGTTTAATACGTTAGTCTACATAAAAATGTTATATACAAACCCATGGGGAAAGAAGGTGCGTAGTGACTATTCTACACGTTCACCTAATAATTTAATAAATAAAAAATATCGTTAAAATTAATTTTAACATGAAAATTCTATCTGAATTATTACATAGTTCGTATTTTGCATAAGTAACAAGTTTTATTAAGAAAAAAATTTCATTTATAAAAAAAGAGCCTCAATCTATTTGTTCATATTTATTTGTTATTTTTTATGGGATTATATTTGCTTTATAATGAAAAACAGTTTAAGTAAAACAGTTAAACTTCGATAAAAAACAGTTTGACTTCATCAATTGTTAATGAACAATTTATTGGAAGCAAATTTTTGTTTTCAAAAAGAAAAATCAAACTAGCAAAAATATCATGGGGAGTTTGAGTTTAGGGTTAACACTTTTCAGATTTTGTGACTATTATGGAGTTTAAATTTATAAACGAATGTATGATGTGCCAACGTTTACATGAGACTCGTTAATTATCTATAACATACTATGATAATGTATTTCAGTAATAAATTACTGCATCCTTTGGTCAGTTAAGGAGAAGGGTTTTTCAGAAAAGCAACCTCAGACTCGACACCAAAATGCTAGTGTAAAGAGCAGTGTGCCTCACCACACTGTTGTATGGGTGTGAGTCTTAGACGATCTATAGCCGCTATATGAGAAGTCAGCAAATTACCATATAAGTTGTCTCCAGAAGATCATTGACATCACATGGAGAGGTAGATTGCCGCACACAGAAGTGTTGGGGGGAGGGAAGACAGCTGCAGCGTGAAGTCCATCATGATCCAATGCCAACTTAGGTAGTTGCGGCACATCATCCAAATGCCCAGCCACAGAAGACCGCAAAGAATCCTCTGCGGTCAATTACTCTAAGACCAGGGCAGTACCGGTGGGCAGAGGAAATGTTTCAAAGACCACACCAAGAGATCCCTTAACACGTGTCGCATAGATCCCTATTCATTTGAGGAACTTGCTTCCTACCGAGATCTCTGGCGCTCTTTCTGCTCACAGGGAGTGGACTGTATTGAGAATTAGCAAACCATGCAACGAAGCGTGTAAAGAAGCATGCTCGTAAGGCCATCTCTGCTCCATCCGGCACCAGCTTTACATGGTCAATCTATGACTGTATCTGCGGGTCCAGGATTGGACTATTTAAACATAAGCAGACTCACAAGGAGAAGATCGTCATTATTGAATAACGATGGACTACCAAGAAGAAGAAGAAGAAGAAGAAGAAGAAGAAGAAGAAGAAGAAGGAGAAGAAGAAGAACTGTGTCGATAAAAAATCACATCCCGAAATGCATCCAATCAATCATTATTGACAGAAATGACAATAGATTAAAGTAAAACAATGCAAATTACTAAGATTTGTGGTTGAACATGATAAGGAATGATCACCGACGTGGAAGCTGATGATTAGTATCAAAATCGGAAACAGAGAGAAGAAAATAAAGAGAGAAAGAAGGGAATGAGAAGGATGGACTGAAAATAAAGACGGTAAAACGTAGAAAAAGAGAAAAATGAAAAGAATATATTAAAAGAAGGAAAGAAAATAAAACGAAGGGAGAAGAAATAAATGTAAAAAGGGGGGGGAAGAAGAAAGGGATAATCAAAAAGGCATGGAAAGTAAAATATATATCACACACACGCATACGTATATATACATATATATATATATATATATATATGTGTGTAGGCTGTTTTTGAACCCAGTCAACGACGGGTTCTTTTGCTAGTATATATATATATGCTAGTATATATATATATGCTAGTATATATATATATATGCTAGTATATATATATATATATATATATATATATATATATATATATATATATATATATATATATACTAGCAAAAGAACCCGTCGTTGACTGGGTTCAAAAACAGCCTACAGAAAATGGACTTTGATTTATGAAAGTATGATAGGTTATGAAAAGGAAGGGTTGCAAATTTGGGTTGAATTTGGGAGTATCAAAACCAAAGCAAAATATGATGAAAGCAAAAGTAAAATAGATAAACCCCATAATTTATTATACCATACCTGTTCACACTGAAACACTTATCACAATATTTTGTGGATCTATATTAAAAAAACCTTGTTAAACTTTGTGACATATTTCCATTCTATGGAGGTCAAGCGCGAACGAACATCCCATAATTTTATTATACCATATTTCTTCAAACTAAAACATTATTATCAAAGTATACTTACCCGGATAGATATGAAAAATCTTTATTAAAATTTGTGCTTATTTCCATTCTATGGAGGCCAGGCGCGAACGCAGACCCCACAATTTTATTATACCATCCGTATTTAAGTTAAAACATACTTATCAAAGTATTCTTATGTACATCTATATCAAAAACACTTGCAAACGTTTTTTTTTTAATTTTAAATTTTTTATTTCCATACTTTGTGGACCAGGCGCGAATGCAGACCCCACAATTTTAATGAACCACCGTTCTGCCAGATCAAACATGCCCATTCCTGTGTTTCGATACATCTCTCATTATATGTAATCAGTTTTTTAAAATAGTCAACCATATAGGAGCCTATTCGTGACCACACACACACACACACACACACACACATTCAGCTTTATATATATATATATATATATATATATATATATATATATATATTGCAGATTAGATTTCGTATAAGCTGTACCACCTGAGGAGGTCTCTAGTTACAAGTAACTAGCTCACCGAAAGCTGCTTAAGAATGTGTAGCAACATATCAGTGCTCATGTAAAAACATCTAGAAAGTATATACACGCACACGCATATATATGTATTAATATCTATATATGTGGGGGGTATATACAGTGGTGCCAAAATGAAAATACGCACTTCTCATTTTTTGAAAAACCGCAAATTGAAGTTAAATTGAATGTATATGCTTAATCAACATATACTTCATTTGATTCGCTTTTTAATCTTCTATAATTTTATTTGTTCATATTGAAATTTTAATTGAAGTATCCTTGTGTTCACGTCAATTTAAAAAATAACTTTAAATCGAGAAGGCAAAAACAAACTCCGCACAATGGAAAATTGTTATGTACATACAATTTAGAACATTAATGCAATACAAATACAACAGGAGCACAATTAACTAGTTAATGTTTAGTAGTATCGCTTTTATGCAGTTTGTACGGCCTGCAATCTTTTGGGCATTCTCTTGAATTAGTCTGCGGCGGTGAAAGGGCATCCCACTCCTCTTTAATTTTTGTTCAAAGTTCTTCCAAATTTGACATTTTATCAATCTGTAGCTGTTGGGTGCTGTAATGCCATACGTTTTCGATTGATTGAGATCTGGAGATTATGTAGGCCTATCCAAACACGGAATATCATGCTCTTCCAGGAACCTCTTGACATTGCCTGCTGTGTGAATGGGAGCATTATCCTGCATGAATATGGGATTATTCTCCAAATTCCGGTCAAAGTAGAGTAGAAAAAGCTCAGTCAACATATTTATGTACTTGGTCGAATTAATTCTACCTTGCAAGCGAATTATACGCTCTGGACCATTGGCACTAATAACGCCCCACGCCAAAACTAAACCTCACCCCTAGTAGCGTTAAAACTGTGAACTTAGGATTAAATTCTTCGTCCTTTCTTCGACGGACCTACTGCCTACTACTACTGCCTAACCTATTGAACCTGCTTTCGTCGCTAGAAAGCACTTTAGATCAATCTGAAGAGTTATGATCTTCATTGCATCTGACGAAGTCGAGACGACGAATTCGGTTCTTTACAGAAATAATTGTCTTGCGTCTTGCAACACAGTCTCACAAGTTAAATCCCTTCAATCTGTTCTTAACTGTAGAAAGAGAGCACTTTTTAGCAAGATTATACTGTTGTTGGATTTGGGGAGCTGTTTCAAATCTGTTTCTGAGGCTGTGGATCTTGATAGCATTGTCTTCCTTGCAAGAAGTAACTCTAAGACGACCAGATTTAGAGGCATCACGAACACTACCGGTGTTCCGGTGCTTTTGGACAGTCATTCGTACCGTTTTCTTATCACATTTAAATCTGCGACCATTTCTTGATTGGATAAACCAGAAAAGTGAAGATTAATGAATTTCTGACGATCATTAAGAGCAGTCGAGGCATATGGACTAAATGTTACGTTGTATAACCTGAAACAACAACATTTACGATTAGAGATGCTTTGTTGCCTAAAAAGTGGATATTTTAAACTGGTTATAAGCTCATTCGTTGTTGCGGAGCTTCTTTTTGCCTTCTCGATTTGAAGTAATTTTTAAAAATTGACGTGAGCACTAGAAAACTTCACTTAAAAGTAAAATATGAACAGATAAAATTATAGAAGAATAAAATGTGAATCAAATGAGGTATAGGTAGTTGAAACTGTTACATTCAATTTAGCTCAATTCTGCGGTTTTTAAAGTGCGGGCTTTCTTTTTAGCGCGAATATCTATGCATATTTTACGACTGGGCAACGCCGGGCGGTCTGCTAGTATATATATATATATATATATATATATATATATATATATATATATATATATATATATATATATATATATATATTCAAGCAAATATTATCAAATGCAACGGAGACACTTTGTTTTATGATTCTTTTTGTTAATTTTTTGATGTTCCGTATAATATTTTTTGTATCAAAATCAAAAATATTAATAAAAGTTCCATAGTTGTTGCTGTCACAAGCGCTTTCGATTCGTCCACGAATCATAATTAGGTGTTGAAGTAAAAGTGCGAAGGAGCGAAAATGAGAATTTATAGTGAAAACTAAAATATACAGTAAACGGCGATAACTTAAAGATAACTTAAAAATAGAGTCGATGAAAAGTCGATTAAAAATTCGAGTATTAAAATTTTGTGGACACCGTTAACAAACTCCGTCCAATACGAACTACGCAAGACATTTTAGAACGTTGCTGCTTTTCTCGAATGCAATATCAATTATAGTGGGTTGAAAGATTCTAATACACGACGCTTCAAGAATATTTGATATTTAATATCAGTTTCATGTTGTATAATATACACTAGCAAAAGTACCCGTCGTTGACTGGATCAACAACAGCCTACAGAAAATGGACTCTGATTAATGAAAGTATGATAGGTTATGAAAAGCAAGGGTTCTAAAGAGATAGCTTCGAATTTGAGGGTATCAAAACCAAAGCAAAATATGATGAAAGTAAAAGTAAAATAGATAAACCCCAAAATTTATTATACCATACCTGTTCACACTTAAACACTTATCACAATATTCTGTGGATCTATATTAAAAAACCTTGTTAAACTTTGTGATATATGGAGGTCAGGCGCGAACGAACACCCCATAATTTTATCATACCATATTTCTTCAAACTGAAACATAATTATCAACGTATACTTACGCAGATAGATATGAAAAGTCTTTATTAAAATTTGTGCCTATTTCTATTCTATGGAGGCCAGGCGCGAACGCAGACACCACAATTTTATTATACCATCCCTATTTAAGTTAAAACATACTTATCAAAGTATTCTTATGTACATCTATAACAAACATTTGTAAATGCTTTTTTAAATTTTTTATTTTTTTATTTCCATACTTTGTGGACCAGGCGCGTACGCAGACCTCATAATTTTAATGAATAATCATTATGTCAGATTAAACATACCCATTCCTGTGTCTCGATACATCTTCTATCATTATATGTAATCAGTTTTCTGTAATAGTCAACCATATAGGAGTCTATTCGTGACCAGACACACACACAGACGTTCAGCTTTATATTATATATATATATATATATATATATATATATATATATATATATATATATATATGTATATATATATATTGCCAGCTTTATGACAAAGTTTGCTAGGCTGCTGCAACCAAAATTGAGAATAAAAATTACTATCAGAACAGTAGCAAAAACTCGCCATGCGAAAACAGATGTTGTTTTGAAAACAATCGCTTACCTTCTATATAATGATGTTTATCAGCTGTTTTCACTTGTGAAGTAATCCATTTCGGTTAAAGTTAATGTCGGTTGTCAAGAGAGAAAACGCGCTTTTCTAGAGCCTTCCGCATCTTATGTTTTTTTCTTGTATAGAATCGTGTTTATCGTTTTTTTGGGGGGGAGGGGGGTATTTAATTTTTTTTCTTAGTTTATTCACCCATCAACTTTTATATAATCATGTGCTTTGGGGTGCATTTCATCTTACAGATAATATTTGGTCATCTGGAGAGAATACGTGTTTCTTTTTATAAAATTGTTTTGGCAGCATCCTACAAAATATTGAAATATTATTATTTCGAGTTTTTCTAAAAAATGTATTCTTTCTTATTTGGGGAGAAAATAACAAAACTGGAGAAAATGTTTGCTAAAAAATCGACTAGAAACGTGATGGCACATAATGTTCTCGTTCACTAACGCACATTAGCTTGAGAATCTGATAGTGCCGAAAGACGAGACGCAATTTATTGTTGTGTCAGTTTCCACCACGAAAGCTCACCTGTTTTCAACCTTTTCTAAGATATCTCCTCGATTTGATCGTCATAAATAATTTACTTCATTCAATGAATTAAGTCAGAAAACCATGAAGAACCGTTTATTATTCTGGAATTACCAGATCTGACTGGAATAAGCGGGAAGAGAATTATTGTTGATGTAAAAAACGGAATGGCATACAAAAAAGTTATATAAAACAAGGAACGGCGAATATTATGATAATTGTGAGATTATAATGAATAAAGATATGCTGGAAATAATCCTTTATTTCTATCTACCCTTCAAAAAACGAAAATCAGAAATAAAATAACAAAGGATAAAAGAAAAATAGAAGTAAGGAAAAAATTAGTGCAAAATAAGAAGAAAAAAGATAAAGAGAGGAAAACGAAACATTAATGTTGGACTGGTGTATGTGAGGTGTCTATGATATAGAATGTAAAAGCAAGTAGTCATAGGTGCCCGGATGTATTTTATTAGCTTCTTAGGGAGATGATGTTAGGATGAACATATCATTTACATATCTTGTGAAAAAGATGTCGGATTGGTAGTTATGTAGTATGTCTTGTTCTAGTTTATTCATGTATGCTATAGTCATAAGTTCAGATAGGCCTGATATCTGTTTATGTTTTTTTTATTATTTATATTGAATATAAAACTTGATTTTACACTCTACATCACAGAAACAGCTCAAATAAACACCAATTTTTCTAGGAAACCCGCCTGCCGAGACATTTTCATAAACTAGAAGTCAGCACAAACTACCCAAGCAAAAATAGGCCATGCTTCAAATAAAACCAACCGCATTTGCAGCAGATAATCGACAATCATAGAATTAGCAGGTAGAAAACCGATAACCGTAGAATTAATGCAAAACCAAAACACGACAGACTTCTAAAACCACCGAAATGAGAAGATCAAAATAATCTTAGATTGTCGACAAATAACATTTTTTTTAATTGATACATTAACTGTCCGTAGATTTAATGGAAAGACAGATAATGATATCTCAAGGAAAACAGTTGCTTGCAAGTTAGAAAGATACAATATTACATGCGACTCATTTCAAAGCGAAACAAAGCTGCAGTGACAAGAGATGATTTTGATTGGGATAAAGTCCAATTCAGTGATGAATCCAAGTTTGAGATATTTGGTTTTAATGGCAAAACTTAAGTACACCGTAGAAAAAGTGAAAGACTGTGTGGTTTGAGTTGTCCCCCTTTGAAAGTGAAAGACTGATTTCTCAATGTTCCAATAGAACTGTTAAATTTCGTAGCTGCAATGTGTAGATAATGATTTCATCTGCAGAGGTTGGCCCGATCATCCGCATACACGACAACATCAATACTGTGATTTACACAAGACTTTTTTAGCATCATGTGGTACTTAGATTACACCATAATTTTATGAATATTTTATTTTCATGTTGAATAATGTACTTTATCACAAGCCTCATAAGGTTATGGCTTTCTTGAAGAATAGGGAATCACCCTAAAAGCCCCGATCTGACTCCAATAAAAAATGTTTGGGAGATAAGTGGAGTAAGGGCCTAGAAAAAAACCCCAGTTTAACTAAGATCATTTACGGGAGTTTTTTTTTTAAGACAAAGTGATGGAATTATTGCTGATTTTCGCAAAATATAAATTAAAACATGTGGTCGACGATGCAACGAAGTATTAAAAATTAGATATTAAGTATCAAATGTTGTTGTTACTTTGTTCACAATTAATTGACAAGATCGTGGAATTGTTGTTAAGTCATTTATATCCGGTGTTGCGTTTAATTTTCTTTTTAAAAAATCTATTAAGTTGTAACTATTGTGTTGTAACTTTGTATAATAGTTTTTATTCGGTAAAAATTTCATTGCTATTTATGCAATACTTTATAAGTTATAC